>NC_091821.1:199786248-200109165 GCF_038994185.2 Dermacentor albipictus | reverse complement strand
ATGGTTGCATAATACGAGAAGGCCCAAAGCGATTCACGAGGCCGGCTGCTGTCGTCGGGGTGTTGTTAGGTGTAGCTACTCTGGTAGGAGCAGCCAGTGAGCCACCGATGAATAGCAAACGAGGTGGCGATACACTGAGACCCACTTGATAAGATCGCAGCTTTTATTTCCCGCGATGCGACTCCCCCCTTCTCGTGGGCCTCTAGCCGTCGGTGGTGGCGCCGCGCCTCCGCCCGGCTGACTTGGGGTCCACAGATAACGGGAGCCGCATTCCCCCGCCGCCTTTCTTTAGGCGGCTACATTTGCACGGTGCCGCTCGGTGACCCCCTTTCCTGTCTCGGTGCGCACGCTCTGCTCTTATTCACCGCTGACGTGCTCGTCTTCCCCGCCCTCGGAGCGACGCGCCAGCTTTCCCGCCGCCGATGCGGCTGCTTCCTTTTCAGATAGTTTCGGGGGGCTCCCACCCCTCAGTCCCGTGGGAGGCAATAAATCTTTGCAGGAACGAGATCGAAGCGCGGCTGGGGGCCGTCAGTGGCATTTAAACAATTGGCGTTCTCGAGAAGAGAGGCAGGGACGCGGCGCGTTGCGTGCAGTTTACAATGGGCGGCGAAAACGCGCTCGCCTGCGCTCCGGGAAGGGGGGCAGAGCGTGCGGCGCGCGTTCGCCTTTGCACTCAATTGGGACCCGCTGTTCGGAGTTAATCGGAAATCTTTCCACCTTTTGCTCCACGGCGTTATTGCATAGAGTACCCACTTAATTTTTATTTAGACTTGCTTGGTTGTTGAATAAAAGCGGCGTGTTGAACAGCAATAACGAAAGAAATAATACAGGGAACGACAAAGTAATCGTCGCGATGCAAAAATTTAAAGCTGCAAATTATGCTGTAGTACCTCCGCAAACTGCTTTGTTAAGAGGTGTTCAAGGAGAACGCCTTGTGCCCTGAGAGATCGCTCACCCAATTGCTGCATACATATTCACGCAACGCATTCATACGCGAGCAGATCGAATACCGTACATAACATGCGCACAGATTGGTAAAGTGTTTGGTTTCTAAGCAGTTACTTTAACTGTTGCGTAACTGCACAGATCTTCACGAACTTGCAACTATGACGTTCGGCTCCTATGACGACTGTTACTGCATTTCGGTAAGAAAGCAGACGATTTTCACTGCGTGCGCCTATAATAATATGGTGTTGCTGCTTCACATTAGATACAACGAGATAAGTTGCACGCTCTACTTCAAAGGTCTAGAAAACGCATAGCACCTAATTGTGGCAAAACGCCATATTATGCCGCAATGCTATAAGTGCCATTAATTATATCCAATGATAGACTTTGCTAAGCTGCTGCTGATACGCCAGCAAATATTAGAGTCACTAAAACTGATCGCTTCTTTCCTTCTTCTTCTTCTTTTTTTTTCCTGTGCTGTTGTTTTTTGTATTTGGATATACCAAGTACGACGCTTGTCACCATAGCAACAACCTCCACGAGTAGACTGCCGGTTACGTGTACTCCCAAGCGTATATGGAAGGCGGAAGATAACAGCTGTGAAGCGATTAGCGGAGTTGCGCTAACAGAGCCTGTACCTGTTGCGGGTGGAGGCGCAAAATTTGCATACGCCTTTATCCGACACATTGCAACGTCTCTCGATCTTCCATAGCTGAATAATCATACACACTGAATGTGCTGCTTGTAATGCGAATTGTTTAAACAGGCATTTTTTAACAAGTTTCGCAATTCATATTCCGTGCGCGTGGCTTTGAGCACGACGAATACACCTCATTAGGACGGCGAAAGATTTGTTAAGCGCACAGAAAAATTACTAGCTGCTCGCATCGTTCCTCTTCACTGCACACTAGTACCCACAGAATTATGAGAGGAAAGGTTGCCATGACAGTCGGAGTCCGTCTGGTTTTCATTCGCGGCATTGTGTCCCAATATGTGGATGGCAGTCTTTCTTTTGATGAATTTTGATAAGGAGAAGGGGGCACTGCTGTAGACGGCGAGTTGTGCTTTCATATAGTCTCTCGGGCACCCCTCACAACTTGCTCGATTTTGCCAGCGTGCGGACATTCTGCGCACCATGTATGCCAGTACATGTGTCATTAGACGATCCCCCCCCCCTTCCCCCCCCCCTTCGTCCGAACTCGCCAGTGCACTCACTGCGCACTGGAGATTGCAAGGGGCTCGAGCGAGCGTCTAGTTAGTCGTCTTCATTCAAGCGCCTCTACTGACGGAGAGAGAAAGAGGGCCGCAACTGCCGGGGTAGGAAAACCGGCGAGAACAGTGGCTTGGAAGGGCGCGTCTGAAAGCAACGCCGCTTCCCTCCGCCTTGCAGCCCATGTAGGCACCCGTGAATACCAGCGCTCCGAAGGAGCCAGGAGGCTGCTGGCAGCGTGCTCGTATACGTGGCTTCCGGAGTGAAAGTACACGGGCCCAGTGCCCCGTGGCCAGCTGCGTCTGTAGTTTCTTTTTACTTCTTTCGCCGGTGTCCCAAGGGAACGAACTTCTCGGAAACGGCGAGCTAAACGAAGGCCTGCAGTGAAACACAGACGTGGCTGAAGCGCGTAGGAGAAACCGCGAACACGTGCTCGAGTGCATCAAAATGGGTCTTCGTTAAAACGATCCGAAAGCCGGCGGGGGCCGGCAGGCGATTCCCTGTAAAACCACATCCGTCGCGTTAAGAGTAGTAAGGTGGCGGTGGGGGTATATCCCATCTGAAAACAAAGTCGTTCGATTCCGAAGAGAGTGTGGCACCCAACAGGAAGGGACGGACTCTGACGCCGTTCTGAGTCAACTTCTTTGTTTATTTTTCCGCTGTTCATTCTCTTCATGTGAGGGTACATGAAAAGAAAAAGCGAAAAAAAAAAAGAACACGTTCCGGCAGCGGGAGAGGGCTCGGTGGCCACAGTTTATGGCTGTGGAGTGGAGCCACAGCACTGAAGGAATACGCGGCTGTTGCTCATTCGCTGCAGTGGTTCGTTGTTATTTGCATCTTCGTTCCTCTGGAAGTGAAGAGGCAATAAATTACCTTTCACGACAGATATGCGCGGTGTCTAAAGACAGCGTTTTTCGTGGTCTTCCTTCGGTTCCAACAGCTTTACGACTTTTCTATGTTAAACATTGGGTTCTTTGTTTGCCTTAGGGCTTCCCTTTATAACTGTGATTAGGTTCTTGCAAGAAGCTTGCTTTGCTTACACACGCAGGGAAACACTCCCAAGGGTAGTGCAGTGAGCGTTTGGTGGATACGACGCTCTTCAGGTGCAATATTGACAGGGCTAACATGAGATGCAATGCAGTACAAACTGCAAGAAAAGCTTCTTTCACAGTTCGGGTAATACGCGAGCAAAAAATTGACCGGACTTCTACCTATATCTGTAGCTTGCCACAAGCATTCTTTTTTTTTCTTTTTTTCCCCTCAGAGCTCTGACATCCCAGAGCGTTCGAACATTACCGGCGGCAGGCACTCAACGCTGCCCATGTAGCATGAAACACATCGTGAACACTTCATAGCAAATGCCATGTCACCGGGAACCATAGCGTTGTCATTACACCTTGGCACCGGGCGTCTGATTTTGCTTTCAGATATGCGTAGCGGGCCCACTGCTATTTCGCGAACGTTAGGTCACGATACTCTAGCGATTTCGGACGCACAAGGATACAACATAGGCATTATGAATATATTCCACGGGTGCACTAGCTAAAGACGACTGGGCTGTGCGACCGCCTTTAACTGCATGGCGAATGCTGTTGTGTGCGTGTGCGCGCGTCGATTCTTATTTCTTTCTTTCAACTTTTTTTATTTTTCTTTCATCTTTCCATCTAGCATGCTGCTACCCGGCTAACCTTCCTGCCTTCCCTTCTCTCTCTCTCTCTCTCTCTCTCCATCGTAACACAAAATTTGAACTCGCCCGCTGTCTGTGGGCCATGCCCGTTGCTGAAACTTCGGTACGCTCCGTTTAACTTGTCCGCGTTATCAGGTGGCCTTAACCAAATGTGCAAACGGCTCGGCTAGCGCGCAAGCTTTGGCGTCACCGTGTTGTTTACTGAGGGTTGCGTTTGTTTTCCGCCAAGAGGTGGGGTAATATGTCTTGTGTTGCTAGCTCCTCCTCATGCACGGAGATTCGGGCATGGCGGGGCAATTAACACGGACACGCTTGGCGCTTCCGCCAGCCTATATATATACAGTATATTTATACACTGGCTGCGATGCTCCAACAGAAGAGTAACCCCACTTTAATTACATCCTGCAAGCGTCCAGCAGGTGAAAGCAGTTGTCAGCAAGACAGGTCGTCACGGGCGCTAACCGGCCGCCTATACGGCGCGGCTGCCGCGGGGCGCGCAGAAACCAGCTGTCGCGTGCGCGCGCGCAATGCCCCGTCCCCCTTAACTACGCTCCCCCCCCCGTTTTATTTCTTTTGCTTCTTGATCATTTCTTGTTATTATCTCTTGTGTGTAGCCACGGCGGCTGCAGATGTTTCACGCGAAATTAACCTCGAAAACCACTTGCATGAAGAAACAAACCATCTATATATGAACGCGAAATTCTACGTGCAGACGCTTTGCGACTACCATTGACTTGAGGCCGGAAACATGCGACTTCTCGAAGCTTTATATCCTTGTGAGACTACGTTGGTGCTGGCTTACTTGTGAGGAAGCTTTCTTTTTTTTTTTCGGCGCCAAATTATAGAATATTTTGCTTGATTCGGTATGAAAAAAACAACAAAAACTTTTTTTTCAGTTTCGAGTGGCACATTTCGCTAGGTTTACAGACAACGGAATCTATATACAGTTGCCAACAAATGAAATGGGCTACTGGAAACACCCGACCAGCCACACAATAGTTATGCGCCTGTGTTGGGAAGCTTTTTTTCTATATGGCAAATTTCATGTGGCGGTTGTGCTCTCGTATTGGATAATAGCGTGCCACCCGAGGTAGTACGTACGCTTCGCAATTTACGTCACGCAATGCAGCCAGAGTCATGCTTTGCAAAATATCGTGTTTTATTTTTCAGGAGATTTAAACAAAGCGTACAATGTGATGCTTACGTGGAGCTTAGTATCGTTTAGGCATTAAACCTCTCCGTGAATAAGATTTTCAAGTAAGCAAAAAGCAGAGCTTTGAACTCGAAACGGCAGTTGACGAAGTACAAGAGGGAAGGGGGTTAGCAGGTCGCAAGACAGGCAGCTGGTGGCCACATTTTCAAATCGCGTCACGCCTATGCAAACGTTCGGCTGACGGGCCTGTCGTTATATTAACCCCTTAACGTCAATGGGACACATGTGTCCCTAAAACTGCAACATGTCTTGATAAATACATTTTGCCCCTAAAGACATGCATACTGGCGGCAATTTACAAAACCAGCGATCTTCCGTTATCGAAATATTTGAGTTCGGTTCCATGACAAAACGCTGACAAAACGTTGGTGGAGTCGCGCCACAAAAGGGTTCTTCACTGAGGCTGAATTATCTCCTTGTTTTGCAATTTTTTCTAATCAATATAAAAAAATAATGTGCGGAATATAAGGTGCAGTGATGAAGGCTTTTTAACAAATCAAGATTCGTGAACTTAAACGAGTATAAACTGCTTCTTTAGCGAGAAATGGGCGTTGGGACATCATCCCAGTGTAACGTGACGGAGTGCTGGAGGCCAATTGGCGGCGTTTGCGTCGCTTGGGGTGGCACTCTCGTGCTTTAATAGCCGCTTGAAATGAATAAATATGCTTTGCGCATTTACGTGTGGCCTGGTTTACTATATAAAACTACTAAGTTCCAAAATTATGCCAAGAAAACGCAAATTCCTCGTATCAGAAGAAAACGATTGTGTAAGATTTTATTTGATGACAGCGACGATGAGTCTGCTTTACAGCTTGAAGATGTTGACAACGTTGGTGCAGAAATTAACGCAGAACACCCAGAGAAGTAAGAACATTCAAAGTCACCGAAAGAACGAAAGAGGGAATGTGTGGCAGAGAAAATCTCGCAATTGCTGCTCCCGAAGACCATGAGCGCAGTCAAAGGATCTTCGAATGGAAGAAGTTGCATGGTCAAAACTGAGCGAAACACAGATGATGCCGGCGTGCAACACGAGGAAATAAAGCGCATTTTTCAGGGCGAATAACCGGTGGATATAACGCTAAAAATATATTCTGTTGTTATGAAGTTGGAGAGCTTCATAAAAATGCTTGTGAAAAAAGCACTCGGTATGCTTAGCTAAACGGGAACGTCTTCATAATGTGGGCCGAATAAATCAAGGCTTTTCTAGTTGTCAACCTTTTGATGAGATATCACGTCCTGCCAACTCAAAGAATGTATTCTGAATTGAGAGCCAAAAATATAATTCTTCCTTCGAGTGTTCTTTGAATTCCTAGACATAGGAGTAAACAACGCCAAAATTATGTACGTCAGACTGCAACCTGACAAGTCCACTATCACCTTACTGCAGTAAGGGTTCTGCATAGGTTTTTATCGAAATTTTTCGAGCCAAGAGCGGAACACACGTCTTGAGCAGATACGCAGGCGCATAAGAATATACACAAAGCCAAGAGGCCCCTGCACACCAATTACAAAAGCTCCCGCTCAGAAGAGGCGCTGAGATTGTTCCAACTCAAATCTTGACCCCCCCCCCCCCCCCATCCCATTCACCTGCAGCAACATTTACAATGTTCACTAGTGCTTCCCTACACCAAGAAATTGCTTCATGAATTTTTACAGTGGAAGCAAATACGAGTACCACGTAGATGTTCGGTTCTGTTAAGGTACATGGAGACACATATGTCCCAGAGAGTAATATATAAGCTAACAGAAATATGTTTTTGAAAGGTTTCCCATTATAAGAACTCTTGCACAGAGCGACGAAAGCACAGGATTTAAGGGAGAAAACAAAGCAAGACAGCCGAGCGTTCTCGCACATTAGTCCTGTTCATTTGTGGCTCTGCGCAACAGTTTTAATTATGTATAGCCAACTAGCCCACTCTGTAATTTTCGTAAGCTCCATTACTGTTTCGAAGGCCAAAAGAAAGAAAAAAATACAATACATTAATGATTTCTTGGCTCATTGGCTTATGTATCTGAGTGGTTTAAACGCCCCAGAACCGTCCGACGCCCCCGTCACAGAAACGCATTTCCCCCCGCCAAGTATTCACTGAATCGAAATGGACATAAATGAACGCGAGGCAGTCTGCGTTCTTCTTGCGCTCGAAGATCACCGTGAATGCGTCCAGCGCAACACTACCAGAAATTGCGTTGTCTTTTCAACGTGTTGTTTTTTTCAAGGCGCCGTTTCTTTCAACCTATATAATTCGCGCCCTAAGTACCTGCAGCCGGCAAACACGTATACCTGCGGCTGTATTTAATGCCATAAGCGCGGGTCCAGTCTACTCCCGGAGGGAATTTCAGTTGAACTTCCGGCTTGCAGGCGCCGTGGACTGTTTGTGCGGTTTTAGTGCTCGAAACAGTGCTCGCCGGAAGGGGAAACGTGGGGGAAAGCGCTGGAGGCACTAAGCATGGCTCGTGGGGAGCCCGGCTGTGACGAGTGGGGTGCGCCGCGGTGGCAGCAAAAGCAGCAGCAGGCTTCACTGAGCCCGAGACTACGTCAGGCTAATCCGCAGGGCCGAAGTCGCGGCGCTGTCGCTTCAATCGCCCGAAGCAGCCGTCGTCCTTGGCCAGGAGGGGGCGGAGGGTTGGAACAAAAGGCGGTCCACTGGCTCTGTTGTAATTTGTCACGGCCCCTGGGCCGGCAGCTGCGCCTCGGCCTGTACCATATTGTTTTTCCCGTCAACTTCCGTCTGATCGCGCTTCCGGTTCCGCTTCACTCGGCAAATAAGACAGGCGAACCTAATGCATGACACGAAAGAATGTCGCGCAAGATGTGTGTTGATGCAGGAAAGCGTGAGCAGCGATTTCTCTCAATTTTCACTGCCTGCGTCGAAGTGCGTGCCTCCTCGTTTCGCTCGCTCTCCTCTTCCGCTGCGATCTTTTGCGCCTCTTAGCTCGGCGTTAGCCATCCTGCCTCCTTCTCTCCATGCTCGCGACGCGCCGTTTAGATGAGGCCGCGAAACGCTTTTGTTTACCGACGAGCGGCGTCAGTGACGGTCCGTTGCGTTGCCGCCTCACAGTGCCTTTGCTTCTAATCTCATTTTTATACGCTGTACGCGCTCTAGAGTGACACCAGAAAGTTTCAATTATTATAGCGTATAGAAAGCTAGTCCCAACGTGCATGGGCTTTAGTAAAACGGCACCCCGCGACGACGAAAAATTAGCGAGTGAGTCGCAGCTCTATACCATTTGCACGCTAGCCTGATGTGAACCCGATTCCGTAATTTTTTAGCGAAGCCTTCTCCGATACCTTTTCGAGCTTCGTAAGTGCTCAGAGCGACACTCCGCCCACGCTATCAATGGGATCAGCCGACCTAGAACGGTGGATGATAAGAGTGGCATTGAGTAGAACGCGAGGCATCGCTACAATATCACGGCCCAAGGCTCTGTATTCCTCATAAATAGACTGATATACGGCTGTAGCGCAATGGCTAAACCGGCGGGTGTGCGCTAAATGACGAGCCCGGAATAACTCAGCTCCTGTGTTTCTCTCCCATATTACCATTTGCACACGTCGCCAGCGACAAACCTGATGCGCGACGAAGCGCAAAAGCACATTAGGCTTTGCTGGAACTAATAAAATGATTCGTTTTGTAGGGTTCGACGAATTGGCGTAATACTCGGGCTATGAAAGATTCCGCACACTGAAGGGCTCTGGATAAAATTTGTCGATTTTTCACTGGCAAAGAACGCAAACTGGCGCTCATCTGGTTACCACTGCGGTGAAAGCCAGAAACGTCTAGAAATAATGGAACTATATTTTTACCATGTTCAACGAACTCTTACCAGCAGCGGCGCAGACACAAAGGCATCCTTATTCAATATGATGATTATCCCAAGCATTCGCACATACGCACAACGGGTGATCGGCAACGAAGCTGGTGGTAGAGCGGCAGCAGAAGAAATGGGAATAGTAGTGGTAGTAATAGTAATAAAGCTAATATTTAAAGGTGCCATGAATAATACACAAGTTATGGATGAATAAAGAGCATGCGTTCAGTGTTCAGTCTATTATAGAAAAACAAAACGAATTTGAAGGGATAGAAAGGAGCAAGAAACAAGAAGGGGAAACAAACCAAGTTTACGTTAAAATCGATAATTGAAACTCGGAATTTGTGTGGTGATTCTAATGAGAGCACATAAATATTACTGTTAAACTAGCGCGGCAATATTTTATTGTTGTAAAGGAAATCCCGCATGGCAAGGCAAACACCCCTTTGGCTGAAGCCCAGAGCCAAGGCTCCGAGAGAAAGGATTATTTGGGAAGTGTGGGAAATGCCGAGGCTCTAAAAACGGACTTTTGCGAAGCTCTTTTCTTTGGATTGAGACTAGAACGGTAGGATAAAACGGAGTGATGAACAGTTTCAGGTTCGTTTACAAAAATGACACAGGGGGGACTACTTCAGATCTGATCTATGCAAATCACGATACTGCGCAGGGATATTTCCTTGTGCCCCTCTATCTCAAATGCTGAGCCTTGCCGCCTTCGTGGAATCTTTAATACACGAGAAACTCAAATAGCGACATTCTGGCTAATTACGACTTTATGCATTTTAATTCGTCAGTTTGATCCTCGTGTCTACTGTTACGACTTTATTCCTTCGGTATTACGGAAATTTCTGTCTAGGAGCTTATGTAGCTTCCTTGTGTATTTTGCATCGCATGCCGAACGGGTGACACCATCGTCTTACACAAGTAAGCAGTCTGAGAAATTCCATGCAATACGCTCAGAAGTCTCACTCTCGCTCTTGTTTTTATTTACGCGTGCATGGCATTACCGATCGAGAGTATCACATGTATAGAGGGGAACATAGTACAGAGAGAGAGAGAGAGAGGAGGATGAGGAGAGAGCATAGGTGGAAGGAAAGAAAGCATGAATCTAAGAGGATGCTTCGCTGCGCCTTCTTCGGGGAATGGTTTCACACCTATAGGGGCGCCTGTCTACCTGCCGTACCTAGGAGCGCTGTGCAAACAGAATGTGTCTGTGCGTCTTTATAGAGGCCGCAGGATGGCGACAATGCGTTCGTTATGCAAATGTGGCTCAGCTCATTCTGAGCCAGCAGAACAAGTGGCTTCTAACAACCCGATGGATGTAAGCGCTTAGGCGGCAGGCTAAGCTATGCAGCGGCCGTAATCGGCCGATCAGAGTGAGGCAAGGTTTACAACCTACGACATAGAGGTGCCGGTGGGAGGAATAGTGACGCCTTTTGTACGCATCTAAGGACGAAGTTGGAGAGCTGTTTAGGAGTCATCAGATATTTCTAAAATCTGTCAACAGAAGTGAACATATAGGATGCGGTAGAACTGATTGGAATTGAATCGCAAATGAGAAATATTTTGAACATTTGATGAAGTCGACTAGAAAGAAGCATAGCACGTGCAGGCCATGCAAAGGCCACCTTCCTTTGAGAAGTGGCGGGCATGATTTTCGTTTAGGAAGCAACTTCATTTAGGAAGCATATATAAAAGAAAAGGAACTTTAAAACCTAGCGACCAAATACGAAAATGGGTGAGCTTTCTTCTCTTGCAGAGGGACTGACAGAAAGAGGTAGGAAGCATGCGGGTAACGACG
Source organism: Dermacentor albipictus (assembly GCF_038994185.2). Classification (NCBI taxonomy): domain Eukaryota; kingdom Metazoa; phylum Arthropoda; class Arachnida; order Ixodida; family Ixodidae; genus Dermacentor; species Dermacentor albipictus. The sequence continues at coordinate 200,098,496 of NC_091821.1, read as the reverse complement.
GGAAGGGAAGCGGTAGAAGAAGCAAACAGTTTTTGGCACGAAGACTACAGATATTCCTTAGGAGCGAGAGAAATGATGTGCATGGAAAGACAGAGAGGTTAACCAGTCTGAGCCCGGTTAACTACCCTCCACTGGGGGAAAGGGGACTGAAAGATCAGCAGATGAAGAAAAATTCACAGTATGCATATACACGCACGCAATGAAGCGTTCATCGTTGAGTTCGTCTCAAGACGGCTTCCTCGACAAGATTCGGCGTGAACGCGAAGACGTGCGCCGCACTATCAAATTCCGCTGTATTCTTCCATTACGCGTTGTAGTCGACAAAGGCACATGCGGTGAAGAAGCATTGAAAAAGTGTGTGTGTGTGTGGGGGGGGGGGGGGGGGTGGCAGGAAGTCAAGTATTATGGTAGTTCAGTGTCAGAACACTCCCTTAAATTGCATTAGTAAAGACAACAAGCGACAACTAACGAGAAGGTGCAAATCCACTTAATCCACCAGGAAACGTAAAACTGAGGCTACGTACGAGCGCTGAACTACAAACTGAGAGAGAGGGAGAGAGATTTATTATGAGAGAGAAGCTCAGAGGTCGTCCTGAACACTAACAACTGAGCTTTATTGCTGACGAACCGACATACATGGATACAATATCATCGGTGCGGCGAGCATGTAAAAAGCAGCATCAAAAAGCACAGATGTGCTATGGCCTCTCTGAACTATCATAGTCTATTAAATCACGGGGTCACTTTTATTTATTTTTAACTGCGCAGTTTACATATTGCTGCCTAACGAGAGAAAGAAGGAGAGAAAATAAAAAGGCACGGAAGTCAACAATACACGCATCCGGTTTGCTACTCTACACAGGGAGTGAAAGGGTTAAGGGATAAAAATAGAGGAAAGAAAAGAGAGTAAACATTGATAGCGCTGCTTCATCCGGACGTGCATCCGGACGTAGAACATATATACAATGGACAGAGACGAAAATAAGGGAAGAAGCAGGCTGGCAACTAACAAAGGCCACATTGCCTGCCTATAAGGTGAAGATAGAAATTGAAGATTCGAAGAAAGGGAGCAAAGAGAAAAGGGAATGAACGAGATCACAGCTCACAAATACTAATATAAAAGAACGACAAATAGAAGTATGGCAGTATAGGAACAGAAATATATAGCTGCAGGTCGTGCTAGTCACAAAAAAGACAACGCACGCGCGCATGCAAAGAGAGAGAGGGAGAGAGAGAGAAAAAAAGAGGGCGGCGATTTGCAAGCATGTTTTCAACACGTTATTTGGCTACATGTTATTTGGGTGTGAACAAAGAACCCGTAATCAACAAGTGGTGACGAAGCTCTTCGGCTAATGGTTGCGCAACAACGTCTGTCCGCAAAAAGCATGTTGAACTACACGATCGGAGTCTGCTCGGACGCAGCTCTTGTCTCGTCAACATAGCCACGTGAGAGATATACTACGGGCGGGGCACGGTGATCGGCCATATGACAAACCCCAAAGTACGTGTCACTCCACCTACTGTGCCCGACCGCATTAACACTGAAATAAATAAATAAAAAAAAGAGTGCGGTTACTTCGTTTTGGCACGGGGAATGAAAAGTACCCCTCAAACACAGCAAAAAGAAAACAGAAGGAAAGATTAAAAAAATTGTCATGGCATCATTGCGCGCCGAGCGTGCAAAAATGTAAATCAAGAAAATAACACGGCCGCACATTTTAGCCAACGCTGTCACTCGTTTTCGTTGCCGAGGCTGTTAAAATGCGCAGCATTCCTACTGTTGCCAACGCTGTTAATTTGTGCAGGATGACAAGTTGTTTGACAACACATGCAGATGTCGACGAACATAGTGGCCGACCGTTAGGAAGCAAGTTGGTCGGTTGTTCGGAAACATGTTCCACGTGTGTTCCTATGGAACATGTTGCAAAACAAGTCTTAAAGAGGCTTTGACCACTGGAGACATATAAAGCGACGTTGTTGCAAGATCCAGAAAAATTGGATCTAAAATTTCAAGTCTGATAGGCTAAAGCTGTCTCAACAAAACGACCGGAATCCCGTCACAAATTTTAGTCTCCGACTTCACGCGATCACGAGAGCTGCGGTAACACTGCAGACATATGATTTCACGTAGGCTGCGCTTACTATTATCAAATATAGTGCAACTCAAACACACGACGCGAGCAGTTTAGGCCCGTATTCACGAAGTCTAGTACTTGCGCAAACGAGGTTTGAAAGAGAAGGTAAACCATGTTAGTGAACATAAGGAGCAAAAAGATTTGTCAATTTGGCTTCTCGTTCAGTAGTCATGGGGTTATTTTTCGTAAGCGTTGTTCGTGATCGGCCGTGGCCGCTGCGAGCGTCTTTTTATCATGCCACTCGCTTTATGAGTGGCCGGCGCCTGAATGATCGGCTGGACGCTCTTACGTAAGGGAAGCCCCGCGAATACGAGCTCTGGAGCCGAATTCGCGAAGGTTTTCGTTCGTGTCTATCGCCCTGTATGGCCGGTCACTTTGGCTAATAATATCTCCATCACCACTATTGACTGGCATCTGCTCTAACGAACAGTTCTACAAGAACTTTTTCAGTACGGGCCCTTCACAAAAAGCTCTTACACCAGAATTATTGACACGAGCAAATTCCAGTCAATCCTCGTGCTTGACCTACTTTAGCGAAGGCGGCCGGCCAATGGCACGAAGCACTTACGAAGAAAATCTTTGTGAATACAGGCCCTGGCTTTTTGTTGTTGTTGTTAACCCATGGCGCTGTTTTGCCATCATTGTCCCTTGCGCCAGAAAACCCCATATATCGTCCTATCATCATTTGCTGACCCTTAAGACACACGCAAGTGAGCCACCCGTAACTTGGAAACTTAAGTGTGGCGTGATCTGCCGGTGCAGCTGATGGGCGGCGGCGGCTCGGGCCACTCTCCGTCTCCTGCGACGGCGGCGTGCTGCGAACCGGCGCGCCCGCTGGTCGGCGAGTCCCCCGGCGCTGCGCCGGTCACGGCGGCCTCCGGGCCCGTGTGCTCACTGCCGGCGGCCGGCTCGTACGACTCGCGCCTGCTGTCCAGCTATCCTCAGCTGGCCACGCCGCGCTTCTACAACGCCGGCTACGGCGACCAGGCGGCCGCAGCAGCTGACTACGCGAACCTTGCCGTCGACTCGTCCGCCTTCTACCCGACACTGGTGAGTCGAGAGACGCGTCTATTGCGTGCACGTCTTAGAAAGATTCCTCGCGCTTGGTTGCGATTCTCTACACGGCATCAGTGAAAGTAATTTCGTTTGTTAATTATTGTCTATTCTTTCTTTATTTTCACTCTCATTGCGCGCGATATGCCCATGGTCTCCTGTGAACGCCTTAAGTCGACCAATTTATTCCAATGTATTATTCTTTTTCTTTCCTTTGCTTTTATTTACCCTAAAGGCCCATCGGTCATTACATGGGGGTGGGAGACATTTTAGTACAATGAACACCGAAAATTTCGTGTGCGCAACAAAGATTACCGCGGCGCTAAACATTTTGTTCAGTACTCCTAGAAAACAACATAGAGAAACACTTGCATAAAGAAGTACAAATACAGTTCCTCATTTACAAAGGTAGAAATATACAAGAAAAAACTTGCATTGGAAAATACAATACAGCAATTTGGAAAAGCAAACACAGAAGTATAAAATGATTGCTTCAAAAAAGCATGAGAATAGACGTAAAGCAAGATGTCAGATTGGGGTGGAAGCAATGCAAGACATCCTCGTGTTTATGTTAGCGGTCTCTTAGTGAGCGAAAGAAATTGATTTGGTGCTTATAAAAATTTAGCTGCATTAACTACGTCAGCTACTGACCTCAATATTTGGTCCCACTCATGAATTGCCAAGTGGAGGAACAAAAACCGGAGTAGGTCACTGTGGGCGAAAGGTTGGTGAACTTTGAAAGAGTGGTCCTAGCGCGAAAAAAGAATTCCAACAGGGGAAAGTGTAAAAGTTAAAGATGTACATTATTACACAAAACGATTTGCATTATAAAAGAACATAATTACTGTGTGACTTTCATGTCAGCGGCTACGTGCTAGCCATACGTGATGATTATTGATAATTATGCACTTTGATGCCTTTTATGTGGTCACATGGTCCGTAATATTTTACCGTAACATGAGATAAACAGCAGCGTTTCTTTCTGCCCTGTTCCCTTCCTCTTATTTCCTAGAAGCGCTGGAAACAATCAATAATGCCAAGTTTCCAACTAGCCCTACCTTCTGCATTAGAAAGGGAGAGGTGCGAGGACTGATGCGCTCTTGGATCCTGATCACACAACGTGATCAGTTCACTCTGAATAGAATCACTCTGGTCATTCGTGACGTGTAAAGGAGAGAAAGCTTCCGCTGCTGGCCTCAGGATTACGTAAGGTTAAACGTTACCTGAAAGAAACTAGACAGTCCAGAACCAGGTATCACCATAAAGAGCTAAAGAATGGGCTTGACTTGCAGGCGCAGCACATACGATAATGCGTGGCAGGTATATACCATTACGCGACATACTGAAATCGTCTTAAAATGCGGCACATGTATGCGACAATGTGTTTATTTACTGTAAACCTTGCGGGATACAGCAGGCTGCATCCTGACGCTGAGACATTGTTTCATAGTAGAAAGGCTAATCTTGACAAAGGTACCTTTTCGAACTATAAAGCTGCGCCGGACGGACTAGATGGAGTGCATACCCATCTAGTCCAGGGCATACCCGCGCCTCGCGTGTACTTATACCGACAACCAGTGAGGGCTTGCCGGGTGGCAGTGTAGGAAGCCCGATATCCGCTTCGATACGCAGTCGGCGCTTTCTGACGATATTCCCACGACGGCTACACGCACGGTTGTAATATGGGTATCTGCAGAGCGTGAGCAAATAAACCCTCTTCCGGCTTCGCCGTAGTACACACGGTGGTGCGCGATCCTCAATGAAAAACCTGCCCGATGGTGGTGTCGGTGATGGTGGTTGCGGCGGCACCGGTCAAAGAGCAGGCGGCGTATGGCTCGCGTGGCCGTATACCTTAATCCGCCGGGTATTAGGGGCCGGGCGAGACCAGCACAACACGCTCGGTGCTGCTCACGGCGGCCGCAATTAGTCGACAGCGCCGTTCGGCGGGGGCCTCGTCTCGCCTTTACTGCCGCGCGCGTTTACTCCGGCCGAAAAACACTTGTGCTCCGGGGAACCTGACCGCATGCACATCCTGTTGCGCAAAGTGACCGGTCCTCGTTAAATGTGCTCGTAAAAAGTCATTGCACTCGCCGCACGGCCCTGCAGCGATGATCGGCGGGATTGGTGCGCTCCCTTTGTCCGCCGCGCACCCCCGCAGGTGAGTCGTCGCCGCTTACCGGGTCACCAGATGCGTATGTTCCGGGCCCAAGAGATCAGCGCCGACCGGGGGCTTACGAGCCACGCGGGCGCGTTGCCCCTATAACGCGCCCTTGTTGAGCCATTTGGTGGGGTTTAAGCAGGCCGCGTGCTTGCGGTTCGCCTCACTCGCCGCGTAACGAGTTCAGTGATTGAAAAGCAGAGGAGTAAGAAAAGAGCCGACGAATAGCTCGTTGACCTGCCTTTGTTACCCTGCAGGGATAAGAATGAGTGAGCGCCTTCTCGCATTTATCTCTTTCGCCCAGCTCGTGCACTGTCATCGAAAGGAAGGAGTCGCCGCAGCAGCACGTAGCTTCGGTATTTAAAACCACTACCCGCCGTGGTTGCTCAGTTGCTATGGCGTCAGGCTGCTGCGCACGAGGTCGCGGGATCGAATCCCGGCCATGGCGGCCGCATTTCGATGGGGGCGAAATGCGAAAACACCCGTGTATTAGGCACGTACCCAGAATATTTTTTCGGGGGGGGGGGGGGGGCACCACCTTCATCATCATCATCATCATCATCATCATCATCAGCCTGTTTTAAGTCCAGTGTAGGGCAAAGGCCTCTCCCTGCGATCTCCAATTATTCCTGTCCTGCGCCAACCGATCCCAACTAGCGCCCGCGAATTTCCTAATTTCATCGCTCCACCTAGTGTTTTGTCGTCCTCGATTGCGTTTTCCTTCTCTTGGTGCCCATTCTGCAACCCTAATGGTCCAACGGTTATCTAACCAGCGCGTTACATGACCTGCCCAGCTCCATTTTTTCCTCTTGATGTCAATTAGAATATCGTATATACCCGTTTGCTCTCTTATCCAAACAGCTGTCTTTCTGTATCTTAATGTTATGCCTAGCAATCTTCGTTCCATCGCTCTTTGCGTGGTCCTTGCTCTCAAACATCTTTGTCAGTCTCCGACTCTCTGCCCCATATGTCAGCATTGGCAAAATGCACTGATTGCACACCTTACTTTTCAATGATAATGGCAAACTTCCAGTCAGGAGCTGGCAATGTCTGCCGTATGCGATCCAACCCATTTTTATTCTTCTGTGAATTTCCTTCTCATAATCAGGGTTCCCTTTGATTAATTGACCTGGGTAAGCGTGCTCCTTCACAGTCTCTAGAGGCCCACTGGTGATCCTGGTGTGCGATCTTGTACGCGTTCCAAAATAGAACGGAGGCGGTCCGTTCCACCGAGCCGCACACGGTTGGTCAGTTTGAACGGTGAAGAACGCCATGACGTCAATTGTGAAGTGATATCTGCTGTCAATCATTCCGTGTTGTCTGCTATCGGACGAATGCAACGGAACGGACCGCCAATTTCGCGACGGAAAGAACGGACCGCCTCCGTTCGAGTTTGGAACGCGTACAAGATCGCACCCCTGATCTCTTGTTCCTTTGCCCGGCTATTTATCATTATCTTCTGCATATTAATATTCAACCCCACTCTTACACTCTCTCTGTTAAGGTCTCCAATGATTTCTTGTAACTCGTCTGCATTGTTGTTGAATAGAACAATGTCATCGGCGAACCGAAGGTTGCTGAGATATTCGCCGTTGATCTTTACTCCTAAGATATCCCAGCTTAATTGCTTGCAGTGAATAGCAAGCAGTGAATAGCTTTGGAGAAATTGTGTCTCCCTGCTGACCCCTTTCTCTATAGGTATCTCCCTGCTTTTCTTGTGTAGAATTAAGGAAGCTGTAGATCCTCTGTAGATATTCTTACGCGAAAGATGAGTCAGTAAGACGAGAAACTATTTATAGGTTATATTTAAAACAACCCTTGCAGCGCTGACCGGTTAGATTCACAGCGCGAGCCCAGTTCGTTCTTCCTCCACTTTTCTGGAGTGATGGCACCCACGCGCCTCGTTCAAACAAATACCACACGCATGTAGCAATATTAATCCGCCAGTTAATCACAGAAGCAAACGAAATCATCGTCATGCGGCCTTATCAAAATGGCGTCGTGCTTGATAGCTCCGGATCGTCCGCTGTTCTTGAAGAGTCTTTCCATCGGCGGAAGCATTGAGGTGTGCAACGGACATGGACAAAGTGTACGGAGTCTGAGTATATTTCAGTCTTCAAAAGCCTGCGGTACAGTTATTTTCACTGCTGAGCCGGTTTACTCATGAAACTTCACTGCCAACTGAAGTGAAGCTTGACAATAAATAGCTGCAGTGAAGCAAGCATTTCAGTTCAATAAAGAATTAGGCTTTCGTCATTCCACTGTAATAGGCGAGGGAAAACGTGTAAAGTTGAGCGCTAATAATTTTACCTTTTTTGTGGTTACCGCGTTAATTGGGTAACAGGAAAAGTTTGAAGTACGGATTATTTGCAGCCTCGTGGAGGAACAGTGGCTGGTTGTAATGAGGGCGTGGGTGAGGCTTCACTGTAGACATAAGTTGTCTCCGACTATAGTAGCATTTTTCGTATTAGCTCTGGAAGAACTATAGCAAAATATATATTTGCGGAACAATCACAGTTCTTTTGGATTCCTCGTTTACTGCTCCAAGTGCGAAAACGACCCGTGCTGTTATTTGGGAAGTTGCGTACCGCTGTGTGGCTGCCAGTCCCATACAACCGCGTAGAGCGCAGGATACTGCGATTGTAGACGTACTGCGCCCAACGCGAAAGGTTAGAAAAACACCCACATAATCATAATAGAGAAGTGGCTACGTGAGGCGGTTCGACCGATAACTGTAGAAGCGTCATTCAAAACACGTAATTGTTGTCCGCTTCCGGCGGTGTTTTCTCTACTTCCTTTTTAAATAAAAAGATGTTGATGCATCAATATTTTCATAAGCAACGGTTATATTTGTTAGATTTGTTGTTATATTCGCTTTTCCTTGCAGTTTGGTTGTTGCCTTGGCTCTCTCCCTTAGTAGATCGCTTGATTTCTCAACTCCTTGCGATTTTTGTTTCCGGTTGCCAATTTTGCACGAAAAGTGCTATACAATTAGGGAAAAACCAGACGAGGTAACGGGCGACAGTCATCTTGATTATGGGTTTAAGGGTTATTGCAGGTTTTCGTGATGGACGCTGTTTCACATTATTTTATTTCCCACCTTATCTAACCCATATCACGTGTATATGAGTCTGGGCATCTGCCAGCGTCGCGGCGAGCTGTCATTCAAGGAAATAATGAAGCAAAAAGAAAAGTTAAACGCAATTGGCGTTTTCTCCGCCCGCAACTCGTTCCACGAGAGTACAGACCAGCTGACTAACAGCCGCATCCCTTTCCTGGTCCCAGGATGAGCCTAAACAAAGAAGGTTGAACTAACAAAAGCAACAGCTATGCGCGTGACTGTTGAATGGATGGTGACAAGTGAACGCATCTCGAGTTAATCGCGGGGGCACCGAATCTATGAGAAAACTGGCCTTCACATCCCAAGAGATGCTGATAACTACCGCCATCCAAAAGGAGTGAAAAAGGCAGCATAATGCTGACCGATGAATAGCTGCCAAGTCTCAACATTGATCTGGCAGCGCTTTAGGAATGTGTGAGGAGTAGTGGCATGGGTGGGGAGGGGTATGCCATTTGATTTCGGGGGGGGGGGGCGCCCCCCCCCCTGGGTACGTGCCTGCCGTGTACTTAGATTTAAGTGCACGTTAAAGAACCCCAGGTGGTCGAAATTTCCGGAGCCCTCCACTACGGCGTGCCTCATAATCAGAAAGTGGTTTTGGCACGTAAAACCCAATAATTTTTTTTTAACCACTCAGGGAGCTGTTGTTGACGGCTTACAGTATGTCACCCTGTTGCATTACATCTCGTGTTCCCGTTGGGGTCAGTACATTAGATCCCCAAGCGAGATTAACGCTGCTTGGGTGGTTCTCTGAAGAACCGGAACACTGTCGCTACGAGGAGGGAGTCGTGTGCGAGGAGGGGGCAGGGATGTCCAGAGATGGAACATGAGACGAGTGAGGCATTTTCTAGTTTTTGACACCTGGTGCGGTAGTTCCTGATGGCCGCCATCATATCTACATGCTCAGACCGATTTGTGCCTATACTTTAATCAAAGCAATCACTTAGCTTATGGGTGCTAAGTTAGCATTCAGTTGATTTGCACTTGATGCAATTTACACCCGCTACATTGGCGACAGTGGACCTGCATACACGCTGCGGTCTCGCTGGTGCGGCAAATGTATGATGCGCGCCACCCTTCGGGAATGTTTGCTTGCTGCTTGGGCGGCTTCATGCCCGAGTATAAGGCCGCAGGGTGCACATGAGCGGCAAAAATAAACGAAGTGTTGCTGAAAGGAAAGTTATTAGAGTATAGACGGTGCAAAAGTCTGCGTTCTGCAACACGTATACAGGTGTTGCTGCAATAGTGCAAAACAAATATGTACAGGTGTGCAGCTCTTCATGTGAAAGATTTGCCAAGAAAAGCCGAACCGCAAACTCACATCACGACAAGGAAAACTGGACACTATATACGCTGCGCTTGCACAGCACCGTTTACGCAGACGAGTGAGCGCAACGCGAAAAATATTTCGACAGGCAGGCAGGCAGACAAGCAGGCACGCAGGAAACGTAGTGGAGGCGTCAAGCGCCCGTGGAAGCAGCTAGCAGCGCACCAGCGGATATTGTGGGCCGCAGTAAAGGAGTCGTGCAGGTCGTAACCGTGGCGAAGTCCCTTGTTCGAGTCGCGGCTCGCGCTGCCGCGGGCGACCGTCACTCGTCGGCTGCCCGCGGAGGCGCGCTAAGCCCGGCCGCTGCAGCGCCACAGAATGGCAGGGCGACGTTTTCTTTCGGCGCCGGGAGAAGAAGGAGACGAACCACTACTACTAATAATAATAATAATACATATAAAAAAAATGTGGTGGCCCCCTCCTCGGCAGGCACGTCTACAAACACATCGCGGCCGTAAACAGACGCCGATCCGCTGACAACAAGCCTTGCAGAGGCGGGCGTTTTGTTTGCTTTGCGGCGGTTTCTCGCTTGTCGGCTTTCCGATTAAGCGCACGGCTGCGAGGCGGCCCCTGGCAACCCCGGGACGGGGCGCCGCCGCAAGCGTGCTTTATGCGCCGCGGCGCTGCGCCCGGGGAGCAGCGAGCTGTCATTGAGCGCAACCTGGCTCGCAGCGGGCGCCTCCTTTCCATCGCGGCCCGAGACGTCTGGTTCCCCGACTGCCGCGTTGCTAAACTCAGGGCGCCGTGACATCTGACATGGCTTGAAACAATCCGTCTGCTGCCTGTTCCCTCTGTCATTGAACCTTCCCTCTCGCGCGCGCATGCCCGTGCGTGCGTTTTCTACTTCTTCTTTGTCGGTCAGCGTCGCCTCGGCCGCGCATCAGTGTCAGGTGTCATTGCTTTCGTTTTGTGCTGCTCGCAAATGAAGTCGGAGCACGGAGGCGCGCGCTGCGCGCGTACTCGCCGCGCGGACGACTCGTATTCCGGATCCGGCCTGGCAGTGTTGACTGACAGCGGCCCTTGTCTTTTCCTTTCCGGGCGCGCCTCACGTGGTCAGGGAGGAACGCTGCAGAAATGACACGCACTATGCGCGCGCGAGTCTATTTTGGCTGTGCACCTCGGCCCGCGCGCCGCAGTGGCCGCCGGCGCGGTCGGGCGCGCTCGCCCGCACGGCAGGTCGTGCAGCGGCCGGGTTTGCAGCCCACGCGTCGCGGGCTACGGGGAGGGGCTGGTTAATTGGATAATGGACTTGTCGCGTTGCGTCGCGGTTCCTCGGAGCGCGGCTACGGCGATTCCTGAAAAGTGCGAAGGCGGCATGATGCCTTCCGGCTCGACGGTGGGCAACAAGCTGTGGAACCGCTCCGTCGGACGCTATACCATCGAGAAATTAAGCCCCCTTTGCCCGGACTCTAAGAGTGGGCAAACAAGGCGATGCTCAAATATAGGAGATTGGAGCTGCATCGCTGCTTTTGTTTGCTATCGGGCCAAGAACGTCGACGTCTTAGAGACAATCACAGTCATATTATGGGTGTGAAGCGCTTTCGATGTCGCTGCTGATTGCAGTTAAATGAGAAAGTTTTCGCAGTTGCATTGACGTGAGAGAGCCGGTCAACTTGTGACGCTTTAACGAGGCCTAATCAAACTTTAGCTCCATGAGACTACCAATATATTTTTTGTTTCTCGCCATAATTAAAGTTGGACACGAAATAACCTGACCTCATCGCACACTCAAGAGAAACATAGCGATAGTCTGAGAAGAAGACGGCTTCCCAGAACATTGAAAATTATAGGCATTCAAGCTTGAGCCTGAACGAAAACTAAAGTCACTCTTAATACGAATGTGCATTCTTACGAGGCCATGGAAAAAAGTTAAGTGAGAGAAAGAGAAGACGGACATTTTCGTATGTTTGTAGGCTACGCTGAAAAATCGCGTAAATGATTACTGTATGTGCGTGCCTGAAAACTTGTTTTCCCGAATAATGATGAAGAAATGTCTAAAGAGCTACAGTATGTGTTTGACAATGCGAATTTCCGAGGAGAGGGAGAATTATTCTTTATAGATCGTAACGTTAGGTTGTCCATTCCGCCAAAGTTGAGTGACGGTATAAAATTTCGTAACTTTATTGCAGCGTCTGCGGCTTGGCGCAGCATTTAGGTGTCATTTTTTACACAGGATTCAATACGTTGCTAATCAGCAGTACCAGTATGGCCAAGCTGAAGAAGACGTACAATATCTCCTTCTCTAGTGTCCGCGACACGATAGCGTGAGGCGAAGACCGAAGGCCGATTTAATTTTGTTAGACCGTAGACCTATCACTCTGAAAGAAATACTTGGCCCGCGGCCAACGCTAGAGCTACAGAAAAGAACACGTGTGGCTTTTAAAATATTTTTGTAAAGAACAAATATATTAAGTTCTTACTAAAGGTATTGTGGTTGACACTACTACTAGTTTTTCTTTGAATACCACAGTTTGTATGGTATGGTGTATGTGCGTAGCTCACATTTGGCGTTGTTATATGTTGTTATGTGTCGTTTTGCGTAGATATAAATTGAATTTGCGTACGTGTTTTCAGACCAACTAGTCCAATTCATTGCTCTTCTGAACACTTCCACTTGTTTGCGGAACTGTAGGTGCGTCTCTTAGTGTCATTTCACTTTCTTCTGTGGGTAGAACTTCGCACATGTTTGTGCTGTTTGACTGTCGCCAGTTCGTAACATTTTTTTGCGCTTTTAATTTTGCTTGCACTGCTAAAAGGACTTACCGGTGCCAATAAAGATGTCAAGGTCTCCTTTAATTTAATATTTTTAAAAAAGAAAAAAGACCAGGGCCTGCATTTTTGAAACTTCTCTTACGTGAAGGAGTTCCTGATTGGCTGACGTTTGGAGTTTGTGAATACGGTTCCCTAATAGTTCGGTTGCGGCAGACAGAATGACATCCAACCACCCTTGGTGCATATCATATTAAGTTTTCGGTACTCCATTAAGTCTGTTCGATCTTTTCTTTTTTTTTTCCCTTGAGGTACCTCTTGTTTGGGTTCTTGCAATATATTGCACCTTAACATACGTGCATGCATGAATAAAGCGGTGCGACTACGGTGCAATGGTGCGATACGAAACACATTGATGACAAAGACCTGCGAGCTACGTTGACCGTGCAACGCACACCTCCGGATACCGTTTAGCGTTTGCGTCGGGGTCCTTCACGCCGTACGTAGGCACCGATGACAATCGCTGCGCGTGACGTACGGATACCGACCCTCGCTCGTTCGAAGGAGCGAGCTGTGCCGGCGGCTCCGGTGTCGTGCCTCGATTGCGCGCTGCGGAATCGGCCCCGGCGGGCGAGAGGCGGCGAGGGGCGGCCGGCTGCGCGCAACGCGAGATGTCGTCTCCTCGTTAAAGCGCTCCTTGGCGCCGGCGATACCTGTGCCGCCTGCTGACTTTATAAACAGACTACAGGAAGGCTTGATTTATTACGACAACATCCACGGAGGAAAAGATGCTCTCTTGCGGCGTGAGAACCGAGCCGACATCTGTAGAAGACCGGGGGCGATATATCATCACAATAACGCTGTGCAAATGAACGCGCGCGTGCGCAATTCCGCGGGGCTGCGCTAAGCGAGGGACACGCGCCCAGGTCTACTTACACCGCTGGAGCTCGCCGCGGAGTAATCAGCAAACGGGGTGCTTTCAGGCGTAATGAAGACATGCGTAAGTAAATAGCAATTTCAGGGCACGTCTGTGCTGGCATTCTGTCGGCGGCGTCAAGTCGAGAGCCCTCCCCCCCCTCTTCTCCCCCTTTTGGTTATGTAAGGAAAATGGTCGGCCACTCGTTTCTGCCGTCCAAATGATGATCGATGGGACAACTGGGCAGCGCCCGCAGCGCGCAGGGCCCGGCGAGACGCCGTCCAATTAAAGCTGCGGCCGGCGCGCGCGCTCCTTGGCTTTGTTTTGGCCGCGCGCAGCGGGCCTGATCAGTCGCGGGACGAAGCGGCGCTGGTCGCAGCGCTTCCTCTGGAATCTCTCGGCACCGGAGTAGTCGCCGCCGCAGAAAGGTCTCCCGCAGCAAACTAGTGAGCAGCCAAAAGACGCTGCTGGCAACCGAGAGGGCTTTTTTTTATTATTATTCCTTTTCGTCCTGCAACGACGGGCAACGATGCACGTGTCTTGGACGCCTGCAGGCATTAATTTACATGCCGAAAGTACATTAGATCTTATCGGTCGCGATACGACTTTGACAGATCTGCGTGACAAGCGTAATAGCCGCTTGTTTCTTAAACGGCGCTTGTTGTCCAATCGTTCGTGGTGTTCATGCAGCCGTAATTTGCCGCTTCGTATACCGGAGCAGTCTCCGAGAAGAAAGTGCTCGCTGATTCAAATTGATTAGCCTTGCATCGAGATTAGTGCGCATAAGCACCTTTGTGGCTGGCCCGGGCATCGTTCGTTGCTCAAAGCATTTTGCCTCCTTTTCCTTGTTTTTTTTTTCTTTCTTAACGTTCATATTGCCGTTTCTTTGATTGTGGGTGTAGTTACAAATTCACAATTTTTTTCGTTTTCTTTCACTTATTTAGTTTTTTATAAATGCACTTAAGTTTCTCTCGGCTTTACGTTTTTGTGTTGTGCAACCGATATCACAAACTTTGAGATTGACCAAGCATACTGACTACGAGAAGGCGCAGGATGAGAAGATATAGAATTATGCGAAATATATTCACTTGCAGCATTTCCAGAAACGTTTCTAGCATCTTTTATACAGTGGCTTAGTTGCAGTTCGGGTTATCGCTTTCGGCAACGCACCGCTGTAGTTCTCATAGTGGCGATATCCCGCGATCGATGCGAAGCCTGCCACATGCTCCGTTCTGCATATACCAACTTTGTAGCCTGGTCGAAAGTTCTGCACGCTGAACAGGTATCATAAATGTAGGGACATTTCGATACGTCCTATAGCAATCTGGCATGCCGAAGCATCCCAGTGTTCCAAAGCTAGCGAAAAATCTAAAAAGGAAGACGACGATAAACTGTCAAGGCGTGAAATTCGCAAGTTTGTAAAATAACGAAATATGGTGATCCGGGAAGCAACAGGGTTCTGGAGGAGCGCAAGCCGTCATGCTCAGTGGTTCGCACATTGGGCGAAACTACGAAGTTTTCAAAATTCATATTCGCGCTGTCTTTTACATAAAGATACAAGCTAAAATTTAAAAAGAAAGATGTATTACTCTGAAATGTACAGTGGGAATAAGAACGTCGTTCAAGAAAGGTTTCCAGCAGAAAGCACTGACATGACCAGCAGGGGAGAATACGCACGACACATTGCTGGTTTCCTTGCAATGTGCATCCAATAAGCTCAGGTGAACACCATTCTCTCCATTGGTGTGCCGCGTTTCATCTTTCTTGCTGTGCATGTCGGTGTTCTCTGTTTGAAACCTTTCTTGCAATGAGCATACATCGAGCTCAGGCACGCCATTATCAGGAACATCATTGTCGACGTATATTGGCGCAAGGAGTAACCTATCTTGCTTTCATTCTTCTTCTTTTTTCTTTTTTGTAGAAGATCATCTTGACGTGCTAGGTCATGCACGCACTAGATTTGCGCTATTCGTTAGGTGTGACAAAGTTCAACTTATCAGGTATGATAATAATCTTGAATACGTTTACAGTAGCGCGATTATAAGACAGGACAAGAGAAGACACACAGGGACACACACAACATAAACTTCCAACAATGTTTATTATCGAAAACCAGGTCGTGCTTATACACTCAGCCAACATGAGTCACAGCCACGTGAACAGTTAAACATTCAAAGCGAAACATTATTATAAGTGATTTCTTAAGCCATGCTCAAAAATTTCAATTCGTTATCAGAGAGAGCCAATGACGGTTTACTAATACACGATTCCCCCAGGGCAGCAGTCTGCTCAGCTTCTATTAAAAGTCTAGTCAGTTCGCACTTACTTCTACAAGTAATGGTTGTTCATTCAAAGAGAGGGGAGCACTTATGCTGCTTTCAGTGAAGAGAGAGAAGCCCATCTGATGCAACTTTGTCGACCTTATTTTTGTGCTCGGGTGACCTGTCATTGCGCGACGTAATACATTCCACGCGATAATGGTTCACGATATATAACTGAAGTCTTGCCATCTCTAAACTTTTTCCTATGTTTTACTTGGCAGCTAAGAGCACTCTATTCCTTTCTGGTCTTGTCTTTTTGCATAAGCTGATCAGTTTGTTAGGTGCAGAAAGGACCACATTAGTGTTACCTCGGCGGGCAATTTCCTTTAGGTTGTGCGACAACCGGTGGATATAGGGTATAACTGTTGGTCTTTTTTTTTTCTTCTCACGGTTACTCTTTCCTTCCGCACGTTCAGAGGGCCCCAGATTGCTGCGCTTTCCTTAGTATTCTTCCTGCAAATGATATCAGAACTTCACTGGCATAACCTGTATCATGTAGGCGCATGGTCTGTTGTGTGAACGCTTCGTCGGTGCAATGATGGCATGATTTATTAAGTGCATTAGTGGAACACATTTTCGCAATTCCTCTTTTTACCATATTTTTACCAAGCACATATTTTATCGGGATATACTTTGCAGGCTACATATTAAGGAAAATCTGAACTGCTTGTTTGAATAAGGTGAGAGGGCAAATCTTTTCTAACGCAGAGCATCTATCTACTGTTTCCAGCTGGACAAGCTGATTTATATATCATGTAATTATAAAGACGAAAGTCATCACGTCCTCCAGCCTCTTGCATGCATAGCACGAGGAAGCTGTATTGTGCAACCAACTTGCGAAAGTCAGCAGATTTGAATCAAAGGCTATTAGGGTTCCACTAAAATATTATGACATTTTCGTAACAGCTATTCAGGATTGCCATCTGGTAGCACTGATGGGGACAGCTGACTCATTAATGGCTCCATAGACAACAGTGCGCACGAAAAATTCGCAATGGAAATGATATGCGAAGAAATGAACGCGGCCGCGCGCGTTGGAGAATGCTAGCTGTCGTTCGCTTGAGTTGCCAAGGCTGTCACACCGGGAAACATTTTTTTCGCTGCCAGAGCTGTTTTCTGGTATCACAGGATAATGATGTTCATCTACATCTTGGTCAACTAGAGGAAAACATGCTAGATTACTGTTGGGAAACATGTCGTTCGATGAGGATAGTATGTAGAACGACAGAAATTTGATAAAATCGGAAGGGATTCATGTTACTGAAAGGCAGGCGTTCAAACAGGGACACAAGAAGGGACGAAAACATAACACGAACACGATGAATAGTGGTGTGGATAGAGCGCGGTGTGAAGAGGCCCACAGAAAAAAATTGCATGGTACATTAGGACGGTTAATTTCCGTCTACTAATGTATCAACTGGATTGAGTGGGCTTGCTGCCACCTGCGAAAGCTGCATCAAATAACGACATTAAAAAAGAAAGAAAGAAAGAAAGAGAAACCAGCTGATCTGTACTATTTTGCAGAATCGCAACCCAAATTCGAACGAGTTTAAGAGGCCTTGGCGCCCGGCACCCTCTTGGTATAGCTTCCGAAACCTTTGTGTTCCCGGCAAAGAGACGTTTGCGGTCCCTGCATAACTTTGCAACGCTTGTGTGCCTTCTTCCCCGCATACGCACGCCGCGCCGATCTCAGAGCGCCTGTGCTGGCGACATTCAACGTGCGATCGTCTGCAATTAAGGCCCTCAAATTGCACTTCTTGGGTGAATGGACTCGCAACGGTTGATTCTAAGTGTAGTGTACCTCGTAATCGTGTGCAAGATATAAAGCGCTAATGTTGACTACAACGTTCCTCACAGCCAGACTTGTGCAGGTTACATAAAAAGGTAACCGATTACAATGACAGTTAATTCCTTGATAAATGTAATTTATTGCAGTTACCAAGTACTGCCTCACGAAAGTAATTGAACAATTAGTAAAAAAAATGTTTACTTTAACGTTACTTTTTTCCCTATTTGTATTACCATTGCACAAATACAGTAAATAGAACGTGCTGGTCTCGTCCTTTCAATGCGTCTTCTGCACCCCTAACACGCTGTTTATCTCCACTAACAATTGCGCGCACTGGATAGAAGGTCTTTGCTGTAACACCACGAACACCCCTTGCGCACAATACTGTCATCACTCAATGTCGCGATGCTCGGTCTGGGTCCTAGATGTATGAAGCACAGCGTTTCATTGTTGCTGGCGCTAGGGGATGACGCTTCCGACAGGGCCAGGGAAAAACTGAAAAATCATCCATAGGTGATTCTCTCGCATCAATGGCCATCGTTATCGTTCCTCAGAAGCACTGTTCCAGTTTTCCGATTAATTGTAATGGGCGCGAGCAAACGTTCACGTTCCTTGAAAAGGTGGCCAAATCTGTAATGTAATCTAATATACAGCCGCATAATGTTCAGCCCTAAAAATATTGTTCGTCTCTTACAATCGCAAAGGCTAGGTGTATAGGAGTCACGTATGCATCAGACAGATGGAAACATGTGCGTTTAACGGGAAAAAGTTGTCTATGTCAGAGAAGTCACAGACTGCACTAAGCAAAGAAGAATTGAGCGGGAAGTTGTAACGCCCATGAGGCCGCTTCAAGGCGCTTCCAGGAGAGAGAGAGAGAGAGAGAGAGAGAGAGAGAGAGATGTATCACACACACACGCACACAAACACACACACAAACACACACACGAACACACACATACGCACATACACACACACACGCACACACACACGCACGCACGCACACCCGCACACACACAGAAAGAGGTGGAAATCGGCAAGCCTGCCCTGCTCGCAGTCGAGGCGTGGTAACCCACGCACATGTTCTCATCCCTTTTGACTATAGTACCAACCAAATTTAAGTGCTAAAAGATGCGTCGCCTGTTACAGCCTGTCTCGTTAAAATGTAACTGGTTACCTGTAATTGGTGACTAAAAAGGTAATTGAAATACAGTGAGCGTTAGCGAGTAAAAAAACTTTATTATTAAATTTTTAAAAAGTCGTGATGATTGCAAGTAAATACATGTAAATCGTTATGTAAAAGTCTGCTCATAGCACAACGCGCAGCTTTCGGACAAGAATATTATTATTATTATTATTATTATTATTATTATTATTGTTATTATTATTATTACAAGCTTTTACACATTTGAAAACGTTCTTGCCCAAAGTATAATGCGTAATGACATATAACTAATTGCGCAATGCGTGCCAGCATTGGTGCTCTGCCTCTTTTTCACGAGCATGCCCGACGGGGATTCTGCGTAACAGAGCGCGGTACGGGGGCCGCCTGCGCGAGAGGACGACCCGCTGATCTGCGCTCGCGAGGAAGTCGCGCGACGTCTCCAAACCCCCCCCGCCACATTTCTGCCGCCCCCGCAAAGTGGAGCGGGCCCTCGCGCGTCACATATCCGAGCGTCGCGCCGCGGTCTCCGAGGAATACCGAGAGGGAGAGCAGGCGTGCGCGAGTTGGCGCGTACGGAAAGCAGCAGCAAAAGCGCACCGCGTGATGTGTTTGCAGGCCACACCTACTCAGGTGGGGTGTCAGAGAGATTCTCGGGACTTCCGTCCTCTGCGACTCCTCCTCCTTGCCCTCGCCACCCCCCCCTTCAGCTCAGTTCCACGAGAATTGAGGAGTCCCCCTTCTCGACGCTAACACCGACACCACGCGCGCGCGCGCGGCGCCTATATGCATGCGAGTTCACGGGAAACGCAAGCCGGCGCGCCGCCGCGCTCGCCGGTGTGGTCCCGGACGCTCGGCGCGCCGGGCCCGATGGAAGCCCGTAAGTGCGCCCTGACCGATGCCACGGTGGCGCTCCATAAATCCTGGCCACGTTGCGATAAGAGCGGGTGCCCTGCTTTATGATCCGCATCTTCGTCGCTATGCGCCTCGCCCTGATCGAGGGGATATGGCTCGCAAACGAGGCAGAGAGATAGTAGCCGGCGCAACAGAATGCGATGCACGGGGAGGACCTCTTGGGCGCGCGGCGGGAACACACAGGAGTGCGTGGAACGGACTGGCGGTAGTCGCTGCGGTCTGGGTGCGTGAGCGCGTTGCCGATTCGGCGCACCAACGGTGCCTTGGATTGCGGGGTTTTCGGTACCCCATAACGGCGCAGGCGGTCGTGGACTTGACTCAAGGTACAGCGTGTGAAAGGGTGCTCGTTAAATCTTCGAAACAAGAAAACAAATAATTGCCTATGGCGTTTCTCGACGACGACGAATTAACAAAGAGAAATTTAAATAAATAATATGCTGAACTCAAGGAGTTACGACTTCAAGCACCCGCACGCACCATATATATAGTGCAAAGAATAGAAGCACGTAGGAAAAATAACAGGACTTTTCCGACGTTTCGGCTGAGGTCCGACAGTCATGAAGAGTGCGACTGCAGACGTACTTGATCTTTGCAGTCGCACCCTTGATGGAGGCCGGACCCCGGCTGAAACGTCAGAAAAGTCCTGTTATTTTTCCTACCTACTTCTATTCGTTTAACTAATTCTGTACCGGACCCATGCGGTGTTTGTATGCTTGTGTATGTTTATATATATATATATATATATATATATATATATATATATATATATATATATATATATATATATATATATGTGTGTGTGTGTGTGTGTGTGTGTGTGTGTGTGTGTGTGTGTGTGTGTGTGTGTGTGTGTGTGATGACGGTGATGCAGATGTTGAAATGACGCGTACCCACCAATTTTTATAGGCAATGAACGATAAGACTGCGCTACACGAGACACTGGAAGACACTCTACATTCGGAGAACGTTCAGTATTGTTTTACACAGGGCTTTTTACGCAGGGATCCACAAAGTGCCGCATAGAAATTTATAAGCGCATTCTACTCAACACGGCGCTTATAAACGTTTCAGCTTCATCACGTTAAAGTAACTCATTATGTTAGCACGCTACAAGTGCTAGAAACCGTGGTGCTAGAGAGCACAGCGGAGCCACCGGACTGTTTTTTCTCCCGTGATGGACAACTTTCTTCACTAGGAAACACTAAAGAAGCAATAGTGTCCACGTCGCCCGCGTGATGATTTCTCTTCCATGAATAAAGCTCGTCCATGAATAAAAAAATGATGCTTCCTTCTGATGTTTATACGAATCTGGAATTTAGTTTACAAAGACCCCTATCTCTCATAGTCTGCGCCTCCAATATCATCCCGTTCACTGTAACTATTGTACGGTGCCTGTTTTTGAGAACAGTACGACGAACAGTATTGTTTGAACGCTTGAGTGCTTCAGGCACTATAACAGCACGTGCCTGGAAATAAAGATTTAGCTATACTCAGCTCATGCAGCTCTTACAGTGAAATCAAAATGTTAATTACGAGCCTACATTAATTATTGGCATACAACATTTTGTGTATAGATCAGCTGTGATTGTGTACTTGTCCCAAACGTTAAAGAAGAAACAAAATTTGCGTGTCACTGCCAACAAAAATGCGTCACTTGTTATTTTTGCTTGTTTCTGTATATATATGTCAGCTCCACGTTGGTACCGCCTCACCCCTCGCGCCTCTTCGAATCTTTAACTATAACGTAAATTATCCGCCAGTTTATCGGAAGAAGTGAAGATTTCTTCGTGCTTGTTTTCCCACAGTGTAGCAGTTAGAGAGAGAGAGCAAATGATAAAGGGAAGGTAGGGAGGTTAACCAGGACTGAGCCCGGTTGGCTACCCTACGCAGGGGAAAGGGAAAAGGGGACGGAAAGATTAAAGGAAGAAGAGCAAGTCTACTGGGTATATCGTTCGGTTACTCAGTCTGGATCACAGACGCTGACTCAATCCAGTAGCTTTCAAATATCGCAGCAGCGCTTTTGTGGCCTTTTGTAGCTGCGATATACGAGGCCATGTAGCAGTTAGGATCATTAAAGCAATGCCGACGCGGAAGCAAAGAAGACGCGATAAGTATTTTTAGAGGAAACTCAGACCGTACTTAGATACGCGGTGGCTCCTTGTTCGAGGATAAAAACCTTGGTTGTTCTGCTTGGCAAGAGTTGGCGAAGCAAGAGCCAGACGCAGAGTCACTGCTCCCTTTCTTTTTTTTTCGACGGCTACGGCGTAAGGTAGCCCGCACGAGAGGACGCCACGTGGCCTGTCGGGTCGGCCGTTGCCAGCAATCGTCAAGGCACTGCACGTTCGTTCTCGCATACCTGCGTGTATTCGCACGCTACGCCGCCCACGTTTCGTGCGAGAGAGGATTTGATGCTGTCGCGTTGATGGGCCCTCTTTACATCGTTACGGCGCGAATCAAGTGAGGAAAGAGAGAAGGAAAAAGAGTAAATGAGGGTTGAAAGGGCAAGACGCGAGCATCTAAATAGAAGAATGAAACGCAAAAGGGAAAAAGCCAGGAGAAGAAAGACGCATCAGTTAAAAGCAGCGCCCCCACAGTCACGGCGCACGTTCGCGGCTGGCATTCGCCGAACGCGGCGCATGCGCACCCTGCGGCAGTAGGCTCGTGCATTTCTCGGCCAAACATAGCCGCACACAGCAGCAGTGGGGAATAATGCGGGGTTGACAAGGTGCTATGACGAAATATCTCGCCGGTCTCGCGCTCTCATCCCCTCCTGCCGTGGAATGCCCGCGCGCAGCGCGAGCAGCGGCCGGGACCGGAGTTTTATTATGCGCATATGTAGCCCCGCATAACTAAGCGGTTGGCCTTGGGTGGTTGCGGACCACCACGCGTCTCCTTTTCCGTTTGCCACCCGATGGACACTGCTTGACAAACTGTGACAAGGCGGCCCGCAGACGTCCATTCGCGGCAACTTATCACGGTGGTCCCGCACGAATTATGTAGGCACACGTGTCTGCTTGTTCTGAATTAAGACGGCTAAACACCGGCACGGCGCGTGCGCGCCCAGTACGCGCCGCGCGGCGACGCCATCCAACATTTTCACTGGCTTTCGCCCCGCTGGGACGGCGGCACTCGCCTCTCGCTAAGTGCGCGAAGCTGCATGCTGGGAGTCCTCCGTACACACTATGCATTACGCGGCTGGCGGGTTTACACGGCCTCTGTCGCGCCGGTGCAGCGGGAACAGAGTTCATCGCGGTCGCTGCGTCGCGCATAACTCAACCTTCCTGTGAATGCCAGCGTAATGCTATTTATTCACGTTTTACGACAACACCTTTCGCCACGGGCGACACTTGCCCGAGTGGTGTTTAAAACACGCTACCTAAATATGCTAAACTCTCCTCGAAGGAAGCTTGTGTGTGTGTTTTGCGCTTATGCGAAGCAGCTGACACCGTGGTGCGTGCTTTGCGGCTTGTCTCTTCCAGCCTGAAGTTTGAGAATAATATCCACGTGAACGTAAAGCAATTTTTGGGCGCTTCAAAAAGTGTTTCATGAGCGCATTAGGTGGAGTTGCCGCTAACGCCCATAAAGTGACATAACCTCGAACGAAATATATTTAGTACCTTCAGTGCAGAAGCGGCACGTACGTATCAGCTGAACACTCGAGTGCTTTTTCTAATTCTGGTGTCGCAGTGAGACTTGTGTGGCTTTCTCTGTACATGTCAATTGCCTTATCCCTTACGTCCTCTCCCTCTTTTTCTTCCATCTCCTTACTCTGAGCTGAAGGATAGCCTGCTTTACATAAGCCTGATTAACATCACTGCATGGCTTTCGTTATTTACCCTCCCTCCATCTCACGTCACCAGTGCCGGCTGAAGTGCCCTGTGAAATAACAGATTGTGGGACGGGGAACTCTTGCGTTTACTTTGAGACATTAAAGGATTAACGGCTCGCTATCTGTAAGGTGCGGATATGGCGACCACTGGGGGTTTTTGCTCAATAATGTTCAGGCGCACAGGACTTGTCGGCCGAATCTTGCGTGCGCAGTGGTGCAAATAGCCCATACCACACGGGGCCTAATCACTTTGGTCTGCCGGTAAACATCGACAAGGAAAAAGAAAACGCCCTGACTGAGACTGAAGGGAAAAGAAAACACAGAATCAAAATTTTAAGTGATGTGTAACCATTTCGGTCACCAGCGTCAGACATGCGTACATACTCACGCTGGTGATTAACCGAGGTCGTGCGACTGACTGGGACTAGTGATCAAGGGACAATTCTCAACGACTATGTTCACACCGGAAAGCGCGATCATTGAGTGGTTACCAGGCCTGAAGTATCTTGTCTGAAACGAATGTTATCGGAAGTGGTGCCGTTCGCGAGCTCCCACCTGTTTTTGCAGCAAATATACTTACAGCTTTGGGATTAAAGGTCACAAAACAAATTATAGGTAAGCAAATGTGCGACAATTTCTGTGATACACTCCTACAATTCAAACGCGAATTTCAGTTTCCTATCGCGCACATGCTTACCTGTCGCTATTTTTTTTTTACTTATTTTATGTTCGCGCTGTCTTCGCATATTTTCACACCAATCTTGTTGCAACCAAGTGGAAATTTACCGCGACCATAGCAGCACTGGCAGCATGGTCACCGACGAAAAAGAAGCAGCAGTGGAAATGCGCCTCCGCACACCGGAATATACATGCAAAGTAAGCGTTCGCGTATTCCGACGTTCTTCGAGCTCCGGCGCACGCTGCTGTTTGATTCAACAGCTTGCGACTCCACTCGCAAAGTCGATGCTCTACTAAAGAAATGAGTCTACAAGATTTGACAGCGAGCAATTTCAGTAATCAATCGAGTCCGCTCAAGTGGTTATTTCAATAAGCAAGTGAGAACGTGAGGCTACGGCGGACAAAAAAGGCGCCGCTGCACAACGATGTAATTTCGCCTCAATTTCAACAACATTGGCACAGTCACTGAAGTGAGTGACGCCCGATTAAGACGAATATGATCATGAAAGTTGTTTCAAGAGCGAAGGCACAACGCAAGGCTGCGCTGAACAACTTACTAACAATCCGGGCCTTATTCGGAATGCATCCAGACCAGCTGCCAGGCACGCGTCTGTGACGTCTACAAAGTTCTATAAGAGGCTGTGGCGCTCTATAAGAGTTCCGGCCCTGCAGCACCACAGACATCGTGCACAGATAGCTGCTTGAAGTTCAGCAACGTAAAACGAGCAGAAGCTTTCGATACCGTGTGTGAAAGCACAGCATTGACCCAGCCAACACAGCACCAGTGAAATATCATAAACAGCTATAGGCTTCCCGATTCCCTGCGGCGCCGCGTTTCCAGCAATGAATAAATCCAGTTGGGTAGCCAGAGTACCACCAGCCCCTTCCCTCCATAAAAAAAGAAAAGAAAGGAAAGATAATCTAGACTATTTCCTGGAGTACCTTTGCGAGAAGTCCTCTTTCTGTGCGCCTTTATCTGTTCCCCCTCCAAGTGGCCTTTCTCTCTTCACTTCTCCAGTCTGTAACCAACAAAATCATCATCCTACGTTACGGAAAACGCATTCAACTTAAAATGATCAAAGAACCGCTTTATGGTATACGCTCGAAAGGAGCTAGACCAAAAGGCGAGGTGAATTCTTTATCGCTACCTGAGATGCGTCGGTAATGTGCGTTTTCTCTCTCGGTTTGAAACTGAACTTCCTTTTCTGGTACGGCACATGCTGATTACAGAGTCTATTTTTATAAATATCAGTTTGACACTTAAAGATCAGACTAGGAAACAATGAGAAACCGCAAGAAAACCGAGTCCTGATATGTAAGTTTGTCAGCATAAGAGTTATTAAACGTGTTTATTTCATTCTACTATAGAATAAAGGCCACTGATTTTCAATGGTTTTATATTTTTTTCTTTTGTAACCCGTCAGGCCATGTGCGGACACGGGCGCGCAAAGCGCGCCTCAGTTGCACGAGAAGCGTCGGACGACATCAGAAACGCTCGAACTGTTTCTGCACGATTTTTCCCTTTACCCCTGAAGGCCTTAACAAAGTTTGTTACTACTACTACTACTACTACTACTACTACTACTACTACTACTACTACTACTACTACTACTACTACTAATACTAATACTACTATACTCAAGGTCAGGAGGCATTGGTTTGCGGATAAGTGTACACAAGCGCCATGTAATTCCTCCCCACCTTCCCGGTGGCCCTTCAACATTAATTTAGGAGTAACCTTTCCGATTGTTGTTTAACTTTGAATTCATTCATTGCTATTTTTGGGGCCGCACTTTAATGATGGAGAAAAGGTTTGTGGTCAACATTTAGACCTCTCCTGCACTTAAAACGACAGAAATCTGAGTAAGTAGGTGAGGGTCCGTGGTATACGAAGCGGCAGGTCGTACGATACTCGGACACAAGAATAACGACAAGGACAACAGAAACGCCGTCTAGTATAAACTGAAAGGTCGAACAGTGACGGTAAAGAAGGCAGACACGAAACTTACCTGCACATGCTTGTGGAAAAAGAGCGGCAACGCGTCAATCAGATACTCCACGCACTCTCAAGAGATGACGACATAGGCACGAAAAAAGTCCCAGGCCTGCGCGGCGCACGCAGCACAGTCAGTCACAGCGTAAGCTGGACGAGCGGCACTTTAGGAGCTCCATTTTCGGCACCACGCATCACAAGGTCTTCGTGGTGAAGTCTATTCGCGTAGTTTCCATGAGAACGATCTGAACTGTCCTCCCGGCGTCGACGGCAAGCTGTGGCTTCTGCTGCAGCTAATCCTGCTCCCTGCACAGTGATCTGCTGAGCCGGAACAAGTAACTTAGCGCAATAAAAACCGCAGACATAAGAAAGGTGGACAAAGACAAGACTTGTCTTTGTCCACCTTTGTTGTGCCAGTGGTTTTTATTGCTCTAAGTTATTGCGTTAAGTGTTCAATTAAGGAAAACCAACTAGCCCAACAATCAGTTCTCCTATAATGCTGAGCCTGATGTTGCCTGGTTGCAGCTGTGCGCGTAGCTCTACGATTCGCTTCTTCAGCAGCGGTTCGTACCTTGTGAGGAGGCGCTATAACGTGTACCGAAGAGTAAACACGGGTATCCAGACTACGTGGCGCACATGTCACATCTCTTGACCCGTGGCACGTACGTTGCTGTTGATAATGATGATGTTAATGATGGTTTAGTGGCATCTCCTTTGAAACGGGGTGGTGACAAATAGCCACCTAACCTTCTTGAGTTAACCAGGCGCAGCTACATGCAGCATGCAACTGCTGCATGTCGGGACACCTGATGGAATATAACGAACTGCAAAGTTTGTACGTATCGATGCTGCGCGGCGCGCATGTCACAGCGAGTGTCAAGTGGCACAATACGGTGCTAATGATGATGATGATGATGATGATGATGATGATTAAACAGTCACCGAGCCTGCTTGAATTAATCAGGCATCGCATACTTGCATTACATCAATATTTATACATCTCCATAATCTTCTTTTTCTTTCTCGAGACTTCTCTATCTACATTGTGCCGCTAACTCTGCAACTGCTACACGGCGTGCCACCTGATGTAATAACATGCCACTGTAATGCTTAGGGCGCACGTATAGACGTTACGTGTCGCACATCTCACATCGCAAGGCAAGTTGCACGATACGATGCTAATGATGACGATCGTAATTTATTGGCATCATCTTTGAAACGCGGCGGTCACATAGTCACCTAGATAGCTTAATTTAGTCAAGTGCACAATACATATTTTTTTCTAGCGTTCTTGTATACATCTTTAACTTTTTCTTCCTCAGACATTTTTTAACTGCCTTGTACCGCTACCTGTGCGTCTGCTACATGGCGTTCTACCTGGTGTAATGATATGCAACTGCAATGCAAAATGTGCATGTATCGACGCTACGCAGCGCGCATGTCACGTCGCGCCTCTCCTCAAGCGCCAGGACGCGTTTATAGGCCATTTTTTTCGCTGCACGCTAGCAAGCGCTGGCGTGGCTCATAGAATGGCGGGCACCAAGACAGTCACACACAGAAGAGGCAGCGTTCATACTTCGGGTGGAAACGTTGGTTCCACTTTAGAACGGTGGTAAGAACAGGCACCTCACAAAAATGAGGCACCAGTCTGGTTGAATATCAATCCCTCATACACATGTTTTAGGTGCACAGTCACCTGGATGAGCTGCAACCTTGTAGGTACAACCGGTTCGGCGTTGCGGTCCATCATTCGCGTTTTCTACAAACTGTGCACTCCCATGAGAAAAAAAAAACATGTCGAAATGTGCATTATCATCAGAGGTCGGGAGCAGGTATCGCATGGTATGGCCGTTGATTTAAGCTCTTTCTTTAAAGTCCGTTGGAGGACATCCCAAAATAGCATGGCGCCTTTACAGTTAATGAAAGAATGTTCATTTGTCTCTGGCACATCACAATGATGACAGTTAACAGAAGAGACAAAGATACCCTTTTTCTGCAGCCATGTTTTTACTGGTATGGTTTCACTATAAAGTTTTTAAAAGAGTGTTTTGCAGCAAGGGGATATATACATTTTACGAACTCGTTTCAATACATCGTGGCCTGGTCATTGAATGTATAGTTATTGGTAAAATGCAGGCGGAAATAGCATGGACAGTAAATCTCTGTATATTTTTTTACGCGTCACGGAGTCCAAGTATTCAGTGGAAAACCGAACTGTCAGGAAATGAACCGCCAACGAAACTTCTTGCATGAACCTCTACAAGCATAAACGCGAAGAAAAAAATGAAGAAACAGCTAAGCTTGCATGGATGACCTAATTATAGGATGCGAAGCATCGCGAAACAAGAAGAAACGAGGTACTATTTGCCGCACATAAAGATGTACTGAGTCCAGCCCACCCTCACTAACTGGCCTAAAAATATTGTCTCACTTCATAGGCTCAAAAGGGGAAGACGATACGAAGGTTGCAAACATTCGCTGAGAGCGTTGGATATAGAGTCTGGCATAATGGATAACTTGCAATACGTAGCAAATTTTTGTAGCCAGAAACTTATTGCAGGCTTCAGCTTTTCCAAAAATAGAAAGTCAGTGTGGAACGAATGTGTAAGTAAAAATCTTGCTTGGGCTAGTTGGTTCATGCTTGAATGAGAAAAGACCAAGGCGCAATAGACCAGGACCGGCCAGGATAGACCTGGTTGCCCTTTGCTCTTTACTCATTCAAGAACGAATGTGTGGCCGCCATTCTATGACTATGCACAACTGGTGAAAGTTTTCGGGTTGCATGCTACTGTAATAAATACCATGAAAGGTAAAAAAGAAAAGCGCTGGTGTGGCTAAGTGGTAGAGTAGCTGACTTCCACACAGCCGAACCCGGGGCCACACAGCGGCCCCGGGTTCGGTTGCAGGGGTAACTGCGTATTTTTTTTCTCATTCTCGGCGATAGCTTCTACGGACACCGGTGGCCAACCGAAACCGCCAACCGAAACGGCTAGCCCATTACAGCTTACGCTCTAAAAATCTTTATGCAAGACAATCGAGAGTTGGCTTACGCACATGCCATCGCTATTGCTAATATATCACGCCTAGACCGCAAGACGCACTTCTTCGTTCCTATACTTCCGAATAGAGCATCACTTTTTTTTTCTTTCGCAATTCTGCTGCAAAATTTGAAGATAGTAAAGTTCTATTCATACATGAATGAAGAAGCAGTCAGCCCTCAGTTATCTCGCATTAAGAGCAATTGTAATGCGCAACCCATTATATTCCTATTGTGCCCACGCGTATCCATGGTAGACTGGCTGGAGCTGCCTTCCCATGAGCACGCGTAGATAGTTTTTTATCATCCTTCTCTTCAACCTTTCAATTGATACATAGTGAGCGCTTGTGTTGTATGTATCTTCTTGTGTACGAGTATCGTATATACGGACGGCATTTCATCTCCTTCGCTGATTGGAGACTAATTGCATTGCCCTCCAATGGAGCGCAAGGGCTGAGATTGATTGATAGCGAAGCACCGTAGATCGATAGTCAAGCACCGTACGTTGGTTTCGATTGATATATTGTATAAAATGCCCCTAATTAGGTAATACTGAGCAAGGAAATAAAGACAAAGGGAAAAACAAATGGCAGCTCATTACTGCGTGTTTACAACTATATTTAAATAAAGTTGGAAGTCACCTCCGTCGTATGTTATACTTCCTTTTCTCTTTGCATGTGCTGAGAGCAGTATGAACTTTTCTTAGACGTGAATCACATCACGTAATAAATGTGTTTAAAATTGTCAGCCCATTTTCCTTCTATCACCTATCGCTGGTCTTTGTCATTTGTGAATATGTTTTATTTACTGGGTAAATATACCGTCGTTTCTTTCCCATCCAGAATCAGTGCACTTCTAGTAATGCATTTGTAGATATTCAATTGCACTCTGCCGCCATTCATCGGCGTCGTTACCTATGTTACCTATGTTACCTAAGTTAAATACAACTGTTCCATTCGCCAGCCGCATACAGATACAAAGTAAGTTATAGTCTATCGCTCATATACGTTGTTTTACTAGCAAGATACAGAGGCAGTATCGTATCTGTAAAAAAACCTACGCCTGTTATACACGAGGAATTCGGAATTATGTCCAAGAATTTACACAAGAAAATCAGTAATGCGGAATAGTTCTTCGTGTCCTTTCCTTACCAATTTGAAACAAATGTAATACAATTCTGGAAGTACATTAGGTTCTACGGGAAAGCTGATCTCTATTTCTTTATTGTAATTCCAATGATGGAGTGGAAACATCAAACAACTTAGATAAAGCCGATGGTTTTAATGATTTCTTTGCCTTTCTTTTTGCACGAAGGCAAAAATTGAACCCTCACCCAGTCCGGCTAGCATGAATACTGACTAAATGAAATATATAATAGTTGACGAAGCTGGTAGTGAGGTTCTTGAGCGTTTACACTCTATACAAAAGGCGGCCCAGGATGGATTGCCATTTGGACTGTTGAAGCTGTATGCACGAGTCTCTTCCTGAAATTATTTTGGTGGAAATCGCTAACCACGTGCTGCAAATCAGTGAAAGTTGGCCGTGTGGCGTTCCAGTAAAGAAATCTCGCCCTTGTAACCTAGTCTCCCTCTATTGACAACGAACTGTGTCTCTAGTTGACCGGTGCTTTCCCGTCTCCTGCGGATTTTCGGTTTTCTCGGCGTTTATCTGCGGGACATCGGTCCCCCGCCGGCGGTCAGGGAAGTGAACACTTCCCGGCTAGCTCAAGGCCCTGGTCTTGCGTTCAAGGGTGCCATCCCGGAAGCGTAACAGTTAGCTGAACGATGCCGCCAGTGACAGCACGGAACTCTACTCGGCCAGCGGAAAGGCTCCGAAGACGGCGTCGAAACTGTGCGAAGCCGCAAGGCGAAGCGGAGGACCCTAAGGACACATTCGCCTTCAAGTATGTCGACAGTACAGGATACGAGCCGTCCTCGAGCTCCCGCCATACTCTTCATGCCGGTGGTTCCGTCGGACAATTTGCGCCACGTGAATAGGCAAGCTGTCTCGACTTACTTTGAAAGATTAGTACCAAATGAGGTAACCGATATATGAAGTAACACTCGCAAGAATATAATCGCCGTAGATGTCCTGCATTCAACCGCTTTTGACATCTTGCGTACAGTAACTGATTTGAACGGGGTCATGGTGCGCTTCCTGATTCCAGTCAACATGGATATAGCAACAGGAGTCATCTACTACGTAGATGTTGCAATACCAAATGAAGACTTGCCTATCCTAGTCAATGCAGCCACTCCTGATGCTACCATCATGCAAATATCTCGAATTGGCAATTCACGCTGTGTGAAGATAGTTTTGAAGGGCAACACCATACAATCTAATGTCAAGGTGGGTCATTTCGCCACCCCGTGAAACCGTTCATTCCGAAATACCTGCAGTACCACAAGTGCCTCCGGCTGGCTCACGTCAGATGCGTTTGTAATAACGCGGCAGTGTATGCACGCTGCGCTGAGCCCCACATGACGGAATATGGCCAAGAAACTGTATTTAAGTGCAGAAACTGCATAGGATCGCATGAAGCCGCGTCGAGAAATTGCCCCCGAATCAAGAAGGAGTGGAGTATACTTAAGGAAATGGTAAAGGAAGGCTCTACGCACCGGGAAGCAGCCGTCTCTGTGAAAAAACGACGCTTCCGTCACCACTGGTGAGGTTCGCCAAATAACGCGAACGGCCCCCCACCGCGCCAACCTCGTACAGCAGCGTCGCCACCTCGAATTGTGGAACAGCAGTCATTGCGCGAGACCAGACGCAACGTTATGAATGACAAAGAAGGCCAGAAAAGTGCTTATGACATTGCCTGATCTGCACTGCCAAATGCACGCCCACCTGCTGAGCTTGAGATGCGTACATCGCCTTCATCGAACGTACCTCCTGCTTCCGACAAGTTGCATAAACAGCATGTGCAGGTGGTTGTGCTGCTGAATTCGCTAATGGCTGCGATTCATACACTTTTAGGAACTGCTCGATGCGCTTTACAAGTACAGGATGCTCTCGCTTTTGTGCTTGAAAGCTTGCATTAGAAACATGGCTCGCTCACTTCTGCAGAAGAGACCCTTTCAAGAAATCAAGAATGCCTCAATCCTTCAGTGCTATGCGAGAGGCCTTAAATCACGTATTTCAGATTTTCGTCAATCTGTATATGTAAATCGGTTTCCGGTGCTAGCTATCTGTGAACCAAATGTGACAAACATTCTCAGACTATCAGGATACGAATATTTTGTTTCCGCCACGTGTGACAAAAGCAGCGAAATCCTCGTTTATGTTCGCAAGGAGCTCACCTACGCGGCCCAGGCCGTGCCTCCACATGACGACAATCAGTATGTGTGCCTTAGCATAAAGAACAAGAGGTTCTCCTTCACACTCATCGCTAGCTACATTTCCCCATCAAGTCGTTTATACTGCAAAAGGCTTGAAAATGTTTTGTTGACGACCTCCAGCCCTTGGATAATCAAAATAGATTTTAATGCTCATCACGCAATTCGGGGAAGTATAAAAACCAATTTAAGAGGCAGGACTATTGTATATCTTGCTTCGGACCATGACCTCTGCCTTTAGAACGACGGCAGCCCAACATTCTTGAAAGGGTCGTCGTACAGCAGCTGCCTAGATCTTGCTTTGGTGTCACGATGCCTTACTTCGAGTGTCTACTGGTTTACTGACTTGGAAACATGTGGAAGTGACCATGTTTCTACTTACGTTGCCATCAAAGGTCTAAGCAGTATGTCTTCCCGTATGGTCTCTCGAGCGATTGATTGGCCTGCATTTGAAGCCTTTGTGAACGCTGAATGCAAGGGTGGCCTCACACGTAACATAGAGCTTGTGATTGTGGGCGTGATGCGTGCTGCAACGCGCTGCTTTTCATGGTCAGCTACTCACACGGACTTTGACACTGAATTAGAAAAGGCTTCGAGCAATACGTCGGAGCGCTGAGAGGAGGTATAGACGCACAAATTCAACTCTAGACCTTAGGGAGGCCAGGCGCACGCAGAAGAAAATACGTCGTCGCATGGACAAATTAGACAACGAACGATGCCAGTCATTTCGTGAGTCGTTACCCACGCAAAGCTCTCTTTCTCGCGTATGGCGAATTCTCCAAGGCCTTCACTCTTCTCCTCAGCAACGCCACCCCTTTAAGCCACTGGCTCTCCACCAAGGCTGTCGAGAAGTCGATGTTGGGGAAGAGTTTTGTGATGCCATTGCGGGTGACAGAGAGCTACTAAAGGATCTTGAATTGTACGAAGTTCCCTTGATGCAAGTTTCTGCAACGGACTAACCTTTGTTCATGGCAGAACTGGAGGCTGCTCTAGCCGCTTGCAGGCGTTCCTCTTCGCCCGGACTCGACAATATCACGTACGCTGCTATCCGCCACCTTGACCATGAAGCACAAGAGATCCTGCTGCGTCATCTCAACGTCTCATGGAGTGACAGAGTTGTTCCTTCTGAGTGGAAGCGTAGCCGTCTTGTCTCAATTTTAAAGCATGGAAAGTCTGCCCTTGAACTGACATGATATCGACCTATTGCTCTCGCCAGCTGTGTTGGCAAGTTGATGGAAAGGATGATCCTCACGCGCCTCGAGTGGTTTTTTTTAACATTACAATATTTATCCAGACGCGGTGACAGGTTTTCGACATGACCGTTCCTCGATCGGTCGACAAAGTCACTGATCTTGTGTCTTCGGTTCAACAACAGAAATCATACAAACGCCTCTCTGTAGCGCTATGGTTAGATGTGAAGGGCGCTTATGATAATGTTTGTCACGAAATCATTCTTGACGCGCTCGAGGCTGCTGCAATCGGAGGCCACGCTTTTCGATGGATTCGGAGTTACCTGACTGAAAGGAGCTCCTTTGTAGTCACCGAGGAGGGTCAAACTTCCGACCACTACACCAGCTGCGGAATTACACAAGGTGCCGCTTTGAGCCCGGTTTCGTTCAACCCGGCTTTAATTGGGCTGGTGGAATTCCTGCCACAATCGGTCAGTCTGTCAATTTACGCAGATGACATCTGCATCTGGGCGTCAGGAGTAGCTCGACCGCAAGTTTGCGCAATGTTACAAAAGGCTGCAACGATGACGTGTACTTATCTTCACAGATGAGGCCTCAGAATTTCAACAGAAAGGTGCACATTAGTCGCCTTCATGCGAAAATCGATAACTGGATACCCGATGTACATTAATGGCCAGCCTATCGTGTAAAAGAAAGACCATCAATTTTTAGAGATGATTGTCGACCGCGATCTCTCCTGTAGCTACCATGTATCCTACCTCAGAAAGAGACTCAATAAGTCACCTTCGTAAAGCCATTGCTGGAAAAAGATGGGGAACGTTGGTGTATTCTATGTTTCAACTGTACAAAGCGCTCTTCATGGGTTTCTTGCAATACAGCATTCAGGTGCTGTCAAGCACCCGGAGGACAAATATCAGAGTGCTTGAGAGCATGCAAGCTCAAGCGCTTAGAGCATGTCTGGGTCTACCGCGATGCGCTTCAACAGCCGCAACAATCGCATCGCCAAGGAACATCCCATCAGCACATATATGCTCATAGACACCCTTAGAAATTATCTTCGTCACCTTTTCCGACTCCAGTCTAAACGCCTGGCTTCTCTCTCGGAAAGTAGACCAGATGCAACTTTTTCGGGCATTGTATACCCTCGTGCCGATCCTCTCTTCCATACGATTTCACGCCTGTAGCAAGACCACCTTGTCCTTTGTGGGGTCTCCGGCAGCCACAAGTGCGGCTTTCCCATCCAGGAGTTGGAAAGAAGTCCGACTTGTCAACTTGTGCCCCGCACCAAGCCTCTCTACATTTACTGCTCCAATCGAGTTCATGTTTATACAAATGGCTCTTCGACTCTAACCAGCTCTACTGGTGTGGTAGTCTTTCCGTCGATGTCAATCTGCAAGAAGTTCAAGATCAGCCGCGTCACAACATCGACAGGATCTGAACTTTCCGCCCTCCGTAGCGCAGTGCTATATGTGCAGTAACAATCACCAAATCACTGGGCTATATTCTGTGATTCAAAGGCAGCCCTGCAATCACTCTTATCATCTCTTCGCCACAGCCCACATGAACAATTTGTAACAGAGATACGTATACGCTGCCATCAAGCGATGGGCGGAGGCCACGACACTGTATTTCATTGGCGACATGGGCACTGTAACATTGCTGGCAATGAAAGTGCCGACAAAGCTGCCCGTGTGGCACATGATGTATGTGAAAGCACGTCTATACCATTGTCGAGAACCGATGCAGCGCGGCACCTGAGTAGTCGCCCATAATATTACTGTAAGGAAATGGAACACACTGGAGTTCATCAACCGGCGCCTATATGCTATGGACCCGCATATGATATTACAACGTTTACCTGGTTGTAACCGACGGGAAGAAACGCTACTGTGGCGCTTGCGAGTACGTGTTTCTTTCACAAACGCCTACTCATTCCTAACTGGAATGGCGGACATTCTCAATTGCAGCAGCTGTGGTGCCGAAGAAACGACCAAACATATCCTGCGTGACTGCCCTATATAAGAAGACGAGAGGAGTGCTTTTCGTACAGTTTCGGAGCTCTGAGACGACCGTCCTCTCACAGAGGAGAAGGTCTTGGGCTTGTGGCCTCGTGCGTCTGCTATGTGCACGGCCACAAAGGCGCTGGTGCGTTTCTTGAAATGCACCAGCCTGTATGACTCAGTGGTGCGCATGCTTGTGTGCGTAACAGTGGGAACTGTGACCTTCTTTCTTCCTTGTCTTTCAATCCCCTTTCCCGCTTCCCCAGAGCAGGGTAGCCTACCGGACTCAGTCTGGTTAGCCTCCCTGATTTTCCCTTATCACTTATTTCTCTCTCTATCTTGCTAACGAGTATCACTGTGATATTTTAGAGCACTTCCTGTATACTAACATTAAGAGGCAGTTAACACTACAAGGCAGCATTATGAAGCACCCTCGATCCGAATCATCATGATTTTAGGCAAGGCGTCTCTTCTATAGCCTAATCAACTGAACAGCTATTCATTTTCTAGCGCTCTATAGAGCCTCTGAAATGCCACCCTATGTTGGACTGGGTGAGAAGGTGCGTTCGAAATGTGTTCGATTGATTTCATCCGTCCGATCGCGCTCCCGCCGCGAGCTCTCGGAGGTGCTCCGAATGTTTGGTCGGACTAGCTTTGAGGTCTTGCAAAAATAGATGCGGCCTGCGGGGTGCATGAACACTGAACGAGGTTGCAAGTTACATCAATAAAAATAAAAACATTGCATTTAGTATATCGTTTAATAGAGAGCTTCACTATATCTTCGCTTCACATAGATTCCCAAATGCACGTTGGATTTGCATAGTATATTCTGTTTCCTTCTTCCGTGTCGCCGTTGCTTCAAAATATATTTCATGCTCAAGCTGATATTGAACGAATTAAAAGCATTTTGGTACGCGTTGTTACGTATCAAAATGCATGGACGACGAGGTCAAGCATGCTGCGATAATATTAATAGTGAAGAAACCTCTTAATTCTGAAGAAGTTTGCGCCAACACAATGAAAAAATGGAAATGGTTACCGGCTGTGGCTGTACGCTTGCCGCAATGGCTTATGGGATATATGGCGCTCGGCTGCTGAGCACGAGGACGCGTATTCGATTCCCGGCCAAGCAGGCCGCATTTCCGTGGGGGAGAATTGCGACAACGCTCGCGCACTGAGATCTAGGAGCACATTAACGAGCCTCAGGTGGTGAAAATTAACCCTGGGTCCTCCACTATGGAGTACCTAAAAACCCGCTGTGCAGTTCCTGGACGTTAAATCTCAGAATTTTATTTTCTAGACAAGAGAACGTAACTTTGGCTGCGGCTCCTTGACACCCTGCTTCTTTGTTATCGTTTCTGTGTGTTGATAAATATTGGTCATTCACGATAGCGGCGAGCGCGCTGACGACAATATCGCTGTCGAGATGGCCACTCACGGATGACGTGCTACGTTATAAAAGTCTTGTGGATACGGACTCATATTTCTCTCGTCTGTTTCTGCAAACGTCGCTAACCCATATCTATGTCACTCGCTGTCAGCGTTGTTCTCGCGTTCTGCACAAGGGCTCTGCCTTTATCCCTGCCTCGTGCTCGCTGCAACGACACTGCACGACCACGGTATGCATGCCGCCTAGTCGCTGCCTCAACGTCGGTCTCGAGAGCGTTATCTATGCATAAGCGTTAAAGACCGGTGGTTAGAGAGCGTGGCTCGAGAGGGCAGACCTCTGGGAGTGCTCCGCGTTCCTGGAAAGGCTGTCCGCGACAACAGGCGATACGCGCTGCGACAGTGGCCGATAGTCCGCCAGCTGGGTTTGCAGTCTCGACCGCGTGGCGGCCTACTCGAGAGAGAGAGAGAGAGAGAGAGAGAGCAACAGCCACGCGGCCACTCCACTCGAACGCGCATAACGGACGTCGACACGTCGGAAAACTCGGCTGTGTTCCTGCGGCTCGCTGACAGCTTGGCGACCGGGGCGTGAAGATTCTACGGTGTACACAATACTGCGCACTCTGGGCGCAGTTTTTTACAGTGGGAAACTAAAAGGAGGGAGAAAGCATTGCTCTTGTGGGACTTAAGGCCCAGCAACTGCGCAGTAGGTTATGAGAGACGCCGCAGTGGGAGGCTGCGGATTAATTTGGCCATCATGGAGTTCCTTAACGTGCAGCTAAATCTAAGTTAAGTCTTCTAAGTCTTCATTTCGCCTTCATAGAAATGAAGCCGCCGTGGCCGGCAATCGAGCCCGTACGACTTCGTGCTAGGAGAATGTCGTAGCCACTGAGCCACTGCGGCGGGTGCACGGAAGTGTCTTTACTTGCTGTTGCGCTTGGCACTGAATAGTGTAGTTGCTAGCGTGAGAGGGCCCAGTCTACGGCATGTTATGTGCAGAGAGTTGCGCTTGTCAGTGGTTGGCCCGTGTCACTGGGACGCACGTAACATATTACATTTAACAATAAAGCGAATTCGCAGTAACAACGTGTCGTTATTCATTTGTCTGCGGCCGCTCATGCGGCATCTACCAAAGGTCAACTTGATTGGCAATCTATGAGCAAGCCTTATTTATTTATTTATTTATTTATTTATTTATTTATTTATTTATTTATTTATATATTCTTTACCACTGACCCTCCCCCCTGTCTAAACTACTGATCCAGCCTTGTAATTAAGGTTCATTCTTACTTTTTAAGTTACACTTTACTGAATCAAAGGAATCAGACAGTAGAATTTACTTCAACCGCCGTGGTTGCTTAATGGCTATGGTGTTGGGCTGCTAAGCACGAGGTCGCGGGATAGAATCCCGGCCACGGCGGCCGGATTTCGATAGGGGCGAAATGCGAAAACACCTGTGTACTTAGATTTAGGTGCACGTTAGAGATCCTCAGATGGCCCGAATTTCCGGAGTCCCACACTACGGCGTGCCTCATAATCATATCGTGGTTTTGGCACGTAAAACGCCATAATTTAATTGGAACTTATTTTGAAACTTTATTACTCTAGTACTTTTTCTTCTTTTTTTGCATACAGCTAGCCGACGTATTTGTTCATTATTAAGCACGGGTTTGCTGAAAGCTTCCATGATATATGATACTTGCTGAACACGCGTGGCGCATACAGTAAGCTTCGCGCGCTTGAACGCGAGCCAACGTTGCGCCAGTGGAATTACCTCGACTTTACAAGCGCACGCCTTCATTCCCTGGTTCTCGAGTAACAGTTCCGTCTTCTGTCTGTCCTATCAGGACATAGCTGGGCCCTTCTGGACCATATATGGCTTGGAGTAGATATAGCATTTTCAAATGCATGTTCCTTTCTCATAGGAATAGCCGACAGCCCATCTTGTGTCTTTTGGGGCTCCGAACGATCACACACCTTACTCGCTAGTGCTCTTGTTTCAACGAGAAAAGAGGCGCTCAGCCCTACATCAGACAAGCTCGACAATCGTCTCCGTTCGACATCGGTACGAACGGTTTTAAAGGCGATGCTGCGTTAAAGAGAACAGATTAAACGGCAGATTGTACGACAGATTGTGCGACAGACAGTGACTGTGTGGCGATGTACATGTTCCCGTATGGCACGGTGTGTCTGTGTCACTGCGTCAGTTTTTGTGACCGTGTTACAATTTTGCAGACTGTGTGTAACAGCGCCTCCCACAGATATATAGTCTCAGAAAGCTCCTTGTTTCCTACCTTCTTTTTTTTTTCACTGTTATCTCATCTTTTACACCCCTTCTTTCTTTCCCCAGTGCAGGGCAGGCAACCAGAGATGTCTTTTGACCTCCCTTTCTTTGCTTTACTTTATGTCTCTCTCGGTCTGAACACTGGTGTGTTACGAGGTTACATGCGCAGAAGAAAAAATAAACCACTTGTAGAAACTCGCCGCACGTAGCCTTGGCTCCGACAAAGAGTTGCCAACATTTACAGGTGCATTCAAATAAATCAGTCGACCAAATCAGGGACTGGCTGTCTAGCTTGTGTAATCGAAAGTTAAACAACAGGGGACAAAATTTTCGCTCGCAACTGCTCTTTGCCATTGACCGGCCACCTTCGATAATGATATGTTGGCGTCAGCATTGCCATGGAATTCCCATTTCCGGACAATTCTAGCGTGAGATCTTTTTGTAAATATGGGGCGAGATATTTACCGAAAAAAAAACTAATAATTACCCTATACGTACGAGTTAAACCTTATATTTGCTAGTCCCTATTATGAATTTGCTTATTTATTGCTTCAGTCAACGCAAACGTGGAACATTCGACCGGCATAATAGCCAGTAAGACTATGCACTGCCGAAGAACTTTGTAGTTTTCTTATACTGCAGAAACAGTGAAAGTTGAGTCAGTCGGAATGAATTCATTGGGGCTAAACAGCGCAGGACAACATGTACACGGCGAACAAGGTAACGTGCTAACACGTACACGCAATGCATTTGTTTTGCCCCTTTTTCCCCTTTAGCGTATTACCTTGGACTGTTTAGCCACAATGTATTGTTATATTATTCAACATGAGTTCTTAGTGATATTGAAAAAAATAGAACAGAAAGAAATAAAGAAAGAAAGAACGCAGGAAAGAAATGATGAAAGAAAGAATGGAAGGAAACGAAGGATGCCTAAACAAAGAGCAGTAGAGACATCAGAATTTATAATAAAAATGATCGGAACATTATCAGCAGCGGCGGACGTTTGGAAATAAAGTGTACTACTCAGCACCATTACCAAGAAAGAAGATAAGAGCGCTGACTTGCCTATCTCGAGATGCATTTGTCGCTTCTAACAAAAGTCCCGACGACCGCCCTGCTCCTGGGTTTCTGTAGTACTCTCTTCCGCAGCTAACCTCGTTTCTGCCTACCTGTGAAACGTGAAATCTTCCCATTCGTTCTCCGACAGCTATTAGAGCTAAATGTGTGGCCCGCCATGTGTACAGGGCAGCAGAAAAAATGGAAAAAAAGAAAACAAAGAAAATTGCCCGGCGAGGGCAAACGGTGACCATTGTCCAGTCGAACTGTGCCGACATCGCGAATCTCAGCAGGGAGCGCGTGAAATGCGTACCGTCAAAGTTTGTCAGTCACTTGCAGCTGGAAAAGGATCAATAGTTCCATTGCTGTGCCTAGACATTACGGTATTCTAGGTACTGCGAAATGGCACAGGTGTCGTGGTGAAGCAGCTGTTGCTAGCGCAAAGTACTAAATTTCACCGCCATCTACGTGTTGCTCCAGGAAACTTGAATAGGCATGACGTTAGTTCTGCGGCCTTATCAGGCAAATCGGCACTCCTCTCTATCGCACTTCGTGTCCATAACAAAAAAAAAAAAAGCTGATCCCCAGTTTAATCAGTAGGGCCACAACAACGGTCCTAGCTTCAGAACTTAGGCAAACCAGTGGTGAAGTCATTTAAAAATAATTACGGGGGTTTAACATCCTAACACAACACAGGGCCTCTGAGAGGTGCCGCCGTGTGTGTGTGTGTGTGCGTGGGTGGGGGGGGGGGGGGGTGTTGCACGGGATTAACTTGAACCACCCGGGGTTCTTTTCGCGCACCTAACTCTAAGTACACGCACAATTTTGCATTGACGACATGCGACGACATGCAGCGTTCTTAAATATAACCATTTCAAGTATCTTGTAGAATGGGCTGTAGAAGTATATGTATATAGGATATACCGAGTATTTCATACAAATAGGAGTTAGCCTGCGCAATGATGCTTTCTTCACTGTTTGTTCTTACAGCCCGGCGGACCCTAGATGGTTGAAAAGCCGTCGCAGTACGCTCGCTTATTAACTAAGATTGGTTAAGTAACTTTTTAATTAGTGGTTCTAACGCCGAGATTGCAAAGGTAGCATTTGAGGATGACGCTACTGGAGGCGAAATAAATGTACGCGGTTTTCAGAACGCCATCCGTTGTAGAGACATTCGTCTAATTCGCTTTCTTTATATTTTATTTTGCTCCGGTACCGAAACTGGGTGCACAAACAGCGCAGGTAGAACTGCCCACGCCATGCTTCCAGCCTCGCTTGGTTTCTCTTCGTGAATAGTTTGACCCCCTGTGAGCGCCTCTTATCATCTTATCTCGCGAAGACCATTTCTCGGCGACCTACCGTCGCCTGCGGTACAAACGCACGACGACGCATTGGACGCCCCAGCAGGTGATCGCAGAGAGCTGCTCTACGTCATGAGAGCGTGGAAAATAACGTGGGCGGGGATTCTAGCGCTGCTTACGCGCCCAGTTTTGATATCGGAGTGAAGGCGAATTTTCGTCGCCGAATATCTCAACAACGGAAGGCGTTACTAAAACCTCGTCAGACTATTCTTCTTTTATAGTTTGCCTAATTACATAATTAGTTATTATCAATTAATAAACTTCTCACATTTTATCATCAGAGCAAGATTATCAATCGAAAAATTGTAGGCCATCATGAAAAATTTCCCGTTTCGTCTTTCTGTTGCTCAA
The DNA here is from genome assembly GCF_038994185.2 of Dermacentor albipictus. Classification (NCBI taxonomy): domain Eukaryota; kingdom Metazoa; phylum Arthropoda; class Arachnida; order Ixodida; family Ixodidae; genus Dermacentor; species Dermacentor albipictus. Next base: position 200,056,396 of record NC_091821.1, on the reverse strand, counting down.
TACTTGCCACATAAATACTTTTCCAAGCGTTAATAAAGTGCCGCGCGACTAGTCGCACGCACTTTTTGCATGCTTTGCAAGCTATTTCTCTTCAAGGTTTGAGTACGGGCTCGTTGGTATTCCATGTTATTAAGCGTCGCTTACAGCGCATACATAGACAGAGGACAAAAAAGGACGACGTAGACAAGCGCTGTTTTTTCAGTTTTTCAGTTTTCATTTCTCTTCAGTTGCACACCTTACGGATCACATACCGTGTGTCCCAGCTAACGTTAGCCAAGCTGTTCAATCAAAAAGACAAAAAAATATATATATTAAAGAAGCACGGTGCAAGGTACAATTATAAGACTTACTGTGTTCGGTTCTCACAGGTCTGACGACCGAACACCGTAGTTCCTAAAATTGTATTTTGCACTGTGTTTATTAAATCATTTTTTTTTTAGTTGAACAGCTTGGCTAACGTTAGCTGGGACACCCTATAATATGAAGCTGAAAGAGGTTGCTGTATCAGATGTAAGTCCATTTTAGAAGAATTCTCCTTTACGTGACTCAAAATATCGGCTTCAAAGTCGGCCCTTATTTTAGTTTACGCAGTTGAAAGCAGAAACCACGCCGCCGACCACTCTTCATTAGCTTAATCGATGCGCATGTGAGCTAGTGTTTTCTTTTCACCTGCTTGCTGATAAAAAAAAATGTCATATCCAGCACGTCGTGGGCCGCGAAATACCGTGGTTCTAAAGCGAGAACTTTTAAGCATGCGTAATATTTCGATTCGCGTAGACATTGACTCTACCAGATGGGCTTGCCTGGATCGACGATAGTCGTCGAAATTTGTAATTTACATATCTATCAAATGCGTGAAACGCGCACTCACTCACTCACTCACTCACTCACTCACTCACTCACTCACTCACTCACTCACTCACTCACTCACTCACTCACTCACTCACTCACTCACTCACTCACTCACTCACTCACTCACTCACTCACTCACTCACTCACTCACTCACTCACTCACTCACTCACTCACTCACTCACTCACTCACTCACTCACTCACTCACTCACTCACTCACTCACTCACTCGCCCTAATAATATGCACCTACAGAAATGTGGATGGCGTGGATGCTAAAACATGTTACAATGTATTTAAAGCTTTAATTTAAGTGCCCCATGCATTGACGTTCCACGTGGTACTGTTTCATGATGTCTGGGGTGGCACGATCACGTGGCTCGCTCTGCGCCAGCGCCCCCTCGAGTGCAATAACTCTAGTATGGTGGCTAGAGGGCACAGCAGTGCCCCTCGCGGTGACTAAATTTTCACCTCGTTCAGCGCGCTCCGCGCGGATAAGGCGCCCGTTACACTACCCCCCTCTAGCCACCATAACTCTAGCGTCGCCGTCTATGTGGCGACGCCTGCGCAACTCTCAGCATGTACTTCCGAGAACCGCGCAAACTATCGCGTGCAACACACGATGTCCGTATCACCACGACGTCTGTGTTTGCCGACGTTGTCAGCATTTACTGAGAACTGTACCGTGGTGTATCTGACATACACTACACAGTGGCTGCACTCGTTGCATTCCCCGCACGCTGCTGTGTTTGTGCTGTCTTAGTGTTCACATGTAAACAGCTGTTTCCCGATAGTACATACATTTATTACCCTTCGTCTGAGCAAAATAATACCTGTGACTATTGTTCTTTTTCTAAACGGAGACAGCAAATATAAATTATCTTGCTAGATACCAGAAAGGTTGCAGGGCTAGATAAGTGTCTTTTAAAGCACAATACTAAGTAAGGGTGACTTATTAAAGATAAAAGAGGAAATATTACGCATACAAGCTAATGATTTCAGCTCAAGTTACGACTTCCAGGTTCATCGTAAAAAAAAAAGGAAGTCACTTCTAATGCACCTAACTGAGTGCATATGCACAAAATAATGACTGCAGTTCCCGGGGCGAATTCTCAAAGATTTTCGCACGTAAGTGCTGCTTACGATTAGCCGACCGCCGTGGCTAAAAATGAGTCCGACATTGCGATTGCTCTTACGAAGAGTTATGACGTATGAACTTTTTTGTGAATATGATTCCTTGGGGAGCTGAATTCACAGTGCAGGGGCAGGTTTCCTAAGTGCAGTTTGCCACTGACCAGCCGCCGTCGCTATAGTATAATGTCCAATATCACGACTGGCTGGTATCTGCTCTTACGAGCACTTCTATCGAAAGAATGTTTTCGGGAATACGGGTTGAGAAAATGAAGGTCGAAGCTTCATATTTTGCGCAATTGTGCACCTGAACCATGGAAGCAATTTCGTCGATCCACCTACCGTCACACTATTTACTGCATCTTTATGTATACGGACCGTGCTTACGCAGGGAAATTTCCAAAATGTTGCCCGGCTGAGCTTTTTTTTTTTCTCTCTCTCATCTTTCTATTTCCCTTTCCTCTTCCCTCAGCGATTAAGGCAGCCAACCAGATGTTTTTTTTTTTTTAGGTTAACATCGCTGCCTTCTGCCTTTCTTTTCTCCTACTCCCCTCAAAGGCACTGTTCGGGACCCGTATTCATCGATAGGCTCTTAGGTTAGAACGGTTCGTCATCGGAAATGCCAGCCAATTGTGACAGCACTTGCAGACAAAAAGCTTTGTGAATTTGGCCCCTGCTTTAGTGGAACACAGTTGGCTTGCGCCAAGCAGACACTGTCGAAAGTAATGACGTCATAAATGGATGGAGGGGATGCCTGCTTTCTGACTTATCAAGATTCCGTACCCATGGCAGGACCGGCATATTAGAGATTTAAATTATGGGGTTTTACGTGCCAAAACCACTTTCTGATTATGAGGCACGCCGTAGTGGAGGACTCCGGAAATTTCGATAACCTGGGGTTCTTTAACGTGCGCCTAAATCTAAGTAAGTACACGGGTATTTTCGCATTTCGCCCCCATCGAAATGCGGCCGCTGTGGCCGGGATTCGATCCCGCAACCTCGTGCTCAACAGCCCAACACCAGAGCCACTATTAGAGATTTCTAAACTACAATTTATTTGTTCAGGTTAACTTAATATTTCTGTTCATTGTTCCTTTAAAAGTATTAGGAACACAAGTTGACGTCGATCGTGAGCTCAAGGAAGAGATGTCAACCAATTACATTATAAAGGAATTTTAAAGCTTTATTTGCACATTATACCTGAGTCTACCTAAAAATTACAAGTTCATAAATCGCACCTATGTCAAGACGTTTTGGGAATCCGAGCTGTGAACTTTATGCGAAAATCGCCAAGGTATTGCAAGCGCACACAATGCAGAGGCTTCGATAGGTTGGCTATTAAAATAAATAAATATCCACCATGGTCTCGCAGTCAGCGCCCATACGATGTAAAACGCACTGTCCGCCAACCTCGCTGAGCAGAATATATATATATATATATATATATATATATATATATATATATATATATATATATATATATATATATATATATATATATATATATATATATATATATATATATATATATATATGGTATAAGTACTCGTAGGGTGCCTCGATGTCAGCGCCTCTGAGGTGTTACGATACGACACAATATGTATTCGCACCCGATAGGCGGTGTCCAAATCAACGTGCCAGGGACGGCTGCCTTTCAGTAACAGAAGCGTAGCTCGAAGGTTCTTCTTTTTCGATGAGCATGGAGCCGGAAGAAATTGCAGAGCCGGAAACGCGTCATGGCCAGCGCGTTTTAGACATCACCTATTACTGAACACTTGTGGGAACTTCTTGCAGTTGAATGCTCCCTCGACAGCACTTTACGGCTTCCAGTGTACAACAATTTTTCCAATGGTGGCCGAACAATTTTTTTTCCCACAACCGCGCCACGGCGCTTGGAGCGAATGAGTCGTTCTTCCTGCCCTGCTCGACGCGTTCGTATTAAATGCCAATGTTGGTTTTCGGTATGCGCGGTCATATTTGCTTTAGACCACAAAATCGATGCCTGATACCATCCAAGTATTTTTAATGCCCGGTGGTTCTTACGTTAGCAAGAGACACGACCTCCTACACTGCGGCCTAGATCCGGGAGAAGTGGATTTTCAGCGTCGTGACGGGTCTTGGTGGCTTTTCTCTTCTTTATCTTTTTTTCTGCTAGCAGCCGTTTCTCTTCTAAAGTCACAAGTGCCCAGAAAGCATCGGCTTTGGTAGTAACGGCTAGTCTTCGTGCCAAAGGACAACTGCTGCGGCTTCTTTTTTTCTACGTGTGTGGCAATCGTTTCGTTGCGTTTCGCGACACGCACAGGCGCACTAAATTTCTTGTCGGTAGAAGAGGCGAGTTGTGGGCCGCACAGCGTCTTCTGCGTGCGGCGCATGCAAAGCGCGAAACGCTGTACCAATACTCTGTTACGGTAACCACCACTACAAGTGCCTTACAGGATACGCGCAACAGCAACAACAAGAAAGAAAAAAAAATTCAACCGCCAAAGCCATTGCGTTGCAGTCGCGGCTGAGCGTGAGAAACGAACGTAAACGCAAAAAAAACATACATCAGCAACCCTTTTTTCTTTCTCTCTTTTTTTTTCCTCGGCCTTTCCTCTAGGCCTATATGGCTTTTCGTTTCCTTTATAGGCGAGGCCGCTTCCGGCCGTATACGTTTTATAGGCGACACCGATTCGTACGACGAGTTGGTTCTTGAAAGCGAATTTTAATTCGCGCTTTGCCTCGTTTCTCCTGCATAATGAACGCGATGCATAATAACACCGTGCAGTGCGCACCCGCGGCTGTCTGGCGGAGCGCGCACAGAAGCGCCCTCAAAGAGAGAGCCCCGATCGGAAGCGTACACGCGCGGCTGTCTGGCGCGTCTCCGCGGTTCCCGCGAGCCCGCGGTGCTGCGCGCTTCTTGGCGGCCAGCGCGGGGGCGGCTCAGGCCCCGCCGCAAAAAGCGCGCCGCTCAATGGAGGGGAACGCATCCCTTTCCTCCAAGGAGGAGTGCCCATCGACGGACGCGTGAGCTGACTAGCGCAAAAGCAAAGTAATAATTAAAGCGACCCCGCAGAGCGTCGTGTTCCGCGGGCGCTGCGCTTACGTCGAAATTCCTGTCGCTCACCTTAGCGCTGGCGGTGCTGGCGGCGGCGCCCGCGGGGAACCCTTTGCCCGTGCCGATATGGTAATGCGCGCCCTGACGCGCACGCGCTAATGCGCATGTTTTAGGCGATGGCATGATCCTGCGCGCATGCTCGCGTGTACGGTTACATCTATACGATATTTATGCCTTTTCAGAGAACTCATCGGAAACGCCACGTTGAGCGGCGACGGGAAGCCGTCCGTCCTTACGGAGGCGTGCACGCTCCACTCTGGCGTTGGAGGCCAAGGGAGAATTAACTACGCCTTCGCTTGCGAGAGTGCGCACTAAGGTTCGAAATGAAGAGACCGCGGCAGTGGAATCAGAAAAAGGAAACACGAAGAAAACAAAGGCGCGTCAAAGGGCCCGCGTGCAGTGTGTGCAGCATCCTGCGTCGCATGTCTGGGAGGGGTCGGCTCGTCGCTAAATTATTACAGCGCGGTTTCTCACAGAGTTTTGCATAGAAACCACATGTTGCGCACGCGAAACCATGACCTCGCCGTCGGTCACCCGTTTTAACTCTTGCTTTTCTCGGCGAATGCTTGCGTTAATTCAGAGCACCATAAGACGCTGAAGCAAGGAACGTTCATCGGTGCTCATGGCGAGGTTTCGCGAGGAGTGGCAGTGTATTTCGTGCTTGATAGTAGGCAAGATACGTGGACGTCAGAGAGAATACAAAATGGAGCACCAGTTTAGCGGCAGCAGTCGGACATGGCTTGAAAGGAGACGCTACACTGAAGCGGGTAATCAGTCTGACGAGCCTCCCCACTGTGCGCGCGCACGTGGACGTACAGGCCTCTAACGACGAAGTTCCCTGTTCTGTAGGCGCAGAGTAAAAGTGTGCAGCTTTTTTTTCTTTTTTTTTCAGCAAACGAGTGTAAGGTTGCTTGCAGCTGTCCGTTTCCTCTGAAAGCACTATGAAATGCGGCGAGCCTTTCTTTTCCTAGCCCCAACTACCATTCCTCTTACCTCACCAGAGGCGCGTCTCGTGAAAGCAATTAGTCAAGTAGACAAGCACTTTGACACAGTGGCGTGGGCTAAATAAACACAGCGCTGGCGCTGACGTGCGCGGGAGTCCTGTTCGCTGTGTTTTTGGTGTCTGACAAGGCTCGACGTCAGATCTCTCGCTGAAACTTGGGGTTCTCGTGTACTCCGTGGTAGGGAAGAGAGCACAGGAATAAAATGCGAGAGAAAGCCAGTTCCTTGCAGCGCAGCAGTGGGTAACATGAAGGGCATACGTAGTTAAACACTGGGCGCTGTATAAAGGCGCCCGTAACTTGGCCGTGCGAAAAGTTAAGTACACACTGATGCGTGCTTTTTTTTTTTTTTTTCATGTGCTGGAATAGAGCGACCCCTTGTTCATGAAGTGACGAAACGTCAAGTACACAGCGTTCAAGTGGTCATTATAACTGGGTGTAAAGTGCCTTTGAAGGGTGCCCTCTCAGCTAATGTTCCTCCCACCCGCCGTGGTTGCTCAGTGGCTATGGTGTTGGGCTGCTGAGCACGAGGTCGCGGGATGGAATCTCGACCATGGCGGCCGCATTTCGATGGAAGCGAAATGCGAAAACACCCGCGTATTTAGATTTAGGTGCTCGTTAAAGAACCCCAGGTGGTCGAAATTTCTGGAGTCTTCCACTACGGCGTGCCTCATAATCAGAAAGTGGTTTTGGCACGTAAAACCCCATAATTTAATTTCTAATATTCCTCCCAAAATTGATCCCGGAAGCGTATATGGACACGAGTCGCTCATATGCGCTAGTTTCAAGGATGCAGAAATGTTGCACCAACGGCTTTTCTTTTTTGTGTTAATTTACCTTCGCCTGGCAGCAGGTGATTGCCCCTATGGGTAAGCGCGCTGTTTATGCTGCATGGTGTATACGAAAAAAACACGAGCACAAGACAACCACAAGAGAAAGGTGAGCCACCGAGTGCACATTACAACGTGATGTTCGATTGAAATGTGGTGCCACGATGTAGTTGAGCCCGGTGAGAAATATTAAACAACGGCAGGTCTGCGTTTTCTCTCGTTGTGGTTTGCTATGGTAGCGGTCAAGATGATGCGGCCGAAGAAAGGAGTTTTTAATCTTCCACTGCAATCCTACACACTGGTTGCCCGTGTTGGGAGCACATTTTTTCCCTCACATATTGCACGATGTTGCACGTGCTCCTTGGACTCGAATCTCAATCCCCACGGTCCTATATATAATATATGGGACAGTGAGGTCAACCCTTCGTCCTTTCACACTCTTGATTAATTGCAGTTTCATTAAAGTAGTGCCTCTTCTTTTCTTTTTCTTTTTCGTGGCTATATCCGCTTCTTCGCATATTCTTTGCAGAAACACGTTAGCATTGATCCCGCAAATGCACACTTGTTTTGCTCATCTATCGTCTAGCTTTATTGCTTGTCGATGTATCGCATGCTTGCATTCTAACTACACGCAACGCTCAAAGCAGACCCCGCTCAATGCGGCCAACTACGCGCTCTATTTCGAATGGAATGAAACTCGTTAATGCGAGTTGCCTAACGGGAAATCAAACAGGCTTTCGGAATGCTCAGACGAGTTTGACGCATCGGCGTCTTCATTTTCGTTTTCTTCGCCGCTCAGATCACATAAAAGTTAATTAGCCGAAATGCCATTACGATCGACTGCTTTGAGAACGAGAAAAGGAATTGTCGTGCGCGCACAATTAACCTCCTCCGCAACGCCTGAGCGACTGTTTCCCTTCAGCGTTCTTCACTGGGCCCACAACAGTCTCGATCGCGCGAATGGGTGCGGGCAGATGTGCGCACTCTCCGGCCTCTCGTGTTCGTAATTAAGATTGCTTTCAGCCACCGCGTGTGCCTGGGGTGCAGCTCTTAAATCTCAATCAAAGCATCCCCTCGAGGACTTGTGAAATGATTAACGCACTTAGCGTTCGGTAGCCTGACCGTCATTAGGAGTGCAAGGAACGGACGTGCGAAGGCGAAGAAGAAAGAAAGAAGGATATAGAAGCAAAGGAACGCAATATAATCCATAAAATATAGCGAACAGCCTAAGTGACTATATAGGGGGCAGAAAATTGAAGTTAGGTAGCAACTACCCCATAGCTGCACGCCTTCAGAACCATTTCATGGTATTTGAGCACGTAGGATGCGCATGCCCCACGCACGTAGCACATTGCCTCCCAAGCAAGGATTAGTTACAAAACATTTTTTCCTATGTGGATATAAGTATATTACATGTGGTTATTTTCAGAGGCACCTGGTCGTAACCTACCGCTGTAGTGATGTTCAGTGCCTTAACAGGAGATGTTGAGCCGAATTCATATATCGACAGTAAAGCATTCCAGCAGATCATTTTGTTTCCCAAGCTACTCTGATATGAAGCCAACAGATCATGTAACCATTGGGTAGAGAGAGAGAGAGAGAGAAAAGAAAGGGGAAAGGCAGGGAGGTTAACCAGATGGGCAGATCCCGTTTGCTACCCTACACTGGGGAGAGAGGGGAGGAGGAGGTAAAGTGATAGCAAAGTAGAGATAAAGAAAGAAAGAACGGAGCACAGACATACAATCACAGTCAAATACTTTCTCCGTATACCATCACCACACGGCACAGTAGCACTTGCAGCACATAAACATCTCTTCAGGCTACAGCCACTTGTCCAATGGTTTGTGATTTCGGCATTCTAAAATAAATTCCTCTTTTGGATGGGGGGAGGGGGGGGAAGAGAAAATTTCTCTGTTGGGTAAATTATAGGGTAATCCATAGAGTAAGCATAGAGTAAATTACTTGCATTTTTTAAAACGTAAGTGTAGAAATTATAAAGTAAAGGGAAAGGAAAGTGGACGAAAAGACAACTTGCCGCAGGTTTGAACTGAACCCACAGCTTCGCATTACGCGTGTGATGGTCGCACAATTGAGCTACCGTGGCGCCGTTTTAACTTCCACTTTCTTGGGGTATTTATGTATGTGCACTAGATCTATAACCATGGGTGTGTTAGCCAGCAAAACCACTCAGGGCCATGGTGGCGGATGTAGAATATCATTTTATACCGCGCACGTCACGTAGTACGTGGAATTGGGAGGCCAGGCAAATCTTGCCGTTCATTACATAGGCAGTGTGACTCCGGCAACTTTCAGGTAGCATACGAGGGTTTATTGGCCAGTTGCCATGTCCCAATTTTTCTTTTTCTTTTGACTTCATATGATTGTACCTAAGAAAAATCGGGCTCCTCGGTTCGCCTTCTCGTATAAGCCACTCATGTTAGATTGAATAGCTTCTTCGAATAGTTACAGATTTTCTTAAATAGTTTTAAAGAATGCGTTCGCCAAATTTAGCGCACAGCGGTTGCAACGCGAAAAAGTTTCTTTTGTTTGCAACCACGCTAAAAGTGAACAGCATACTACTTAGCCCTTACTCGTCTCGGGACCTAACACAAAGCAAAAGCACACGCATGCGGCATACCGAACACGAATGGAACCAATTAGGTGGCGTTATAACAAGTATTAACTCTCCGAGTTGCGCACTGAATTAAAGGCCCTAACCTGAATTCGATAGCCCGTACACTCATGCATTTTTACGCGCCCAATGTAACTTACCGCCGAGGTTATTTTTTCTGTGCCGCGTGACTGCCTTTTTATTTTTTTTTTATTTTTTTGTATGGTTTACCTTCTTATTTTTATTCTTCTATGCTGGAATTAAGTATACACACTGTAAACCGATTTCCATCCTAAAGGTCCTTAAACGTGCACATTGGATTGCAATGGATACTACTTAAGGGAATATTTTTCATCATGTACGTTATTTCTCTAATTCGTTGTATTATAGGCTAATAAGCGCTTATTATGTATGCTGCATATGTATGTTGCAGTTGCATAATTCGCTTAATATTTTTCAACCATTGTCGAGAACGAATGCAGCGCGGCACCTCAGCGGTCTTGCCCACACAATTACTATAAGAAAAGGGGACACACCGGAGTTCACCAACTGGCGCCTACTTGCCATGGATCCACATTATGAGATTACGACGACATTTACCCGTTTTAGCCAACTGGAAGAAACGCTACTGGGCCGCTTGCGAGTAGGTGTTTCTTTCACAAACGCCTACTCATTGCTAATTGGCATGGCGGACAGTGCCAATTGCTGCTCATGTGGTGTCGAAGAAACGACTAAACATCTCCTGTGTGAGTGTCCCGTAAATGAAGATGAGAGGAGTGCCCTTCAGACAGCTTTGGGGCACGTAGACGACAGGCCCCTCACATAGGAGAAGATCTGAATGAGTCGGTGGCCTTGAGCGTCTGCTATGTGCAAGGCCACAAAGGCGCTGCTGCGTTTCTTGAAATGTACCAGCCTGTATGACCGCCTGTGACTGACTCAGCTGTGAACGCTTGTGTGTGGAAAAGTGCAAAGTGTGAACTTCTCTCTTCCTTCTTCTCTTTCAATCCCCTTTCCCCCCTTCCCCAGTGCAGGGTAGCCCACCGGGCTCAGCCTGGTTAACCTCCCTGCCTTTGCTTTATAACTTCTCTCTCTGTCTCTTTCTTTCTCTTTTGAACCATTTTTTCATTGCAAGATAAGTACCATCAGCATGTTTACCTCTTTACCCGCCGTGGTGGCGTAGCGACTTTGGCGTTGCGCTGCTGAGCCCGGGGTGCGGGGTCAAATGCAGGCCACGGCGGCGGCATTTCGATGGCCGCAAGATGCGAAAACGCCCGTGTATTGTGCCTTGTGTGCACGTTAAAGAACAGGGTTATAATTAATCCGGAGTCACCCGCTATGAGTTGCTTCACAATCAAATCGTGGTTCTAGCACACGAAACCCCAGAATGCAATTTTTAATTTATGTTTACCTGCTATGCTCTCAACAGAGAGCGGCAGTATTGTAAATAAAAAGAAAGAAATTTTCCATTCTAAACCACCGCCAGCAGTAACAACCAATGAATGATGCTTATTGCCGCAAACGCTTGACCGGATGTTCAGTGATCGCCTTCTTCATTGTTAGTGCGTCGCCTGTTGACGAGCGCCTCATATAGATGCTATATACGCAAGAAGCGTAGGAAGCAACGTTTTGTCCATTTAACCAAAGCGAGTACTCTTCAAAAAGTTTGGGATGAGCGACACGCGTCACGTGGAAGTCAGCATCGACTCAGCCCGGCGAGCCCCGGCTTCGCTGAGAGGCTATCGCATTACGTTGTAATGGAGTCTCGGAGGGCGCGTATCTTAATCGCCGCTTGTCAGCCGGAGGCGTCAGCGGCCGGTCTGGTTAGCAGCCGTCGATGATGGACGCCGTCTCTCGTCGGTCTCCAAACGCTGCCAAGGGGGCCGACAGGGGCATCGAGGAGGAGTGCCGGCGTGGGACAACGCGTCACGCAGGGCGGCTTCGGTTTCTATTTGCGCCTCGTCTCCACCGGTCTATTCGGGGCGTCGTCGCAGTTCCCGCCGCTGATCAACGATCAGTTGACAGACTGTTTCTCTCTCCGCGCGAGCCCCCGCGGAGTTTGTCACGCGCTTCCTGGAACCGCACCATCGGAGGAGCCGGCATCGCGCCTTAACTCGTTCCTTTAAATCACCGGATAGTGTCGCAAAGTGCGCCGCGGTGAGGACTCGGCGTCCTTGCGTGTCGCAGGGGCCCGAGAGAGGCGCAGAATTTGGCGGATGCCTTTTTCTGTCGTCCTGCGTCGGTTACACGGCGTATGTCGACCACCTCGGCTGTTCCCCTGATTTCTCAGCGCTCTCGTCGGACGCCGCGTCGCTACTTGCCGTGCACAAGCAGCAACGAGGCGAGAGCGGCCCTCGTAAAACAAACTGTGTGGCAAATCCGCGAGTACCCATGCACCTTCACGCATTCCCTCGTTTTCCCGACGACTTGGCTTGGTCGCACGCCGCAGCGCCTTGGGACACCAAGCAAAGCGTGTCAAGGATTTCCTTCGCGTCATGGTGCAAAGGCTCGAGCCGCGGCTCCTTGGCACAGGCACCCGTGTCTTCCAGCAGGGATACCTGCGTCAACAGCGAGACGCGTGTACCGCAGTCGCTAAACTTGGCCTCGTTCAGCTCGGGAGCACGAGCTGGCGCATAATCACGCGCTTTGCCTCTTCGGCGCGCTTCTGTCGCCGCGCAAGGCCTAAATACACTGGATAGTCATTCAACATGACCCGTGAGCATTGACCGGTGATCGTTCTTGTTCATGCTTTATGGCGGGTGTTTCAGCGAACACTTTCAATTTTTCTTTTTTAATTGCCTGTGGCCGATAGCACATTTCTAGTCTATGAACTGGTCTACCCAAAGAGGCGGACATTCCTTGCACCAAAAAGTTGAAATGCATAATCGACTAATTAACAAACATTCAGTAATTAAGCTTTAACTAATTACCATTATGGTAAATATAGAAATTTACAAATTCTAGCGGGCAGTTCGCAAGGCGAATCCACTTGGAATGAATTCTCAGGATGACACCAGTTTCGGAATATTAATTCCCGAACTTTACGGAGAAATGTGTTGACGTTCCAGTTACTGTTGTGCTTCAGTGCATCAAACGACGTTTTGCTTGGAAAATGGAACGACAGTGCAATTTTACCGCAAGTTCGACGGCGCATATCTCGTAAATGGTGTCATCCACACAGTTCTTTTCAAGTGGATATGCCTTGCAATCTCGCCCGCTAGAATATCGAATTTGCAATATGTGCCACAAGGTGATTAGTTAAAAGCTTAATTAGTGATTGTATTAGTTAGTCAATAATGCGTTTCATTTTTTTATTGCAAGTAATGTCGGCCTGTTCCAGTAGCATGGACTAGAATTGTGTTGACGCAGGCAATGTTTAAAAAAAAGTAAGTTTGATAGTGTTCGCTGAAACACCCTTTGTATATATATATATATATATATATATATATATATATATATATATATATATATATATATATATATATATATATATATATATATATATATATATATATATATATATATATATACACACATAAGAAACTGCTATTCACCTGGCTATAGCAGAAGGCTCCAAAGGTCCCGATTTTGGTAAAATGTCAAACTATGAAGTTTCTAAGATAAAAAAAAAATTTTCCTCTGCATCGACAGGCGGGCCAAGCCGAAAATACTGCTTTGTCGGAGCCGATGCTCTGCCATCCGTGTTAACCAGGAGGCTAGCAGATGGTGGCCCGAGGCTGAATGAATCGACAGCTTGAAGCCCTGAAACCACGAAAAGAATGAATTAATTCATTGATTAGATAAATTTTGCAGCAATTCTCAAGGCGGAGAAAAGTTCATGTCAGAGAAAAATTTTATCCTCTTAATGGCAGCTGCAGAGCGCTACGAAGGGGACCATTTCGGTGTAGTTGAAAAGTGAATTTCGTAGTTTGCTTTTTTGAGGTTTGAATGACCCGGACAAGCTTTTTAGATACCGGCAAGTGAACAACAACACCGAAGAAACTGTGCGTGCATACTCGAGACGTGCCGTGCTGGCAACCTACGTTGTTGCAATGCATTTCACAGGGGCCAGGCTATAGTGCAAATCTCCAGCAACATCTAAGCCAACTATAGACTGCTACAGCTTCTTGTTTCCTTCGTTCTTCCAATGATTTGCAATGTGTCCTTTCGATCTCTTTTGAACACAGGGGGACCGCTGCTGCCGACAATTTGGGATGATGAATCCACGCATTGCCAGGTTATAGAACTAGAGTGGTAGAAAAAATACATCCTTTGGGAATACAATGGCTGAAAGCGGTAAACGAAGGCATAAAAGCATATATGAAGCATAAATGTTATGTTTAATATAATTGGAACCATGTGTGATCGGCCCGCGTCAATCTGAATTTGCACATTTTTTCGCAATTACGTATGCATAAAGGCTAAATAGAACGTATGTTCGCACGTCCAATTTAAGTTTTCACGATAATGATTAATCGAAGTTCTGATAATCCCGAAAGGCATGCGCGCTTGATGTTGCGCTTCTTGGACGAAAAAGTGAGAAAAAAGAAAGCGAAATAGGGAAGTGTTATTGCTTATTCTCCTTTCGCTCGCGTTTTTCACCGCGACAGCGCAGTCGATTTTATCGCCCACCACATAGCAGCCCTCGAACGCCGGTCTATTAAACCAGCCGCATCGTGCAACCGCCCCACATTTCATCTCACTCCCCGCGCCCCTCCGCAGTTAAAATGAATTCCACGCATACCTGCGGCCGCTGACGGGAACTGGTGTGCAGCGGGATCTTTAGGGAGCGCGAATCAAACATCCGTCGAAAGATGTGCCAAAAGTCTAACCTGCAGAAGCTCATATACGAATGACGGGTGAAAAATAGCCAGATAAATGAAAATCTATTATTCGCTTCTACCGAAATCCATTGCGTCCAGCGTTCCCCCAAAGCCGGCCGAAGCGCAAACGCGCTTACGCATGGTGTACAGATTGCTTTCGCGAACGCCTCACTGAGCATGTGGCTTTGCGCTTATTGTTGTGACAAGACGTGAGCGTACCAACAGCAGCTAACCGACAAACGCCGATAAAAAAAATAAGGGCACGAAAACACGTGAAAAAAAAGCATATTTTGTTGCGCTCGTGCGCTACAAAATATGTATGTGGTGTTTAACGCCGCTGATTATGCAAATTTCGGAGAAAGCCAATATTGAGGGTCGGCGCCTAATGTTCTACTAGTATAACATGTCCAGCATGTTTGTTCGATATACCAGAAGCTGTCGCAACATGTTAACGCGAAGCTTTCTTTGCAAACTGTCTCCGGCTTTCCTGACCATGGCTGCTGGCTGGGTGCTGCTGCTGTCTTGCAGAGTAGCTCGCTTACGCAGGACAGCATGTATACCATCTTTACTGCCCTTACAGGCGCCCAGGCTGCTGGCTTTGTTCTCTAGGGAATGGCTCAGTGATAAAAACAAATGACCTAGAAATACTCATTGTAACAAGTGCACGTCATTAAGAACACAATTCCTTTAATAAAGCAAACATTTCTGACCTTTCTATGCCTACTTCCTTAACCATTGCCTCTGAACTAGAACTTTTTTAAATGATGGAAACCCCACCTATCTGCGAGGAGCAGCGTATAGTAGCTGCCTCGACCTTAGATTTGTTTCACGCTCCTTTAACAGAAGGGTTCAATGGTTCTCGTACTTCCAAACGCGGCGAAATGACCACATCCCAACTTATCTCACGATTGCGGGGCTGAATAGCTCCAAGTTCTCCGGTGCCGTCCAATGCATCGACTGGCCGAAAGTTAAACCAATTCTGGAAGACGGCTGTCGAGGCGACATACCACCCAGCCTAGGGGTCTCAATTAAAGGTACCTTACAGGTTGCCACACATTCGATTTTGAAAAGCTCCGCATGCACCGAATTCGACATCGAGTTAGACAAACTTCGTGCAATTCGCCGCCGTACAGAACGAAGATATAGGCGCACAAAGTCCATTCATGATTTGAGATTGGCCAGATAACAAAGAAGAAAATACAGCATCGTATGAACAAGCTGGCTTCACAACGTTTGATTGACGTTTGATACCAAGTGACGATTGATACCATGGAATACCAACTAACCCGTACCCAAACCTTGCTTCACAACGTTGGATGCTTTTCTGCGAGTCTCTGGGTCCCCGAAAGCCTTTGTCTCTTATATGGAGAGCTCTTCGTGGCCTGCGTGCAACTTCCGAAAAGCGCCACCCACTTAATTCCCTGGCTCTTTACCTACAATGCTAAGAGATTGAAGTCGCAGAAGCCTTCTGTAGGAGGATTCCTGGTAAAGCAAGTTCCACGGGAATGCAGGCTCCCGACCACTCACCATCCTTAAGTGATCCCCCTATGGAGTGCCCTTTTTCTCTGGACGAACTAGAGGCTGCGCTTGCTTTACGCAGGCGTTCCTCAGCGCCAGGAGCAGATGGCATTGCATACCGTGCTTTGTGTAACCTTCGTGAACGAGCTCGAACGGCACTCCTGCTCCTTCCTGTACAGCATGTCGTGGTAGACTGGCACGGCTCCCCAGGAATGAAAGTCGCCTGATTCCGCTTCTCAAAGCTGGCAAGACACCTTTGGACATTGCCTCATACCGTCCGATCGCGGTTGCTAGTTCTGTAGGAAAAGTAATGGAACGGATGGGGTTCTGACGCGTCTGGAGTGGTACCTAGGGCGCTAGGAAATTCGTCCAGACACGTAAACAGGATTCAAGCTGATAGGAATGGCCGGCCGAGGTGGCAACATGCAAGTTTTCTCAGATAGCTGCAGCTGCGAGCGTTGCGAGCTTCTCCGAAGAGAACCATGGAAGCCTATCACAATTGCTGCGGGGACTCATCTCGTAGGGACCTCGAGGTGCCGCTTCAACACCCCCTCGGCGCCGTTGTGACTAAACGCGATCGGCGGACCAACTATTGTTACTGAACCCTCCACCGCAGACATGGTCTCTCTGCAGCAAGAAGAGCTTCCCTAACAAAAGGGTGCTTTGAGGTGCGTGGGCCCCAGGATTCGTCACAGTCTGCTGACACTCGTGGCGACTACAGGATGCAAGATAATGGACAACCAGAGGCCACGCTGCGGGGGTCAGCTCGGGGAACCAACGTGCCTTTCAAGACGTAAGCCCCGAGCTCTGCGAAGTCCGTCTCACCTCGGAGGGGGCAGTGAAACCTGTGCGGAATGTGTGTGTGTGTAAACCCCCTACGCCCTTCCTTCAAAGGCGGGCCGGCCACGGGGACTTTCTACGCTGACTGGTCGAATTTTCCCTCACCTAGGGATCTAGGGAACACGGAGTGTTTATAAGCAGCTGTTTGTCGCTGCTAGTGTGTGCTCGTCAATGTGCTCGTCATCGTGCTCGTGAGCTGTGTGCTCGTAAGCTGTGTGCTATATGCTCGTCTTGCGTGCTCCATTTGGGAGCCACGCTAGACTGTCGAATGTATCGCTTGCTTTAATGTAAAAAGGTGTAAATAAATCCTGCTCGCCTAGTCCTGACCCCCCAAGTTCCTCCCTACGAGCCGACTCCAACCCCTACAAGGCGCGGCCGTTTATCTACAGACAACGTCGTCGACTTGGTAACGCACGTCGAATTCCAAAAGGACTGTAAACGCTTGTCTGCTGCCTTGTTTCTAGACGTTAAAGGGGCTTACGGAAACGTTACCCATGAAGCCATCCTTAAAGGGACCCTGAAACGCTTTTGACGATTTTCTACAAACCTACTGAGTCGTTAGAGTAGGTCCTTCTGATCATTAATTGACACATCTAAGTGCTCTGCGTAAAGCGTGTAATTTATTATAAGGTTTTAAAAATGCACATCGCTGCCGATCGCAGCGCACTGCTCGGCGGAATTTTAAGCCGCCCCTACCCATATGACCGAAATTACCCATATGACGTCAGTGGGGCGAGCTATCCGATTGGCTGACCAGGGCGCGTGATCGATAATTTTTCCAACTTCATGGTAAACAAATGATCTTCGTAATAGTTGGAATGTTAGTTAATTTGTTTTTATAAAAAGAAAGTAGCATAAAGCGAATGCACAAGAACAATTTTTCAGTGCACTTAAGCACTTCCGGCACACAGCAAGTGTCGTCTGCTTGTGTTACAACGTACTCCATTTTGACGAGAGCACCGCGGTCAGAGTTGGTCTCAGTCTTTTCGCGAGCACTATGATTCGACTTTGTTGCCTTGTGGACTGCAAACGTAGCGACTGGCAATATGTCAAGCTGCGACATCGTGACCCTCTGCAAGGCAGCGTACGAGCGAACTGGCTGCGGCGCATCGGACTGCCGCTATCCGATCGGCGCCAGGATTTGCGCGTTTGTGGCCGTCACTTTACACCGGAAGATTACTAACGCAATAGCGTTTCGCGAGTCCCCTATTAGGGCAAACGCAAGCGCAAGGGGACAGGGTCTGGCCGCTTGACTGTGCCGTAACGGGACGAGCCGAGATGAGCAGAAGGGCAAATGTGAATGGTCTGCACGGTGCAGCCACCTGGTGGCATAGAGCTCAACCATACACAGTAGCAGCAACGAAGCGTATTCTTCTTTGCTGCTGGTGCGTAATTTTCGCAGGAGTGTAATCATCAACACGTTGTTTTTATAAATGTTTAAAATGTTTTACACTTGGTTAGAGCAATATTAGCGCTTTGTTTGGCTGGTTAAGCACTGCGCCAACAAGTGTCTGTACCGTGCAGACCAATCAGGCCGCTCATCTACGTCTACGCCAAAGTTCCTTCATCAGCTTGAGTTTATGCCTCCAGTCATTTGCCGAAATGACCAGCTTGCCTGTGGTTAACGGGATACCAGACACGTTCGGCGCTACGACAGAATGCTCGCAACGCACGCTGCTTCGATAGCTCTCGCTTGGGGTCGACAGCCAAGCGGCTAGCGGAGAGGTTTCGCGCGGGCGGGGACGGGCTCCAAAACAACCGGAAGTGGACGATGTGACGTCGCATCGTGACGCAGGACCAGTGAAGGCGGAGCTTAGCCCCGATCGCTCGGCGAACGAGTTGAGGAGGAAAAGTATGGCTGGGGAGGAGGGTAACTTCTAATCGCTTGTAGCTCCATTAATACGTAACGCTTCACTTCAATTGTGGTGCGAATGTTCTACTTAAGCTGTACCCTACGCGTCTACAAAATTTGTCCGAACCGTTTCAGGGGCCCTTTAAAGCGTTAGAAGCAACAGGACTTGATGGCAAGATATATCTCTGGGTTCTTAGCTACCTACAGATGCAATCATTCTACATGCTCACCGGGGATAAACCGACATTCCAGTATTACAGTAGCCGTGGAGTCCCTCAGTGCGGAGTACTAAGCCCAACGCTTTTTAATCTAGCCCTTATTGGACTACTCGAGGACCTGTCAAGCACCGTTGGACTCTCTATCTACGCCGACGACATCTGTATTTGGAAGTCGGGTGTGACACGGCTTCAGCTTCGCTCTCGGCTTCAGAAGGTGGCCTCATTGACATCATGCTACCTTCATAAACAAGGTCTGGAGGTTACATGGGAAAAGTGCCCAGTGGTAGTGTTTACCCCTATGTCTGCATAGGCCATATCAATCAACGGACAAGTGATATCGTCCAGGAGAAGTCCCAGGTTCTTGGGTGTTGTGATTGACAGGGACTTGTTCTGGACTCCTCACGTGAACCACGGGAAAAAGAGACTAATTGCTATATGTCATCTGTTCAGGTTCCTTGCAGGGAAGAACTGGGGGGTGTCCACACAATCCATGTTACAGCTGTACAGAGCGTTGTTTGTTGGGTTCCTCCGGTACATCCTGCCTGTTATATCCAACACTTTCAAAACCAATTTGCGTACAGTTCAGAGCAATCAAGCTCAAGTTCTTAGGATATGCCTTGGATTACCACGCAGTGTGTCAATGGCTGAAACTATCGCCATTGCTCAAGATCATTCAATCACGACGCACATAGCCGTCGAGACAAGGCGTGCACATGTCAGTCACATTGCCCGGACCCCTTGCCACCACCTCGTCGCAGTCACTGTCGAAATATCCCGCACGTCATTTAGCACAACTGTTAGTGCATATCGTGCCTCGCTTACATCGGGGTACACGCCTGCGGCCAGGTCGATGTTTCCTCCAAGGCGTTTTTGCCGTCGTGAAGTACATCTCAGAATTCTAGGTTTTCAGAAAAAGTCGGATCTGCCATCGCTTGGACTAAAACAATTGAGCTTACTCCTGTTGTACTGGAAATGCAGTAGCCACGTACACATATATATAGTGACAGATCGACCACATCGACCAGTTTTGGGGGTGCTATGCTTATACCGGCAAGAGGAGTATAATGGTACGTTCACACTGAGGAATCCGGCGTCTACAGCGAATGGAATTCTCCTGCCGCCGAAAATCGCGTAGTTCACACTGCTTGCGGACCGCGCCGCCGGAAAGACATACAGCGCCATCTGTCCCATAAAGTGCTAACCTCCAATCAAGCGTGGGATATCCCGGATGTTCGCGCGGCTCGAAATTGCGCAGTTGTCTCCGCTCCCATCGAGTTCGTGTGTTTATGTTGCGCGTCTCCACGATTGCTTGGAAAGACAATGATGAACCCCGAGCAAGAAGAGGCAGTACTGCTCGGCCTGTTGGCAAGCACCTTTCTGGCGATGCATGACGCGCAGAAGCATTCGCCGAAGAGACGGCGGCGACATGACGTGAGACTCGGCCGCCATCTTTGGAAGTTCTGTTTCGCGCTCCCCGATTGGTTGGCGCCGCGCGGCGGCGAGGCAATCCGGCGGCAGCTGCCGCAAAAATCGGTACGGGAGCGATCGGCGCGGAAGGGGCTATTCCGGCGGATCTCGCCGCCGCCGAACTGGGTTCCGCCGAACTGGGCGCCGCTCCAGACGCCGAATGTCTCAGTGTGAACGGGGCATAACACTGCGATTCAAGACGTCACATGTCACGACGTGCACAGCTGCAGAACCCACGGCTCTCCGCAGTGAGCTTCACTTTATTGACACCGAGAGTCCTGGTACATGAGCCGTTTTTTCCGACTCGAGACCGGCTTCTCACAGCATGCAGTCAATTCTCAGACATGGAGCTGACGAACAGCTAACATACGAAATGGTCAAACTTCATCACGACGCCAAACAGAAAGGCCAAGAAATTATTTTCCACTGGCTACCTGGCCATTACGGAATCAGTGAAAATGATCAAGCAGACAAAGCTGCCCGAGAGTCACATCAAGAACAACACAGCGTTCCCATTCGTCTTTCAAGGACAGACGCTGCAAGGCAGCTTCGTCACCTGGCACACAAGCTCTCTTTAATAGAGTGAAACACCCAATATATAAGGCGCACCAGGTTGTGCGAACTGAACCTTTCGCTCCAACTCCGACCTCCACTCGGGCTTCACCGACGTGAGGCATCGCTTCTATACCAGCTGTGGTTGGGAGTGGCTTTCGCGAAGGCGTACACCACTTTGATTACAATGACCGACAGTGCTGCCTACGACTTCTGTAGCGTGGAAGAAAACATCGAACCTTTATTGTGCCATTGTCATCGATTTCAGTCGGAAAGACAAACATTATCTATCTTATTGCGACAAGTGGATGATCGACCGTTGTCTGTGCAGGTGCTACTTGAAGACCGTCCCCATCGCTCATCTGTCCACAAAACTATGAAGGCACTTTTGTCTTTCTTGAGGACGGCTGGCCTATGTGAAAGCCTTTGACTCGTTCAGACCCTCCGCATGCGTGCGCGAGCACATCGCAGTTTTCTTGCCCCTCCCTCTCTCTATCTTATCCTTCTATTCCCTCTTTCCCGTCCCCCAGAGTCCCCCAGACGCATTTCCGGCTAACATACCTGCCTTCTCGCTTTATTTCCCCCTGCTCCTCCTGTCGTGCTTACGCCAACTACTTCTTTGAAATGACTGCCACGTGTTGAATTACAAACCATGGCACATGCCCACATCTGCAGATGGATCAAGAAGCGAGCAGTACATTAAAATAAATAAGGAAAAATGAAGAAATTCAAGGCAATATAAGGGTTGTCACATTGCGTAGCACGGGTGCGCGGGAGTACACGCGCGCGCGCCAGTTTCCTGTACGCCAAAGGCGCAGGAATTTAATGGCAAATCCGTGCAGAATTTCGATCACAGCTTCACGAAAGTATCAACTCACGTTGACTCTAAAATGCGCGTTGGACCTGCATAATTTTTTTTAACTTTACATTTGCTAAAACAATATTTTTTTCGATACGTAGTGAAATTTAAGGTGCCAGAGCTTGGTGCAACATGTCTTTACTTGTTTGAGAGCCATTTGGGAGTGACGATCGTGAGGTGGAAAGGCGTTGTCAAAATTACGAGTAGTTCTTTCAAGGTTGGTCTACTTTTACCATGGAAAGTAACTCGTTTAAATTATAGTGAGACTGTGGCTGAAATCCGCCTCGTTTTGCACTTCCGTGTGGCTGAAGCACGCTAAGGGATCTGTACTCGTTATGAGCCAGTTTGAATACTTATTATCAGGAAAGCATATACCAGCCATAGTGTAGTTGTAACCCTCTAAGTAGCTCTACAAGAGGAGCGTTTGTTTAAGCAACACCATCTCTTACAGATTACCTCACGCTTAAATGTCAGAAACGACCTACGTTTAGAGCGTTACCTGCATAAGAGCGCATGGAGCACATAGCAGAAAACTCACGAAGGCTTGTCCAACTTACTTTATTATAAGTGGTGCCGCTGTAGTATTACGGCGTCATATCAGGGTCCTTATTCATAGAAAGCTGTTGCGCTAGAAAAGTTCGTAAGAGCAAATTCTAGCCCATCCTGGTGCTGGACAAATTAGCGAAGGCAGCTGGCCTACATGGGAAGAAGCACTTACGAACAGAAAGCTAGTGAATTCAGCCCCAAAATTATTATTCAGCTGGTCACAGAGCAAGCATGAAATATATAACAGTAAGTTGATACGTACCACCCGATGCCCTAAAATACTGATGCCAAGCGTCGGCACTCATTTATAAACAAGCAAAAAAAAAAAATCTGCAGGATCCGGAACACCTTGGTCCTAAATGACAAGCTGCCTTGCGCGAACGCCATAAATGTCAATGCGGACACGCATTGCGCTCAAAATTTACCATGTAGAGCCTGCATCTCTAGAGCTAGACCAGGTTTATCTAGAATGGCAGTACGCGATGAGTGGCTACGGCGTTTCCTGTGCAGATGCAGCGCGACAAGGTGCTTTACGTCATGATGAGTGCCTTAATCAAAAAAGGCTGGCGACACGTATGCCAAATAGCGCGACAGTGATCCGTGACAGCTTGCTCCAGAAGCCACTGGGAATCTTCGGGGGCGTTGAAGCATTGCGAGCAAGCCTGTCAGCAGTCTTGTTGCCCAAAACACTCACGGTATGTGCGGAAGAAGGCACCTAAAGTCCACACTCAAGCCTCACTTGCAGTCTGACAGCTCCTGTCAGGGGCCCCGTTGCAACGCCTAGAGTGCTGATCTGATGTCTCAAAATACCATAGCGGCATGCGCCTGGAACAATGTAAGCTTCTTTAGGACATGCCTTCATGGGGACGACTTCACTTACTGTCGACGACACGAGTTGGGCAGTGCGAGAGGCGTTGAGGGGCTGTATTACATGCGTCATTGCAGGCGGAAGCGTCGCGCTCTTGTGATGATGGCGTTCTTTTACGAACCAACAAGCTTCGCCATACCATGCGATAAAGCGGTGCGCCTCGGTGCTGCTGCTGCTGGTGCTGCTGCTGCTGGTGCTGCTGCTGACGTGACATAGCTTTTCACCAATCGGGAGCGGTGCAAATCGGCAATTGGCGTCACCTCGTGCATAGAGGGAAGTGCGAAGGCGAATTGATCTTTTCGTCACCGGTCTACGTCACGGGTGGTTGGATCGCGAGCAGCGCTTCGCACTCCCGTGGGTGCTGAGGGGGACTGTACGAATAATGTGACAGTAGTTATTTAACTCTACATGGCCATTTTAAAATGTTGAAACACGGAACTAGGTGTTTATGACGATTTCTTCGACTTCGAATATAAACATGTGCCGTAATGTTTGTAATTAAGAAGGTAATCGTTATTATTTAGTTTAATTAATGAACGGGTTGTTATTATTTGTCTTGAAAATGATGTCAGATTGTGCAGCTGATTCATATGCAGTGATGTAAGTAAGTTTAGCAGGCCTAATTTTTCAAGCGTTTGAAGTAAAGAAAAATAAACGTTACATAGTTGAGGCTGCAGCCGCACTCGTCTTGCATGCGATGACACACGGTGGGCCCAGGGAATTGCACGATCGTAAAACGCCGGCACTGGATAAGTCATTATGACATTGCGGAGACGTGAGAGACCTTGCTGCCATGACTTACATTCCGGTCGTAGTTATTCTTTCTTTGCACCTGATAATACACACTGTCAATTCCACAGCTCTCATGTTCTCGTGTATATATGTTTTCCTTTCTAAATGCAATAATCAGTTTATATTCCTCATAAGTAATGATGTGTGTACTAGGCACTTCGATTTCACAAGTTTCGCACAGTGCTAACAATGTCTGCGTCAGCGTGCGCCTTTCCGTTGCCTCCGAAACAAATGCGTGCATGACGCTTTTTTCCACGGCTCCAGGAAGTACATGCTCTGAGCACAGCACAGAATGGCCAAGGCAATACTTGGCCTCATTCTCTCAGTATTTGGTGCGTCCAGTTTTCACCTGCATTATGAAGTCCAACCTTTGGCGGTAGCTCGATCGCCTGGTCGAAATGAAGCATGGCGGAAGATAAAAACAGCGACGGCGCTCATTAATAAAACACTAACACATCACCTCTATCTCGTGTCTTTAGTCATTAATCCGATTGCCACAAATTGAACCGGAATGATAGTAGCCTTTCGCGCGCTTTGCCCGTTGTCACCGTCACGTGTTTAAAGCCATATAAGACAAATTGCTTGTAGATTTGTCTTTATTGTGGACAATGCTCTCGCCCCAGAAGCCGAGAAGTCATTCTGGGTTTTATTTCTCATGGTCGGAGTTATTTCTTTTCCTTTTTCTTATCGTCTATTATCTATGGCATAGTGCATGGCCTGAGCTACGTGACTAATACCCCTGACACACGGGCAAAACTAAAGTCCTTTCCAGTAAACCCCTTTTGCTACTCTGAAGGACCCTTTGCAGAAAGGAGTTGCGCTCATGACACACGGCACCGCACTGCACTTCGAGGTAGTTCCTCAGATGAACGCCGCAAGAAAAATAGTGCTGGCTATTAAAGCCACAAGAGAGGAAACATTCTTAAAAAGCTGCGTATTTAATTACACTTAGCTACTCTAGAACCTAAAAGATATATTTTTTTAATTGTTGATGGCTAATAATGCTTATAGTCGTTTATTTTATTCGCGTTTTTGCGTTGTTAGCAGCCATTTAACTTGGTCCAGCAAATATGTGCAGCCGGTGTTTTGCTGTGCGTGCTGCTTATTCTGGTGATGCCCACGTTTCTGTCGTCCTTTTTCACGTCTTTGTCGGCCCTTCCTTTGTGCGCGGAGGCGTAACGCGTTTTATTCAATATGTTATTCCAACAACTGTGGTTTCTTCTGGGTATTTCCTGCGGGCGCTGATTGTGCAGTCTCCATCTCGCGACGTGAACACACCACATGCGCGCAGCAAACGACGGCGACACTGCCGGAATTCAACATGGCGGCACTAGCGACGTTATGCGAGCGTTTGAGGCTATAGCTGGAGGAAATCTTCACTATTCGACAAATTGTATCACAGCTAACAATTAAAACATTTTCGCAAGGTAAAAAAAAATACCTATCGGCACCGTAGTTATGTGGCAGGTTTCCTTCTATTGACGTGCACGCTGTGTGCGACAGTAACTCCTTTTCCGCTCGAAAAGTAGTTGCGCGATCTCCTTTCCCGAAAAGGAACTTTGCCGTAAAGGTCAAAAGCGCTGCTGCGATATTTGAAAGATACAGGATTGAGTGAGCGTCTGTAATCCGGACTGAGTGACTGAACGATATCCCCGGTGGACTTTCTCTTCTTTCTTTAATCTTTCCGTCCCCATTTCCCTTTCCCCAGTGTAGGGTAGCCAACCGGGCTCAGTCCTGGTTAACCTCCCTACCTTTCATTTATCATTTGCTCTCTCTCTCTCTTGCCGTAAAGGTGATACTCCTTTGTCGGGTGTCACTGCACTTGAACGCCTTTCCGGTAGATGTCCCCTTACCTGAAGGACTTTAGAGTGCCCGTGTGTCAGGGGTATAAGTTGATCTCCCGCGCTAGTGAGCTGTCTTGCTTTCTTTATCATGTAGTGAACACATGGTCTGCGTTGGTCTGCGAACTCATGGATTTGCCTTTGGATCCGATTTACTTTCTCTCCAATCCTGTGACTTTTCTTAACATTCTGGGTGGCTTTCGATGGATTCTGGACCCCCACTAAAATTCCACCCAATGGGGCGGAGAAGCATTGAGTGTCTTTCGTGCGGCGTCCTGCTTTCTGCGCGTCGTGTGTTGTTTACTGTGCTCCGGGAAAACGCGAACGCAGAGACTTCAACGGAGACTAGAGAAGAGTCGTACGCTCTGACTGTTTCCACTCAGCACGTACATTACGTAGAGTAGTAGAGCTAAGTGGGGCCAGTTGGTTGTACATTGTTTTGGGTAAATGCACTGGTATGCAAAGGAACAACTTCAAAACGGGACAGAACATATGCGCTGCGTGAGGTGTGTGTTCTGTCTCGATTTAAAATATATTCTTGTGGAAAACAGCGAGCATATCTAACACAGCGTACAGGAGGCCTCGAGTTGTGGTTTCATACAAAGTAGAACTTAATGCCAGGCAAGAAAAACGACAGTAGCGGTAGCAAATTAGAAGCAAGTCTGTGTAACTCCCACCGCAGACATTTGCGCTCTCCTCCTTTTTTCACCCCCGCTCCTCAAAGCCTCCCCGCCCACCAGCTCCTTTCACTTGTCTGATTCTGACGGCCGTGACACTGTCGCTCATCTTTAACGATTTGCCACGCATTATCGCGCCGAAGCCAGCGAGGGGGGCTGGCATGGGCAGCCGGCGCTGGGGGACCGTTCGCTGCGGAGGCCCACGAGGGAGGCGGAAAAATTAATACGAGCCACGGATTGCGGCCCAAAGATTAGGGGCGCTGCGGGGAAAATGAAAGCGAAACAAAAGCAGCGGCCGACTGGCACCAACGAGCCGAGGCCCTGGAAGTGGCAGTGGCCACGAACAAAAGCCTGCGGCCCGGTGGATCGCGGGGGAGGAAGCGTCGTCGGGGTAGGAGCGGCCGTCCCGAAGAGCGGACCGCGGCCGAAGCTCCGCGCGCGCTGGCTGCCCCGCCGGCACCGAGGGGGGAGATCCCAGGCGTGCCTCCGGCCGCCGCTGCATATTAGGCTCACCTTTCATATTAAGCTGCGTCATTCTTCACGCTCAGCGCCAGAAGGAAGGGACGGGAAGGCAGAGAAAGGAAGGCGGGCACGCCCCCCACCTGACTGCTGCTGCGCGCCTCCCGCTGTTTCTTTTTTCCTTGTTTGTTTCGCGCCCAGAAGCGCGTGGTGCTGCCCACCTCTGGTGTTATTCCTGTCTGCCTTTCTCTACCCCCCCCCCTCCCCCCAGCCCACTTCAACTCGCTTTTCTTCTCACATCATCCCCATCGCCTCCAGCTTTGCTTTCGCTGCGCAATATGGGACGACGATGAGCCTAAACAGTGGTCGCTGGATTGGAAGGCTCGGCGCAAGCTTGGCCGCACGCAGCGAAGAATAAGAGAAGGTGGCCGGCGTGGGATGCTGGCCGTATGCTACGCGCGCCCTGGGCGTCGCGCTTGCGCGGAAGCAAAGCGCGCGCGATGTCACGAATATGCTCCAAAGAAAAACATCTGCTGTGAGGGGGACCTGTCAAAAATTGTTGATGCATAAGGAAACTGCGGAAACAGCAAGCAGTTGGCTTTGGATGCGCAATCGCCGGGCTGCCCTCCCTTTAGCCCCGGGACAAGATTTATTGTGCATTTCTGCCTTCGGAAACTGAGGGAAGTTTGACGACCTTTACAGCCTGGAAGCGCGGCGTTTCATGCCTCAGGCAGCACATTCTTGCCCCGTTGAACAGATAAAACGGTCTACCCTTACGTAGTACGTGGCCGATGTTTGCTGCCAAAAGTGTATACATATCCAACATTCCAGGAATAAAAAAAAGGTAATGAAAAGTATGAGAACGGACGCTCAAATTCTTCTACATGTAAATAAATCTAAAGGTTCTTAGGTAGGAGAGAAAATCGATGGTAGTGTGTCGAAGTGCACAACTGACAGCTCCCTCTATGAGCTCTTCAAACGCCGCATATTCCTGAACGTCATTTCAGGGCCTTCACAGTGAACATGAGGGTCTACAGCAAATGAGACCGGCACACAATTTTAACAGCCACCAAGGTAGACTTCTGTCAGCGAGTAAAGCTACACATCTCATCGCTTAATCTTAAGTTTCGCGAAAAGAACTATGCCGTTGCCAACTGCCATCGACAGCGGTGACTCGGCGAAATTGGCGTTCTGGAAAATGCTGATTTGCGCATGCGATGATTTTTACTTTTTATTCGTTTGTCGATATAAGTACCAAGCCCTTCTGAAATAAAATCAGTTTATAGTTAGCGCACCTCCCGTCATCTTTCTTGTCCGTGTCAATTCAGCGCTATAACATCAATTACAGCGGTGACTAGGAACGCTGTCGCTGTGTATTGGCTAGTTGGTTGTTGGCCACTTTTTATAAGAAGAGAGAGAGAAAAAAGGATGCATAGACAAGCAGGGAGGTTAACCATAGGTAGTTCTGGTTGGCCACCCTGCACGGGGGGAAGGGTTAAGGGGGATAATATGAGAAAGAGAGTGGAAGCGGGAGATAGAGAGACAGAGAGACGAGCACGAACAAGCTGCGTACACTATAGAGCGGTAGGGGGCGGCGTTCTTAAAGTCTATCGTGAAGCCCCATAGACCGCAGGAACCTTAATAACGCGAGTAAGGCCTTTAGCGTGGATGTTCTGTAGGAGTACTGGCCTAACGCTTTCAGTTCTGATAGTGGACGATTGTCCAACTGGTTCAGTACTCTGCACAGCACTTGTCTCTGGGCACTATATTGCGAGCAGACACAGATAATATGTGCGAGCGTCTCATCGCTGCTGTATGTGTCGCACGTGGGGCTGTTGGCTATTCAAATAAGGAAATCATATGAGTTCGTAAATGCAACGCCTTGGCACAGACGGTACAGCATGGTCTGTTCACGTCGCGGTAACCCAGGCGATAGGTGCATCCGTAGGTCCGGAGACAACAAAGGCAAACGACACATGGTGAAAACGTTCGAGTCCCACAGGGGCAAAGTACATTCACGGGACATCAGTCGCAGCCCAGCCGTAGCGTCTATTCGCGAAAGCGGAATCAAGACACGTTGACCACTTTCATGTGCAGATCGGACGGCTTCGTCGGCATGGTCATACCTGCTGATGTTACAATGTCCTAGAAGCCATTGAAGGATTATGCTGTGTCCCTTGTCATGGCTGCGATGATATATGTGTCGAATTTCTGAGGCCAGTTGTTCATTGGGTCCATGGCGCATTGGGCTTTGTATGCACTGAAGGGCTGCCTTCGAGTCACTAAAGAGTGTCCATTGTTGCGGTGGTTCCTGATTAATGAAATCAAGTGCAGGACGGAGTGCCTCAAGTTCTGCACCCGTCGATGTGGTCACACATGAAGGTTTTAATATGATTACTTCAGATTTTGCGGTGATGAAGACTGCAGCAGCAGAGCTGTTGAGTTTCACCGAACCATCTGTTTAGACATGTTGGCGGAATCTGTGCACGTTGTGAATGTGTTCCAAAGTTGCTTGTTTCAAAGATTGCAAAGGTGCTCCGGCTTTGTTTCTGATGCCTGGAATCGTCAATTGCACTTACGGCCGGTGCAGACACCACAATAGATCTGATAATCGTGTAGCAGGCGTAAATTGTGATGGAAAGTAGGACTGATGTCTTACAATACTTTTGGCAAAAGTTGAATGTGTCCTTTTTGCTGGCAAGCAAGCAAGATGCTGGGAGGGAATTCGAGTCAAGTGTCGGATGTGTGCTCTCAGGACAACTGTATCAATGTAGACTGTCAAAGGACGTCTCTGTCAATGGCCACTGTCGCAGTCAATGACGTAGTTTTTGGGAGACCGAGACAAGTTCTGAGCTAACGTTAACTACGTTAATAGGTAGTACAAATGAAGTGAAGCCTTGCGCCTGTATCTCTATTTTCTCTTCAGTGCGCAATACTGCGCGCGTACGCAGATCATTGCTCAAATCCGCATGGCTATTGCATACGGCGAAGTAACATGTGCCATGTAAAAACCATATGTGTCCTATTGTTCGCTGCTAAGTCTGTACAGTAAACCAACAAAGGGCAAACAAGCAAGTAGCCATTTATTCACCACTACATAAAAGCTTATTCAGAATCGAATTATGCAAACTTCTGACAATTCAAAGCAAAATATGTGGTCCCTGGAGTGCCAGTCCGCGTGAGTTTATTTTATACAAGAAGAAAAAGAAGAGAACATGCGTCAAATTGGACTCCCAAACGCGAAAAAAGAAAGAGGCAAATGAAAGCAAGGATCGAGTTTCCTTTGATGATGATGATGAAGTATGGGTGTTTATTTATGGCGCAAGGTCTAGATATGGCCAAAGAGCGCCATGCGCGTAGTGATCAGCTGTCAATGACTCGTCCATGAAATGGAAAAATGAGCTGCGAATCGTTGACGTAGCATGGCTATAAAAAGGCCTAAAAATCAGTCGCTGTACATTGCGTAAAATATATAATTAAAGTAAAGGCGATGACTAGAGGTGTGCGCTATGACCATTAAAATTTTGTTACGAAGGGATGGCGTAATCCTCCTTTGCTATCACCTCACCTATGGAGCACCTAATGCAACAGCACTTTCGAAGACTGTCTGTGATACTGATAGCGACATGGATATTGTTATTGATTTTGACACTGTTTTCGGCCTTGCTTCTGCTTTCGTTCATATGCGCTATACCGTCAACGAAACCTGGCCTTGATCCAGCGTATCACGTAGCCTATAAAGGCCGCCTCTGTGTACGAGCGCGCGCACAGTTGCGTGAAACGTTACTGTATGGTGTAGGGAAGAGGCTCAGATTATCTCTTCGTAAACATGCGAAAGCAAACAATAAGAAAGTGCATTCACGGGCCTACCGAGACGCATACGCGGACGTCAGCGCAGCGGAGAAAGTTTAGCGCCACGCACGCGCAGGCGGGACGGGTGCAGCACAAATCTGTCCGCTCTCGTCGGACAGTGACGACGGAGGCGCAGACGTGGTAGATCCCTGTGCCGCTCCTTGGGCGTGTTGTCGACGGTGCACGCAATCCTTTACAGGGACCCTCCACGCAGCATCGCTGGAAGATGGATGGAATGTCATGATGACGGGCACTTGCGGCGAGCGCGTCAGCGGGCTCACTTCCTCGAAGACCGATGTGCGATGCAATAGGTCGCAAACATATACAGGCACACGTGGGAGAGGGAATCATCGATTGGGGAGCCCTATATAGGACCGGTAACGCACTCCCTCGCCAGAGCAGGATTGGCCACCCTGGTGCAGTACTTGGCCACAACCTCCTATATGAACACAACATAGTACATGACCGGGGCAGTTGGAGAAGTATAGGAGAGGCCTTTGCCCTGCAGTGGGCGTATGCTGCTGCTGCTGCTGCTGCTGCTGATGATGATGATGTAGGACTGCGCACGTTCCTGTGCCAGTGTATTGCGTACAGTGTATGTCGTCGGTGCTAGCGCTAGTGCAAAAGCCTAAGAGGACGCGCAAAAGTGGATCGAGTACCGATCAAACCATTTTGTTCGCGGTTATAGTGGACTTTTGGGGGGTTTTGTTTTGAGTGAAGCTCCGTCAGATGACCACGTAGCTTTAATCATAGCTAACAGCAGCCACAAAGGGAGAAATTTTGTTTTATCTGTGCATAGGATTTCTTTTTCTATCTTTTTTTTTCTGAAGTACAGACCTCACTTTACCCGCAGATGTGCTTTTTATTCGGACAAAAAGCCAGGTACCTAACCTAAAGACATTATTTTTTTACAATATAAGAGTTCGTTTCACATGACCGATCACTCGGACCTGGTGCATAGTCTGTCTGGTTTGTGAAGAGGCTACCGTATTCATCTATATATCCTAGATGAATCGAATAATTCCCAAGTTAAGGAATACTTGATCACACAGTTTCTGCAAGATGCGCCGAGCACGAGGCTATACGCAATGGGTTCCACCAGTGAAACTGTCACCGTCACTCATCGCTGTCACAACCCATCTCGCATGCTAGTAGCAGTCTAGCACACTAGCTGCAGCACAGGCGTGCTGCAGGCGTGCTGCGTGGGACCATGCACTGTCCTAATATATTTCTGTTATGACAGCGGCTGCCTGTCTATACTATCTCTAGTGCGACACACAGCCCTTCCCACTCTAAACTGACGTGCGCAAACGCAGTGTTCGCCTATGTACATTCACCGGCCCCTGACTTGCAGCTCTGTCTTCCGCTTATAAGCTATACCACGGCGTGAAGAAATTCTGCTGCGCCATCCATGACCCCTGCTTTCACATTTACTATGTCACAATCTTTTCTTATTGGAATGGCTGCAGGCCACACCTATGACACCTGCGGCTACGGGTTAATTTGGGCCGTCCTACTCAATCACTCGATTCGATGACTCCGTTATAATGTGAAGCGGCCTGTTATTGTCTCGTAATGCTCTGCCATGTTTTCCTTGCAAAGTGATTCTTGCATGCAATCAACTCCTGCTGCGGTGCCAACATTGCGGACGCTCGCATTTGCATTCTGCGCATATAGTGTCAGAATACGCGCGCTCTTTCGCCGCATATAGCATGGTAACGTCTTCGTTGATTCGTTGTTGTTTGTGTTGTTTTGCTGTGTTGGACAATGCAAACACCTTGAGCGCGCAAAGCATGCTCTGCCTTACTACTATGGATTACTTACGTTACATTTTCTTTATTTTGCAGAATCCGGCGTACACAATGAAAGAAGCCGCTGATCCGTGGAGGGGAATCACGCAACCAGCGTCCTATTACTACGATCCGGCTTTGGCTGCATACGGGTGAGTTGTTACGTTTCACAGCGCGTATAACAATGTTATCGTGTACTTGGACGTATAAGCGCTATTGTGTACTTGCTGGGTGATATGTACGCTGATTCTTTCTTTTTAGCCATATATTACGCACTCAAAGTACAACCACCGATCATTCAGTACTCCATGCGTTAGTAGATTCTGGTAGCAAAAGTCTGATACGTACAGTCCAGAAAGAACAGAAAAAAGAAACAAAGAAATAATAAAAGCAGAACGCAGAGTGTACAAAGTCTCGCAATGTACATAAAGCGAAGAACGGGCCTTGTATTTCCAGAAAATAAGTTCAATCCAAGTTTCAGGAAAGTTGTCTTATGCCTTGAGTGTCCTTTTTCTTGTGTGCGACGTGCTCATATAGTAAGTCGTAAGAGAAAAAAAAAATTAAATGCTGCTGTGGTCGCATGACATGAACGTGACAGGCGGCACTAAATGAGCACAGCCATTTCGTCGTGAATTCCAAGCCGATACGAAGAAACCCACCTTTCATCTTCCTCTCAGCCGTTGAACGGCACTAGTAAGAACTCGTGCCACGTGCTCGCTCATATTTTGCAGCGATTGGCACCGGTTGCAAAATAGGCAGTTGAAAATAGAGTGGTCGTGACACCGACGATAAATCCTAAAATTCCGAATTGCTAATTCCTAAAACAAGTGACGACTGGAACCACCTGCCCACCTTAATTGCCACAATTACAGACACTGACTTGTTTAAATCTGCTATTGAAAGTCTTGTTTTTTTTTTCAGTTATCTGCATTTTGCTGTAACATATTACCGTAGTGAACTGTTGTTTCTGCTTTTGTTTTGTGCATTACCGCATCTCGGTGTTTTATACACTTGCTTTACATGCCTACCACTCCCTTCTGTAATGCCCTCGGGCCCTGAAAGTATTTAAATAAATAATTAAATAAATAAATAAATAAATAAATAAATAAATAAATAAATAAATAAATAAATAAATGGAGAAACGTGCCATTGAGCGATCGCAGATGGGGTAACCCATGCAGCACGTGGAAAAGTTGTTGGAATTAAATCAACATTTATCCATATAATGAAAGCTGTTAATCTTCTCAAACAAAGAGTCAGTATGCGTGTACGCCTAAGGAGGCGCACACGCATACTTCACTACAAATGCGAATAACGAGGACACGTAAGGAAGTTTCGCGTTTATTAACGTACGAGTATTCTTACAGAATTAAATGACGATGTGGGACTGGATTTTGTGTGCTACTGATCTGAAAAAACAACACCATAATAAAGTGTATGCTCATTTATCGTGCGTGCGTGTGTGTGTGTGCGTACGTGCGTGCGTGCGTGTGTGTGTGTCCATATGAAAAATAGAGATCCCTTCGAGCCGTATGATGAAAAAAAAAGAAAAAAGAAAATAGCGAGCGCGAAGAGAAACGCAGACATACTGCATGTGCCGAAGCCAACGCCGTCAGGAACAAAAGCACGAAAAGCACGCTGGTCAGCATAGTTTGTGAAGTAGCGTTGTTTTGGCAGACATCGCTGACGGAATCGCTCATGTTGCAAGGCGGCACAAGCGCAAATCACATCAGTACGGACGGCATGTATGCAGTGGAAGGCGGGTATGCCGGAGTGATCGATTGTTAGACACGCAGGGAGTGATTAGTGCATCGGCAGCTTCCGTATAGCCTACTCCAGCGATGGTGGGCGCGGCGAGAGGCAAGTGTGTGCTGCAGGAGATATATGTACCTCTGTAACACGTTAAATAATTGCGTTCTGCGGTCTACGCTGTGGGTTAGCGGTGAGCGCAGGAAGAAATAAGCAAACACAAAGCAAGGCAGCGCAGTAACGTCTGCGGAAAGAGCAAAGAGAAAGGATATAGACTAAGCGCCCGCCGTTGATTTACAGGAGGGCGAAGCATTTAACGACGTGCGGGCCCGCATGACAGGCTGACCCACTTGGCGCCGAGCGCGGCAGGAGGAACAGCTCCCCCCGCCCCACCTCATACGCGACTTTGGCGCCAACTTTGGCGAATATTACGTCGCCCGGCCGCCGGTGTTCTAGTACACTCTAGCCGGGGAGTGGATGACGGCGGAAGAGGGCACCATCTGGCCCGGTAGCGAGCGCACACGCGTCGCACGTGACGGGCTGCTATACGCGGAGGCACAATGGCTGCTCCCTACACCGTGACGTGTCTCCGCTGGTCGCCCGCTTTTTTCGCGATGCCGATGGCGATAAGATAGCGGGCGGGTTTTAGCGAGCCACCGGTGGCAGCGCCGCTCAATGGAAACCCGACACGCTACGCTTACCGCGGCTTCGCTTTTATATGCGTCCCAAGCACCTGTCCCGACCATAAAACCGCGCGCTTGCGTGCGCGCACGGCCAGCGGCCGGGCCACACAGGCACGCAGGCCACGGAGCAGAAAAGGAGGAGGGGGGGGGGGCAACGATTAAAGAAAGAAAGAATGGACTGAAGCAAGACAACAAAAACACTGACGGAATAGCAGTAGCGTCAGGAAATGAAAACGGGCGCGAGCGAGAGCCGTTTGAGCGGCACGTGGACCCATTGCAAAAAGCGTGGCGCAATGGTCGTCCCCTCGAGCGCGCCGCACTGGCGAGGTTCAAACAACCGTTGTCGCCCGCATGGGGCAAAACGGGTGATTAGGAAATATGGCATGCAAAAGACGTGCCCATGTTCACGCACGGCTTTGACACGCTTGAGAACGGCGTGCGCAAACAGTGCGGACATTATACCAAGATTAATGGCGGCGGGAACACGTTTTCTTGCTGACCATGAATGGACTTGCGTCAATGGCACTGCCTACGAAGCGAGAAATTTATGTGCACAACAAGCCCTGCAGAAGAAAAGAAGGAAGACCATTTTGTCGGGATATACGCGAAGCGGCAATAAAAGGTAGCGCGTGTTGAAATTAGTTCAGTGACCCATAGAACAGCCACTCGCGTCACAAAGAATAAACGCAGTTCACAAACGTGAGCATGCACATACCGACACAGAATTACATGCCTGAGTCGGAGGAATAGGTATGAGTTGTTATACATACCCATTTTGCCGAGTGTGTGCTGCACGTACATATGTGGCTTCAGGTGCTGCTTTGTCCCATGTTTTTTTTTTCCGTATGATATACGGCGCAGAGTGCAGCATGTACCCGAATAAGATTAACATTATTAATTCAATTTTCATTGTCCTATACGTTTCGTCGCTTGTGTGACTGCACAGCAGCTCGGTTTATAAAACCGACATGTGCTGCTTGTGGCAGCAACTTAGCAATGATGCCGCGAAACTGCTAGCCAAAGGAAAATATAAACGTATAACATTACATGCATGGCTGTTCCATCATTTTAACATGGTACATTGACGCATGGCCAGAAAGGCAGGATCAAATTTTAGACCATAATGTGCAGACCCCATGTTCAACATTTCGGCAGGTAGTAAGCTTCAGTCGCAGCTTAACGTAACAGCAGTGCCTATTCGTTTCATTTCTTCTATCGCAAGAAAATAAAGTAAAATAGAAAAGAACAACATTGTGCCGAACATTTGACGCGTGTGACCGGTCATTTAAATGCAATATGCAAACATAAAACGTCCTATATACCGGCGGTTTTTCGCAGCAGCAGAGGCGAAGTTCGCACTCGCTGGAAATATTCTCGGTGGCACAGCGTCTGACCAATGGCAACGCGCCACAAGGGTGATCAAATATACATGTTGACGTTCCAACAACAACAAACGCTTACTACGCGGGGGTGTGGTGGGCCGCTGCGGCATCGGACGCTGGAATTTGGAATAAACCATTCGCGAGAACGGCACGGTGTCGCTTGTCTGAGCCTTTAGCATCGCAGAAGCGCAGTATGTAAAGTAGATTTAATACCTTCTGCACGATACACCAGTCAGAGAACATATGCATTCTGTATCATCTTTGATAGCTTGAATCCATGATATCTATTTTCAATGGATATCACGCCACTGCCGTATCACTGGAAATGATGACGCAGATAAGGCAGCTCGGACGTCAAACAAAGAAGGGCGCTGCGTCCCCATTCCTCTCTCGTTGCGAGGCAACTTCGCATTCTAGCACGCACGCTCCCCTTCGCTGAGTGGAATACGGTATATACAAGGCGCCCCAGACTGCACAAACTAAGCCCTTAGCTGCAACTCAGACCTCCGGCCGGACTGCACCGACGTGAAACGTGTCTTCTTTGTCGGTTGTGGTTGAGAGTTACCTTAACGAAAGCTAATTCAGCACTAATTGGAATGGCTGACAGTCCCGCATGTGATGTT
The DNA here is from genome assembly GCF_038994185.2 of Dermacentor albipictus. Lineage (NCBI taxonomy): Eukaryota > Metazoa > Arthropoda > Arachnida > Ixodida > Ixodidae > Dermacentor > Dermacentor albipictus. The sequence continues at coordinate 200,019,489 of NC_091821.1, read as the reverse complement.
TGCGGATGCGAGTAGAACATTGACCACTTATTCTGCCACTGTCCTCAATTTTAAGCACAAGGACAAGCTATGTCTAACACATTGAGGAAATTAGATGATCGTCTTCTGAGTGAAGAGACAGTACTAGAGCCCCGTCCCCGCCGATCATCGGCTCAGAAGGCAGTGAAGGCACTTTTGTGCTTTGTCAGAACGTCTGGTTTGTACGAGCGACTTTGACTCTAGTACTGTCCGTGCAAGTCTCTCTCTCTCTCTGTCTCACTCTCTGTTCTCCTTCTCCCTTCCCCCAGCGTAGGGTAGCCATCCGGACTCTTGACTGGTTAACATCCCTGCCTTCCTTATGTCCCTCTCTCTTTCTCGGTCTATCCATGGTAATCCGCTAATTAGTACTAACATTTATAGATTGCGAATTGATTTTATATGAAACGACCGACTCAGATAAAGAACAAGAGACAAACATGCAGCGCTTTTAGGCGTAACAAAGAAACCACTGTGTTTGTGTGTTCTTTCACTGCGTCCATGTACCTATTGCGCTACACTGAAAAGCCTTCATGACGAAGTAGACAGTGATAAGATGACGGAACCGGCGCTTGATGCGCTTTTCCTAGGTTCTTGTTTCTTGTCACCTGCCTTTATTGTTTCCAACGATATACAGTGGAGCATATACCAACAAGGAGTACACCTGTGTACTGGTCTTTTGCACAGCTGCTTGGAACAGCGTTCGATGCAGGGCTGCAACAACTGCCACATATTCGCAAAGCAACAAACGAGTACGCCGTGCGAATGCGCGAGCGCAGTGGTCACATACAGTATATATACAGTTCTCCTTGGGCCACGACTTTGTTTAATGTACTAAGTAGGCTGTTACCGCACAGACGTATAACTAAAAAGCTATCGGCGAGGCCAATTACGAGGGAGCATTACAATTTGGTTTTTCCACTCAAACAGCGAAGAGAAATGGCACGCCGCAATAGACTCCGCGTTTCCGATAGCGGCGTGTGCTCAGCGCACAGAGGTGGCTCGCTGCAGCGGCGGCGGTGAACGCGTGGTGAAGCGACGAGGACGTGCCTTGGAATCGTCCCTGGTCGCGGCGCTGCAGTCTTCCCCGGACACGTGTACTGCAGTCTTTCCCAGGCACGAGCGTGGGACATTAAGGGCGCTGCGCACAAATCGTTAGCCTAATGCACACCCGCCAAATGGTGGCCACCGTTCGCGGTCGCGGCCCAGCAGCTGCTCTACAAATTGAAGCGCCATATATTCCCCGTGACTCTCCGCTTAATTTCGTAGCGCCCATGTCACTCCGCGGGGTCTGTGTGCGTCTCTATAGCACCCGCCTTTGCCCGCTCAGCGCCGTTTGCGCGGTGGCTATAAACTCTGACACGGCGGCAGCGTGGCTGCGGATCCGTGCCCTCAGATGGATCTGGCAGTCAGCGCAGACATATAGTTTGGTCGCTGTCGTGACAAGCACTCGCGCTGCGGAATGGTGGGTGGGATCGGTCGTCCGTGCTTCCGACGTCGCGCGCGCGCCGCGTGATTAGGACAGCGCTGCTGGCGCGAATTGGCTTGTCGCGAGGGCGTTCCGAGAGAACACAATCAGCGAGCTTTGAAATAGTGCTCGCTTTGACCGCGGAGTAAACATACGCTACGGATAGCTTTGCCCCGCGTACAGCGCCGGAGACATTCTCGAGGGAACAATTGAAGTACGGCTGCAGATCCTCTGTGAAGTATTTCTGTTGCACACGTAGCCATCAAAGAGACGTCACTTAGCTCTACATTTGCAGGAGCACAGGTGTTCTCTCATGTAGGCCAACATTTAGAGTATTGCAGGGTCTTTTCGAGGGTATACGTATATACATATAAGGTAGTTTCGTGGCTTAAGCTGTTGCACAACCACAGTGAAAATGTTAGGGAGGCTTTGTGAAGTGACAATAACCCAAGAATTCACAAGTGCTGTTTTCGTTTCACCAGTCGCCTTCGCTAATAATATGAGTACGTCCTATATGATAGTTGGCTAAGAGATGTTCTTACGAATAGTTTTAGCGTAAGAACATTTGTTGAATACGGGCGCAGGGGCCGAATTGACAAAGCTTCTGGGCCCGTATTCACAAAACGTTCTTACGCTAAAAGCATTCGTGCCAGCCAATAGTGATGTAGGACATATAATTAGCGAAGACGATCAGCCAATGAAAAACAGCACTTAAACAGGTAGACAGAGCTTTTTTGAAATGTTGTCTGAATATCTTTTAGATACTTACGAACGAAAAGCTTTGTGAATTCGGCCCCTCCTTCGTAAGAAGACGACCACCTATTGGCTGGCCGCCTTCGCCAGTACATTATTACGCTCAACATCGGGACTGGCTGTAATTTGCTCTTACGAACAATTGTGTAGCGCAAGTGCTTTTTCTGAATACGGCCCAGCTGGTTTTCAGTTGACGATTGCAATCGAACTGTCTTCGGCCATCTATGTCTATGCGGCACCACTTCTGTTGTGTTTTCAGTCTATTTACATTTTGAAGCAACGAGGCTTTAGTCTATTTAGCAAAATCTTTGCAAAACTCACAACGACCATCCAATAAGAAGAAATAATCCGGGGCAAAACTGTCGCAAATTTTCGTTCGTAAGTGTGTTTACCATTGGCCGGCCGCCTCCACGGAAACATATTTAAGCACGAATTTTATCACGGACGGGCATCAGTGTGTGGGCCCGTATTCACAACCAATTGCTTACGCTAGAACTGGTTGTGAAATTGGATTCCCGCCGATGGTGTAGTCGGAAATATTATTGGCAAAGGGATCCGGCCAAAGGCAAACACCATTTACGAATGGAAAGCTTTGTTAATTACTACGACTCCAGGGTCAATATTCACAAAACGCTCTTACACTAGAGTTGTTCGTAAGAGAAAATTTCAGCCAGTGTTGAAGCTGGACATATTATTAGCGAAAGAGAGAGAGAGAGAAAGAAAGGCAAAGGAAAGACAGGGAGGTTAACCAGAGATTATCTCCGGTTGGCTACCCTGTACTGGGGGAGGGGCGAGAAGATGCGATAGGTGAGAGAGAGAAAGATTTAAAAAAAATCTACACACACACGCACGCACACACAAACTAGGTTGCCGTCCAATGGCAAAGGGTACTTACGAACGAAAAGATTTGTGAATTCGGCCGCAGATATCTTAAAGAGTCTTAGCGGCGTTCTGCTAGCTTCCTGCAGAGATGACGTCTTGCGTTCCACTCCGTCATCCCCGGTCACGGTCCGAGAATATTCATTTCCTAAAGCAGTATGTCGTCTGACCGGCTAAGACTAACGCAGAGGAATTCTGTGGTCGTAGCAAGAGGACAATTGACAGAGGAGGCGCTGTGTATTGCATATAGTAGCATCACTTGTTTTTCCTTCATATTTAATCCGTTTACCCCATTACCCCAGCACCGTCTAGTCGGCCGGTCTGTGCACTGGCTAATTTCGCTGCCCTTTCACTCCCTTCTTCTTCTCCTCCAGCACTCAAAACCCAGAGATTTCCACGTGGCATCATTTGCCCACACCAGTAAGGACAAATTAACGTTTTAAAAGGCTACGACCACTCACAAGCCGCACAGTAGCGAGATTTCGTAGCGAGAGATTCACGGTGGCTATCGAAACTACAACAAAGGCATGGGTGAGTGCAAAGTCAGAGTTGGTTGCGGTCCAGTCGACTTCGCACTTGGAGCTTAATGTGAAGAGCAAGTGACTTCAGTCACCTTGCCGCATCCATTGCTTATAGTGATGGTAGGTTGTAGCCGACGCAGCCGGAACCTGCAACCTGAGAGCGTCGGTACTGTGCGCATTGCAGTGATAGGATGATAGTGAGCAATATGACAATCGTAGTGGCTGTTCATACGCATCTTGGAAGGCTAAGGTATAATCGAAGTTGCTTCCAGCGTGCAAAATTGTGGTGCCATATACCACGGCTGCGACAGTCCAATTTTTACAGGAGTTACCTCAACTAGACAATTGTAGCATGCAACGTGCGGATGACACTCCCTTTCTTTTTTTTTTCGATTCGCGGGGATTTGTGCTAAGGCACATGTCGTTAAAAAAGAATGAAAAAGAACAAAAAGGGAATCTAATAAGCGCACGCAGCCTTTCGAAATGTAGGTTCCGCAGCAACGAGTTGGCGCATTTGTTGCCGTTGTATCCAACAGTTATAGTTCTCTGGAATGTTAGGGTTTGGTTTGGATTACCTAGGAATATTGTATCTAATAGCTGCCTGAGTGGTGGATAGTGCTTTTTTTTCCCTTAATATAGAAAGAGGGACGCACGCACGCGCCCATCCACCATAACATGGACCCATGTTTCAATTCTGACGAATTTAATCAAGTTGAACAACTGAAATACGTTCCTGCTTCAGCTTAACAAAAAGGAGACGTCTTCATCCACAATGATGCCAAAAATTGTGTTTTAGTGCAAATCATAGGATGTTACTGGCTAAAAAACAAATCTGGAGTTCTACGTTCCGAGACCACGATTGGTTTATGAGGCACGCCGTAGTAGGGGACTGCGAATTAATTTTGACAACCTAGGGTCCTTTAACGTGCGCCTAAATTTAATTAAACGAGCGTTTTTGCGTTTCCCCCCATCGAAACGCGGGCACCGGGGCCGGGATTGAACCCGCGACCTTGAGCTCAGCATGCAGCGCAATGTCATAGCCATTGGGCTACCGCAGCGGGTTATGTTATTGGCTTGTGGGCATAAACATTTTATGCACGTTTTCTCACAAGAACCCCTACGTTCTGTATGCCCAGAGCAGTTCGTAAACACAGGCGCTCTTCAATTGCGATAGTGAACATATTTTTTATTATTAAATGTGCGTGCAGGAGAGGTTGGCATCAAGGGTTATGCCCGCTACTCCTTCTATCTTATGCAAACAGTACTTATAAAAATTGTCCGGCTAAAAGAAACAAACGTGACAAAAAATGACAGAGACAATGCATAACAAAGTTGGCCGGCTAGATACAAAAAAGAAAGATACAGTATAAACGTAAAAGATAAATATGTCTTTAGAGAAGTAGGTTTGTCTATAAGGAACTGGTTCTTCTAATAATATGTTTGCTTACGTGTAATATATAATGTTATAGTAACATGAACAATATGTTATTTTGATATTGTGATATGAATATAACATATAATCAATATAACAATGAATATAATTTCGTGATAGCGAACATAATGTTAGAGAAACTGGTCGGTTAATGTATTCGTACAAATAGTTTTCTAACGCCTGCGCAAAAAGGATGGATACTCACCAAGTAGCCAAATTTCAAGCTTTTTCAGATTATCGTAAGCATCTATCACACCAGGGAACAGTGCCTTTGAGAGACTCCCCGCGGATCCCTGACTCTCGACAGAAAAAAAAAAAAAAAAACGAGATCAGCGATATTGTAGGCCTTAGCGGAAAACGACACATGACATCAGCGTTGTAGAATTTGATGTGGCAATCAAGAAGTGTGAGTAGTGTTCGCTCCGTAGGAGCTGACGAGTGTAATAGGCCACTGAGCTGTGAGTGCCTCCGAAGCGCCTGGTTTCAGTAAAAGTAATGCGCTGCTTTGTTTCCATTCGTAAGCAGTAACGCAGTCTGCTAAATATATGATTTGCGTCAATGCTGTCAGTACTATATCAAGGATAGGCCCAGTCGATATTGAGACTACTAGCCTTAGCGTTGCTCTTGCACGGCAGCGGGCCGACCACACCTACCTTTCATCGCCACAGCCCTGGATCACTAATGCGGGCCGTACACAATTATGGGACCCATAACAAAACGGGAACCAGCCAATTACGCTAGCGAACAAGACGGTATCGAAGCTGTCTGATAACAACAGACAGTACTCATGAACTCAAAGCTCTTAATGGGTCCGCCAGAAGTCTATTTCACAAGGCCTTTCATTTGTAAGAACTGCGCGTCACTGGCTGCTCGCCCTGGCAAATAATTTGTTTTCTGCCGTGATTGAACCATTTCTGTCTGTCCTATGTACTGATTTTTCCGATGAACTAATTTGCGAATATGCTCGACTTTTTCATATTTGTCGTCGTTTTGTTTGCATTGAGAACCTACGGAGGTGTTTGACGCGCTTCCTCTCCTGCAGTATGTAATCTTACTTTTTCTTTTTTCTCTCTCTCTCTTGAACATGTCGGCATTCCCTGCATGGTCAGCTTTAAACGAAGCATTAGTAATGAGCAAACGTTGTAGCAGAAAAGGCTGCCAAGCAGAAATAAGAAATAGAACTATTCTTACCTATTGCATGGACTAATAATAAATCTGTCGAGCGTCAAGCTTTTCGTTATACCCTGCTGCTCTCTGTCTTCTAGCCATCGGTATTAAAGGATCAGCATCGTGTCGTGGACTAAGGAACTCGTGGGTCTATCACCTTCTCGCAACATGCCGTTTGACAGTGACAGTGGCGCGCGGCAGCCTACAGGCAGGCATGCCACATTCGGGCCGTCCGGAATGGACCGGACGGCCGGCCAGCCACGCGCGGCGTCACGACGCAGGTCCACTTGAAGAAAGAGGGGGAAAAAAAGAAAGAACGAAAAGAGCAGGGGTGCTGCAGAGAGGAGCGGAGGGGGGGGGGGGGGGGGGGCAAGAGACATTGCAGGAAAACTTGCCACGACAGCGTCAAAGAAGAAAAGAGGACGGAAAGAAGGGGAAGCAAGAAAAGAAAAGGGCGAAACACGAGAGTCCTGTGCCGGTGGTTTGCCCCAACAACGCCACGTCTGACAGCGCCGGACATCTATGGGGTATAAATAAATCTTTGCGAGGGTACAAATCACACCCGCACACGAGCGCTCCCCCGCCGGCGTGAGGGAACAATGATTGGCACTAAATGTAGTTTCAATTGCGCCAGATATACGGCGCTTGCTTTTTATTACTTTCTTTTTTTTCTCTTTTGTCACTCGCTTGCAACCGGCGCGGAATGCTGCTGGCGGGTATAGGGTCAGCGCCTCAGTCAGCCATGGCCGTCGGCCGGATTTGCGGCCGCTGGTCGCCGAGGCGGCGAAACAGCGGCACGAGCCTCCGCCTCTCGTGGAGCGCGCCTCGCGTTTTCTCCGGAGCAGCACATTCGCTCGGCGACTCTTCAGAAGAGGGATGCTTTCGACGATTTGTCTCATCGACGACATTAGCGCGGCGCCTGTTGGTCGGCGTCATTTGGAGCTAAAATTTTTAGTGCAATTTACACCTATAGATACATGTATACAGCCACCAGAACCGGAAATCGACAGAAAGCGCTGGTTAAAATATGAAGGTCGAAGATCTGCTAGGATCAGAACTCACGTATATAGAGGCCAGGGAAGCTGAGGACAAGTGTAATGCAGCACGTATTATACTGCACCATGTCAGCGCGGTGGAAACGACTGGCGTCAGCAGCACCTGCGTAACAGCTGGAGCTAAACGGAGCGAATTCTAGGGGGTGCAACAATTATTCAATCAAATGTGGCGCGTCATTGAGTAATAATTGAATTATTCTTAAGCGTTTGAAATGGCTCAAAACGCTTGCACTGCGCAAAATATTTTAAAAAGTTGTAGCATAGTTTAGCGACTCTCCGTGATTGCTTGTGGCCATGGTGCTGCTAAGCACGAGGCCGCGGAATCGAACCCCAGCCACGGCGGCCGCACTTCGATGGGGGCGAAATGCAGAAAACACCGGTCTACTTAGATTTAGGTGCACGTTAGAGAACACCAGGCGGTCCAAATTATACCGCAGTCTCCCACTGCGGCATGCGTCATAATCAGACCGTGGTTTGGCACGGAAAACCCCACAATTTTTTTAACAGTTTAGCGGTCTGCAAATAGTTAAATAGAATTTTAACAGCAACTGTCCCAAGCGGGATGATAGCAATACCACCGTTGTATTATTATTCTAACAACATTAAATAATACTTAGTGATTACAGCCGCTTGACTTTCATTGAAATTTCGCAACTGAATTGCGTTCCCTTTTTTGCTCATCGTTTAATAAAGCACTCGGCAATGTTGTTTGCTTGTTTACTCGAGGCATTCACTTGCCTAATGGCAGCGAAACCGCTTTGCTTCTGCAGGACTCCTTCTTCAAAGGCGATGTCTGCATGCGATGGTGGCTTTTCATTTTTGTTAGGACAAAGCAGGCCCGCAAGTATACCTAGTTCTTTGTCGTGGTGGTGGTGGTGCGTTGTAACGATGCGGACCGAGAAAAACGACCCTGTTGAGAAACTTGAGCTACGGCAAAGCTGTAATTAAGGCAAAATCGTTTGAAACCAAAGTAAAAATGAAAGTCACTGTATAATTGATGAGCTATAATCATCGGAATGATACACGTTCATTAGAATCATTTCTGTCTTCATGTATGTTCACTGAATCCACTCTCTCAACTTGAATACGCGCGTTTGACAAAGCTATCGGTGGAAGTGAGCCCGCTAAATTATGCCAAGTTTAGTCTGTAGCATTCAGCTTACTAAACAGCAAGATTAAACTGAAGAAGAAAAAAGAATAAAGTCAGATGGGAGGAAGATGAAAAGCAAGGGGGAAGTATACCTATATTTACAAGCGTAAACACGCCTCCGTATCACGCAAAAAAAAAAATAAAACGCAACAGAAGCAGCTTGGGCTCACAGTCTGATGCTTACCCGCGAGAAGGCTGGAACCTGGGACCCGAGTTACTGAGTGGCTAGGGAGGGACACACGTGAGCTTTGTGTTTGCGTTTGTCAGTGTGTAACTTACGGTACGGCAATGTGATGCCGTTTCCACGAAGCTTTTTTTTTTCCTTCGTGTATAAGCGTACATACACGCAAAGGCAAATTCATTCGCGCAAGCCGCTCCTGAACTGTTACGCGGCAGGAAAGCCATCGACGAGGATGGTGCGCATTAACGATAGAAGCCTACGCGCCTGTTCTCTGATGGGCTGGGCAGCTAGGAATAGCGGTGTGTCACACATAGCGCGACAAGAATGTAGGCGAGGCAGTCGCCGAGATGCCGCAAGCAGGGAGGTGGCTAACAAGTGTCGCTCACTATACTCTTACGCGCCAGGTGGTAGACAGCGTCTGTCGTTGGAATACATGACATTCCACCCGGACGACTGGAATTCTAATGAGACATTTTAAGCATTTTAATGGTTTACAGACGTAGAAACACATGGAAGCGACCATATTCCAACATACATAACGATTAGAGGAATTGACCAACGCTCCTCTACTGTGTTGCGTACAGTTGATTGGACAAAATTTAAGAAGGATATGGATGACACTTGTCGGGAAGGCCTCTCACACACTTTCGAAGAAACAATCGCAGAGGCATTGAAAACGTCCATGTGCTCGCTTACAAGGTCAACAAGGCGAACAGACTTGGACGTGGAACTGGATAGGCTGCGTGCGACACGCCGACAGGCGGAGAGGAGGTATCGGCGCACGAAGTCCGTCTTGGATCTGAGGGCTTCACGGCGCATACAAAAGAAAATCCAGCGTCGCATGGATAAATTGGAAGATAAGCGATGGAAAACATTCTGTCAGTCGCTTGATCCCCGAAAATCGCTCTCGCACATATGGAGAACGGTTAGGGGTCTTCGCTCATCTCCGCATCAAAGGAAGCCCTTCGCTGCTCTGGCCCTCTACCAACTTCGCTCGGAACTTCAATTGGCTGAAGAGTTCTGCGCACGGATTGCTGGGTCCGTGGCCATCATTACTGACGCAGCATTGAATGACATCCCTGAGGCACGTGTACCAGAAATCAACGTGCTATTTTCACTCGAAGAGCTCGATGCTGCGTTGGCGACTTGCAGGCGTTCTTCGTCACCAGGACCTGATGGCATCACGTACGCTGCCCTATGCCACCTTGGACATGAGGCACGTGATGAGCTTCTCAACTACTACAATGAGTCTTGGCAGAACGGCGCCGTTCCTAAACAATGGAAATCAAGCCGCTTGATCCCCATTCTGAAACCTGGAAAGTCACCGCTTGAGATCTCATCATATCGTCCGATTGCGCTTTCGAGCTGCGTCGGCAAAGTGATGGAAAGAATGATTCTTGCCCGATTGGAATGGTACCTAGAACGATTCAACATCTATCCGAACGCCATGACAGGCTTCCGTCGGGGTCGCACGTCCATAGACAACGTCATTGACATCGTAACATGGGTCCAAAATCAAAAAAGCCTCCAGCGCCTGTCTGCGGCACTTTTTCTGGATATAAAAGGAGCCTATGATAACGTCACCCATGAGGCCATACTAAACTCACTTGAGGCTGTTGGAGTTGGTGGCCGGATGTATCAATGGATTCAAGACTATTTGACTGAAAGGCGTTTTTTCTTACAGACCGAAGACGGCCCAACTTCAGACCATTACATCTGCCGTGGTGTGCCGCAAGGTGGAGTGTTGAGCCCTATTTTGTTCAACCTCGTCCTGGTAGGACTGGCGGATTACCTACCGCAGACAGTACATGTCTCAATATACGCCGACGACATTTGCATCTGGGCCTCTGCGGTGACTCGCCCTCAGCTAAGAGCCAGGCTTCAGCGGGCGGCAACCATGACGGCTTCTTATCTCCGAGAACAAGGCCTCAGTGTGTCTACTGAGAAGTGCGCATTACTTGGTTTTACGCGGAAACAAATGTCATCGTATCCTGTTACCATCAATGGTCAAGCTGTATTCTATGTTAAGACACATCGGTTTCTGGGCGTCATCATTGACCGCAACCTCTCGTGGAGCCCTCACTGCGTCTATCTGAAGAAGAAGCTAGTCGCCATTACTCAAGTCTTCAAATTTCTATGCGGGAAAAACTGGGGTACACCAGTCCATTCTATGTTGCAGCTGTACAGGGTTCTGTTTCTCGGACTCCTACGTTACAGCCTACCAGTGTTGTCCAATGCATGCAAGACGAACTTTCGCACCTTGGAGAGCATACAAGGTCAAGCCCTACGCACGTGTTTGGGGCTGCCTCGGTGCACGTCAACAGCAGCAACAATTGCCATCGCAGGAGACCATACAATCCAGACACATGTAGCTGTCGACTCTCTCAGAGCGCACATTCGCCATCTGTCAAGGATCCCCGACCACCATTTGGCCTCCCTACCAGCCGAGAGACCTCAAGCGACCTTTTCACGAATTATTAACGCTCATCAAGAGTACATACCAGCAAGTTTTACACCGGCGGCGAAGCCTTCCTCCCCCCTGTGGTGCCTGCGACAGCCTCAAGTGAATTTTGATATTCCTGGAATTACAAAAAAGTCCAATCATCCATCGCCGGCTCTGAAGCAACTTACACTCCTATTACTGCACCAGACGTATCATGACCGCATACACATATATACCGATGGTTCAACCTCACCTACCAGCTCAACTGCCGCATTCGTCGTTCCAGCCAAGAACGTTACAGTTAAATTCAAACTGTCGCACACGACTACATCTACATCGGCAGAACTTGCAGCTCTCCATGCCGCTATGATGTACATCACCGAAGAGCCAACAGAGAAGTGGGTCGTATTTTGTGACTCCAAGGCAGCCCTTCATAGCATCAAGTCCGCGTTACGTCACAGAACTTACGAGCAAATGACATCTGAAATCAGGGAACTGCACCACCATGCTCTGGAAAGAGGACACCACATTGTATTTCAGTGAATTCCTGCTCACTGTGGCATCGTCGGCAACAACCTAGCTGACAAGGCTGCCCGGTGTGCCCACGAAGATACAAAGACGCGTCCAACACCTTTGGCGAGGTCGGACGCTGCCAGAGAACTTCGCCTACTTGCGCGCAAGAAGTCCCAAGATCTCTGGACATCAAGTGGCTTCAATTGCAGATTACGTCAACTGGACCCCACGCTACGGCTACAACTGCCACCTAGCCTTTCCCGCGGCGAAGCAACCTTGTTGTGTCGCTTGTGGTTGGGAGTGGCGTTCACGAACGCATACTCCTACCGTATGGGAATGGCCGAGAGCCCGATGTGCGACTCCTGCGGGTGCGAGGAGTCCATCGAGCACGTATTGTGTACCTGCCCTCGCTACGATGTCCACCGCCTCCCTCTGCGGGCAACTTTACACAGACTAGACTCGAGACCATTCACCGAGTCAAAGATACTCGGACCGTGGCCACAACCGTCACTGGCTCGAAAAGCGATTCGTGCACTAGTGCGGTACTTAAAGTGCACGGGCTTAAGAGACCGCTTATAGTGTCATTGTGTAAGGTGTCCCTCCCACATGTACTCAGTGCTGACTCTCTCCCTTTCTTCCTCTTTCTATTCCCCTTTCCCCCACCCCCAGTGTAGGGTAGCAAACCGGATGCTGTTCTGGTTGACCTCCCTGCCTTCCCTACCCTTGCTTTCTCTCTCTCTCTCTTTAAGCATCGATTAATCATCGATTACCAACGTTCATGTGACGCCGCTCATTTATACTCGCATGGTCGCGAGTCGGATTTCTGACCGTGGCGGGTGCCTTCCGGTAGGGGTGGATCGCAATAAACTCTCGCGTGCAGAGCTTCGTGTGCCCATGTAGAAGAGCCCGACGTGATGGTAATTAACATGTAGTGCACCACTAAAGCGTATCTCATATAGCCAAGCCAAGGTTTGGGACGTCAGACTCGGCCAATCGTTATATTTGTAAGTGCAACAGTCCTGAGTATCCTGCGTCGGTATCATAATTCTCCTGAGAAAACAGAGCCTCCAATGCGTTACACCTCCACCGCTACAAAGAGCATGCTGCACAATTTTTCATTAGGTGCGCTCAAAATTTAGCAGCTTTCTGTGAAGCTGCCATTGTCATGCCATTACTCTTGAGCTGTTTAGAAACGATTTGCAGCCTATATATGTGGCTGTTTGTGCCAGTACACTAAGCTTTTAGGGGAGAGATGTTCAACTTACTCGCCTAAGGGTGGAATGAGTGGAAACAGATTCTGTAACAAAAATGTGTAGGTAACAGTTCTCTGCAATGCGTGCGCACACACAAACAGCTGCTGCTGCGCAGAAATTTTATTTCCGAAAAGAATCAAGATTTTAATTGTTCCCTAGAATGCTCCAAGTTGGCAACTATAGGCTAGGGGCATTGAGAGCCTCCATCATCTGGCCGGAACGCATTCATGGTGTTTTGTAAGCGAAATGCATACATGATAGCGTCGATTTAAAGCTGTGCGCGTGGACAGTCATTGCACTTTGTATAGCCGAACGATTAAGGTTAACAATAAGTTAAACATCCCTGATTTCACGTGTGACGTCGTGATGTGATTTCGTGTGCAAGACATAATAGCAGGTACGAGAATCTGTACGGCGGTTCACGCCGCAACCTACAGATGGGTGTTGAAACGAAATTGCTATAGTAGCTGTCGTTTCTTAAGAACCACTCCATCCTTCAACTGGGTCTGAAATAACAGTTAAACTATTCCTGGAGTGGAAAAATTGGTTTGATTATGTTCACGGGCTCCCTCTGGAGCAAGTATTTATTACTCGTGCTCGACATCCGCAAGCGCACATAAGTGTGTTCCCACCACATACAATAGTGTAGGCGTGGTAACGATACAATTTCCGTGGCGATGGCCTATCGCGTACATATGTAAATGAATGTTTGCGAATACCTGCATCACGAAACGTCTTATTTACTCAAGAGAATGGTTATGAATACCTCCATGACAAAAATTTACTTGCGCAAGATTAGCTTTGCGGATACGAGCCCTGGGGCGCTATAACGTAAAACTATTCCAAACTTTTCTATTCCAATTCTGCTATCAGCCCTCCGCGATTGGTCAAAAACTTTTTTCGGCCACCCCCCATTTCACCCGTCTGTCACGCGACGTTACAAAAACCGCAACACCTCCCCATCTGATATGATGTGTGCACACTGATTATGCATGATTTGACAGAAAAAAGAAAAACAGTTATTTCTGATTCGACTCCTTTTCGCTATTAGCCCTCGGCTATTGGTAAAAAGTTTTCGGGCTGCACCCACTTCACCTACCTGTCACGCGACGTCACAAAACCGCACGAACTCACCGCGTCAAAGTGACGTGTACGCGATAAAGATGCATTAATATGCCGAACAAAACTGAATTTTTTTCGGAATAGCCGCAGGCTGCCCCGTTCCGAAAGGAATAAAAGATAGCTGCCGCCGATCGCTGAGACGCTGGCTACTCGCACCTGCCGGAGAGCATGGCTGTATTTGCGTATTATAAAACTTCTTGCGTTACCGTGTAACGTTTTTAAGCACTTTCGACACGTTTACTACCTCATTCTGCCAACTGTTCTTTGCTGAGGGTCAATTTTAACTTCATTCTTAAGCTTCCGTTGCATGCCGTCGCGATTTTCGACCAGCCACCACAAGCTATGAAGGGAAAGCCGACCAATCGCAGGCGCCGGCACCACCCTCTTCATCCGGTTATCGGTTTTCAGTGCACTGGCTCTGCCCTAGTGAATCCCTCTCCACTTGAGCGTTCTCCTCGCCTCTTGTCAGCCAATTAGATACAATAAGCCGCTCAGTGTAGGCAATGTTATTCGTTTTTCAAGGAAACAAAAGGGACCTCCTATGAACGAGGAGAGCGTTTGATTGGTCTATTCAGACAACCCTATGGGTGACCACCCGGTGCTTGCGTCGGTGGTTACGCAAATTTGACGTCAGGAAATTGGAATAGAAACATATTGGAATAGTTTTACGTTATAGGGCCCCTGAAGCTGTCAAGCACCCGACTTCGCATGAACAGTGAGGCTCAGCTGATATGCACCGCTGCAAATGCTTAGTACAATTGATATTGGGCAAAATACTGTGAAACTTATGTTGCGGGGTGCTTCGTTATTATTGCCTTCCTTGCTTTGCTTTTTGAACAAAATCAGAATTTTTTTCAAAGTTTCTCTTTGTTTAATTAGAATAACGACATGTTTTTTTAAATGACAGAGGGCACACCGGTGTTATATGCGGTTAAAACGTTGAAAACCAAGACTACATAGATAGACTCGATCACCTTAAAGAAACGCTATCAAACAGGAACCACCCAAACAGTGACCTTCAAACAGCTTACATCGCTGCAACCAAACTTGATCGAGCCGAGGTCCTCAAGCCCCGCCCGAAGATCACAAGAACAACAACGCCTCTTCTTACTACTAAATTCTCAAACGCACTCCCAAACGTGAATAACATCCTAAGTAAATACTACCCGATTCTCACCAGCAACCAGAAACTTAAGAAGATTTTTCCCGACCCTCCCAGAGTAGCCTACAGACGCAACACTAATTTTAAAGATGTTCTTGTGCACGCCAAACTACAGAAAAAGAAGAAGTTGGGAACGAATCCCTGTGGTCGCCCCAGGTGCTCTACATGCAAACACATTCAATCCACTACTACAGTAAAAAGTACAGCGTCGAATTACACACACAAGGTAACTTCGGCTTTCACCTGCACATCAAGCAATGTAGTCTACTGTCTAGAATGCGCCGCTTGTAGCAAACAATACATAGGTGAGACCGGACAACAAATCAATACAAGACTCAATGGTCACCGCGCGGACACAAAACACAATTTACCCAAAGCAGTAGCCAGCCACTTTAATGAACATGGACATATGTTTGACAAAGCAAGGCTCTATATACTACAAACAAATTTCCGTTCCCCTCGCGAAAGGAATCATACCTCATACACAAGTTTAATTGCCTACACCCGACATGAATTAATTTGGCACGCGGCAACTTCGAATCTTTAAAAGCTGTAACTTAAATCTGAAACTCTCATATCATCAACCAATACACAAAACACATTAGGCCACCAGCCAACTTTAATTCTTAACCTCACCTACTCTTTCATTTCGGAGGAAAAAAGGGAGAGGGGGAGAAAAGGGAAAAAAAGGAAGAAAAAAAATTTCCTGCCTACTACTCAATTTAATGTACTCTTTCAGGATTTTACGTCTACGCCAAGTGTACGATCCCCTTCTTCCATGTGCACTTGCCCGCGCCCGCTTCTGCACGCGTCACCCTCCTGTTTGCTATACCGATTTCGCCCCCCCCTTCCCCCTGCCCCCCTTTTTTAGTCCTTTTTTTTTTGAAACCCCCTCGACAACACATTCCGAAGTCAATATGCCTTTTTCGGCGCCTCAACCCGGAGTATCGCCTTCTGGATGCCGCCGTAACGACACCTACGTTAAGCGCGTGGGGCAGTGCCCCTTGAAAGACCATGTCGCTGCCTTTCAGTCACCCCACACATTGCACCGCAGACTCCTCGTCGCCACCTTAACTATTTCAAAATTACTCGACCTATTGCTTGACCGGCCGTTCTAATGCCTCAAAAACATGCCGCCAACGACTCCCCTGAATACCTCCTAACCTTTCGCATCCCCAACACGCTCCCAAGCCCCCGTATTTCTTAAAGATTTCATTTTTCTCTTTCTTTTTCTTTCACCCCCCCCCCCCTTTGTTGTGTCTTGGTACGGCCCTGGCTCCCCCCTGCTTTTTTTTTCCTTTTTTTCCCCCTTTTTCTGCTTCTATTTCTTTTCTTTCCTCCCCGCGTGCCCACTCTCACGCTCTTGTCCCTTCGTCTTGAGAATGAGGCTCACAGACGTCGGACGACAACGCCTGTTCCCTCTTGTAATCTCTCTCTTTAAAACCAGCCGCCGGCGACAACACCCGCACGTGACGTCACTGCACTAACCCTTTAAAACTAACACGCCGAGGATGACGAGGCCGCCTTTGACGAAGATAGGTCCACCTATCGAAACGTTGGCCAGCCTGTCTGAGGTACTTCAACCCTGTTTAAAAAAGTTTATACCACATTGGTTTTTAACAGTAGCTGCACTAACGCATACAGGACGTGTGACCTGGGCCGTACTCACAACAAAGCTCTTACGCAGAACTGTTCGTAAAATTCCAACCAACAGTGACGTTGGGAAATCGTAAGCGAAAGTGATCGTCCACTTGTAAACAGCGCTTGCGAACAAAATTATTTGCGAATTCGGCCCCTGATATTCGCATTGCTCATTATAATAATTTTGTTCCATCGTAATATGAGTGTAACCAATAAAGGTGTTGATGCTATTTCGTTTTACTTCCGAAATGCTAAGCAAGTTACTCACAAAAATTGCGATTCTCGCTTCGGTCTTCGTGCACCCGCGCACACGCGAATGGGCATTTGTAAATATTATACACGTATCTTTATTTGCGAGGAGTTTTCAAGACTTCGCTTGGGCCTTTATTTCGAAAAAAGTGTTACTAAATGAGTCGCACTTGTTATTTTTATTTTGGAATAGGTGAACTTTATTTCAAACAACACCAGCTACAGACTGCCTGATCATTGTATACTGTCACCTTGGAAGGCCTTTAATGTAGAGAGTAATAAAGAAAAAGTTGGAAAACAAAAGAAAAATACTGAAAGTCATCGAGCATAAAATATCCTGCTTGCTAACCTAGACTAGTGGAAGGATTAAGGCTGCACTGAGTAATAACATCGTGACACGAACAACGACTTGAATAACTTAACTGAGTCCAATACATATCTATTCTTAGAGCATAACTAAATGTTACTGCCAGACGCCGGACGCAACTTGCGAAGCGCTTAATCTCTTTTAAAGACCGAAAAATTCTGCTTTTGGCAATGCGCATTTGCGATGCTTGCGTAGACACGTGTTTGCCACAAATGCGTGGACATTTGCACTTGGTACTGCGCAGGTTAAACATTACAATACACTTTGCTCTATTTCTGGCAGGGCCCGTTATATAGTACGCGAGAGGAACCACGATACGTTCGAAGTGTAAAGGCGCAAAGAGGTTGTTTGTGCGTCAACGGCACGGAAATAATATCGGGCCACATGTGCTCATTAAGGGCACGAAGTACGTTTGAGAATGTTTCGTATCTTACGAACATAGTTGCGACCTCAACAAACCATTCTAAGTCTGCTTTGGCACCAGGTGTCGCGTACGAGAAGCTATAGTGCGAATGTGAAGAAAGGCCAGAGACCCCACCGTTGCTACAAGTTTGCGATCTGCCGGTCCAAGTTCGCAGAAATTGGATCGACAGGCGGAAGCAACCACGCTGAAACCACCCTCTCGTCGCCGACCAACGGGCGCAATCTCGATGTTCCCGCGCCGCTCCAGATTTACACACAACGGTCGCGACAGATGCGCGGCCGCCAACAAGCGGCGCCGCGACGTTTGGTGCAAGGGGAACTCGCATAAAAAGCGCTCCTCCTTGCTCTGTTGTTCGCGTCTTCATTTTGTCTTCTCCTCCTTCTCGCCGCTTTCTGTCGCCGGGTCGCAGGTGGAGTTTTACATCTCGAGACGCAAAATGTTCAGGCCCTTGTCGGGTCCCGAAATCGATGTCGGGAGCGTCGTTTCCTGGGACATTGTATACGTGTTTCGAGATAACGAAAGCACACAAGGAGGTCATAAATCTCGAGACGCCGCCCAGACTGCACAATTAAGTGACTGCCATAAAGCAAGCCCGATTAACAGCAATCCTCCGTGTCCTCTTATGTCTCCTTTCCGATCTGACTCGGCGCCGCAATACATCGTTCGCTGTGGGCGCGCGCCGTGAGGGGAGAAGCGATATCTTGACCGTCGTTAGAGGCAGCCTGAAAACATCATGCCGCACGCACGCTGATACTCTGACACCGGTGGATCGGGGCGACGGTTCTCTAGAGGAAAGAAATGTTTAGCATCGAAAACGGGCTTTTTTTTCAGTGTTTCTTTTTCTTTTTTGCACCTGTGCTTGACAACTTTGTTTACAGCGTATAAATCCGCGGCGCGATTACCAGGGAAAATGGCGTTATAGCGTACTTGCATTTCACTTAAATGCGAACACATTCCCTCGCCTCAAATGTGAATACGTTTGGACACCCACTGGGCAAGGCTTTCTTTATTCATTACGACCCCGAAAGGACTGGCGCTAGTCAATCGTTATAGAGAGCGAAGATGACATTGTCGCGTTGTATAGCGACGGTCAAGAAGCAGACGTTGCCAAACAGTGCTTTAAGAATCTACCCCTTTATAGTGGCCACCGTCAGCCTTTGCTTCATCTCATTTATATTAACGATTTCCCTGGCAGGTCATGCTCATCGAATAATCGTTTTTTGCGGACTACTGTGTCATATACCACGAAATTAACAGTGACTCCGATATAGCTCTTCTTCAGTGCGATATCAACCATGCTCTTGACTGGGCTAATACGTGGAACATGGAATTAAACATTAACATATGCAAGCACATGCGTGTTTCTCGTCATAATAACTACACCACCTTCATATCATCTTAATACTAGTAACCTCGAATCTGTTTCCTGTTACAAACATCTAGGCGTGTTTATCTCTTCTAATCTTTCTGGGAAGATGCAACCAACAACAATAATCGCATGCTGGGCTACATACGCCGCAATTTTTATTTTCCTTCTAGTTCTGTAAAACTACTTTTTTATATAAATCATTAGTTCGTACTAAACTTGAATATCCTCCATCTGTCTGGGACCCCAGTCAAGAGACGCTCATCCATCAACTTGATTCTGTCCAGAACCGGGCGGCTCGCTTCATTCTTTCTAAACATGACCGCAACTCCAGCGTCACTGCTATGAAAGCAAGCTTATCATTACCATTGCTATCACAGCGTGGGAAAATATTTCGCCTTTGCCTGTTACACGTATTATGACAACCCGATTCTTAAGAATAAATTGATAACCCTCCCTTGTTACGTTTCAGCTCGCATTGACCATCGTCATAAGGTTGGTATTCCTTCATGCCACACCAACCATTTTTACACTTCATTCATCCACAGCACGTCAGCAAGTTGGAGTCACCTTCCCCGATCTGTCGTCGAAATATCTGATAATTCTAAGTTCAAAGCTGCTTTAACTAACCTGCTGTTGTCATAAATACAAGACATTGTAGCACTGTCATGCTTTTTATTTTTGCTGAGCCCATTTTTTTTCATTTTCTTTTTGATCCCACCAATCTTTGTTTTGTAGGCATATATTACTTTGTTGAGGGTCATTTCTCTCGTTTTCTTTCGTTGTTAAAAATATCTCTTTATGCTTTGTATGCACAGCGCTTCTTTTTTTTCTTTTTTTTCTCCTTGTACTCTGCGCTTTTTATTGTTCATTTCCTTTATTGTATCAATGTAACCCTTTCTTTTTCTTTTTAGTTTTATGCAGATTACCTGCTTTCTTTTGTTTTATTTTCCACTTTATCGAATGTACCTACTCCCCTCCGTAGTGCCCTCGGGCGCTGAGACTAAATAAATAAATAAATAAATAAATAAATAAAATACATACTCCTCGTTGAAGAGTAAAAATAAAAGTAATAAATTCAAGCACTAAAGAACACTGAAGGTAGTCTGACAACACGAACACATCTATAGTTCCTCACACGGGCAAAGAAAGGCACGAAAGAGAGTACAAGAATGCGCGTGAAAATTTAAAACACGCAGAAACATGCGCACTTCCGTAAACAAGTGAAAGCGCGCTAAAGCATAGAAGTTAGATAAAGCATAGAAGCATAGATAAGCATAGAAGTTCGCAATTTCGCAGACGAATGGCACCAACGTAACTACACGACATAACTATATAACACATACTTTCGGAATACATATATATAACAAACGTAAGTGTGCATAACACATATATGATTTGTAGTATAGATAGATTTGTCGCACTTGACACGAAGAGTTAATAAAAGTCTAATATCTTGCTATTTGCTAAGAAGATGTTCAAAGCGACAAGCGCCTCTACAACTCTGTCTGTTGCTATGGACAAAGTTTTTTTTTTAATTTATTGCTGTTGTTTTGCAGGATGATTCGTCGAATATATAACACTAAAACTGTCCTCCGTGTTCGCCTTACAGTATCGCGTCACGGGCACTCGAGGAGGTGGCGCACATCCGCCTATATGCGTGACCGCAAGAGCACTGCGGACTAGCGACGCATAGCGTTCCGGTCAAAGAAGTACAGCGTATATGCCGCAGGAAGCCGTAGACGATCTAATAAAGCCACAAAAATGTTTGTTCTCGCTCAGGTTTGACGCAATGCACAATCACTTTGCATAAGCAATTTTTGTTTGCGCATTTCGGCCGCCCAGTGTGCTGGGGTTGCTTCTATGCCGATAAAATATACAGGGTGTCCCACGTAAGTTGAGCCAAACATAAAAGATATGCAAATGCCACGTAGCTGGACATAACCAAGGTAACGTTTGCCGTCGGAGACACTCAGATTATCTTTTATTCTACTTAATTGGGTAATTAGTCTTAATTAATCAACTTCTGAAATACTATATAATTCGATGAAAATTGTCATTGAGAAAATTGCAGAGCAACACTGTTGCTCAATACGTGATACATAGAAGCGTTCTTCCGAGCGTGAAAGAAGCCCGCGAATTCACGCAAACTGCCTCGAGCGGCCAGTCGCGCGGCCGCTCGTCCGGTTGACCTCCCTGCCTTTCCTCTCCTTGCGCTCTCTCTGTTGCTGGGGTTTCATACAAAGCTAAGCAGCTGCGATACAGAAGCATTCGACGGGCAATATGCCTCATTTGCCAGCGCTGTGCACTGTCAGCCACATCTGCATACTTCTCTCGGAAGCGTGACAGTAGCTTAGGTGTGGCCAGCGGCAATTGTACTAATAGCGCGACTCGGACAGTGAGCGGTGGGCGTTGCTCGCCAGTTTAATCAAGCCGGGGGCAAGGCAAAGTACAAAGAAAAAAGAAAAAGCGCTACCGGCAAATCACGATGCACAGACATACGTCGATGCGAAAGGTGGCCCTCGATCAGTCCGCACCAAATCGTTGTGGATTCTGGCGTGCCGTTCTCGTTCCCAGCCAGCTCAGTAGGAGGGGGCGAAGTGTCCGCTTTGCGCCAAAGTGAACGCCGCGCACCCCGCTGTATATATGGCGCCCCGCAAGCAGAATTAGTGCGGTGACACGGACCTTAATTATACGCACACACTAGCAGCAGAAGCTGCGCACGCACACTGGCCAGAGTAAAGGCAGCGTGGGTGCACGCTCCTAAGATGAGTGTGAGGGGGGGGCAAGTAACGCTGGGGTCGGCCCGGCGCAGGAAGGAGGCTGATGCTGGCGCGGGGCGCGGCCCACGCTGCATTTGCTTAGGGCCGGCTCTGCCCCTTGCCCAAACAAAAGAGCCGCGGAGCAGCCGCGCCGAGAAAGTTCCCGTCCTTTAATTAAAAGGGTGTTTTAAGAACTTTCGCTTATTCGCGCCCGCGTTGCGCGGCCGACTTTCTAGATGTTGCGCACTCGGGAGCCGGCCATCCCGGCTGAACCTGCTGCTTTTATTTGGCTTTTCTTATATGTAACTCCCATTTTCCTTTGTCATTCGTTTTATACGCTTTCTGTATTTTTCCCCGCATCAGCATATCAGCCGCTTGAGCAGCATCACTGCTTTGCTCTTTTCCTTTACTTTAATTTGCGCGGTGGCGCTCTGTGTTTGAATATTCAGAGGCATCGGCGCGAAAGATTTGTGCGTTATTCGTGGAGCAGGAGCGGATAAATAAAACCATATCAGCGTGCTAACGAACGCAGTTCGAAACATTTCTTTTCTGTTAATGGCTGTTAATAGGAAACGTCTGCTGCCAACAATGAGTTGCGAAATTATGTTTGCAGCTTGCTGACGGGGCGATACGACATAAGTCAGACTGTTTGTGTATTTGCAGCGCTGAGCACATCTATACATATTACTACGATCACGAAGTCGCGCCGTTCTACTACTATCTTTCAATAACTGCGCTGCAGAATGCTTTCACTACGAAACGATCGAATGCACACTTGCTTTTACATTTCCGCGGTGTACCGGAACGCTGTTCATAAAGGCTACGCTACACGATGTCGCTGGAAGTCGCTTAGTGTCGGCAATATCAAATGCTGGCGAGTGGGATGTTGCGACTAACCCTACTGTGTTCAGTTTGCGCACAGAGACAGAGACAGAGGAAGAGAGAAACAGAGAGAACTTTATTTTAATCGGGCGTTTGCTTAACTTATGCTGCTGCACTTCGGTTGAGCTGTGCACAGTTCAGAACTGTGAGTAATACGCTAGTCCCGTGCTGTTCGAACGCTGAAGTTCGAGCGCTGAATTTATAAAGACAATTTAGCATACCGACACCGCTTAATCGCCGCTGCAATACCGCTACCGTAATACCGTACCGACAAAGGTGACCGCGGTAGAGCTGTAACGATGGGCTTATAGCATTTTGGCGTTTTTAACGTAATAGCTTTACCTTCTCGTCACCTCTTAACATCGCCGCGGCTTCCAGCGTCCAGTTGTATGTGTGTGCTATCTGATCCTCGCTGAATTGGCCGTTTACCTGAGCACTAATTAGCGGTAACGCTATTTAGAAACCGTTAAAGCTTGCAGCCGGCTCGCGCCGTAATCAGGACTGAAGAGCGGTAATGGTATATTTGTATACGCTCTGTTCTGTTCTATTTTTCGGTGAGGTAGCTCGTCTCCGTTTTTGTCTCGGCCTGTGTTGTTTATCAATCGTTCTACCGACAGAAGCAGTGCGTCGACTCCTGAGCTTCCAGAGGGTTGATGTATTAATACATAGTCGCTTATATGTCTTTGCTTCGCTTTCACACACACGAACAAGCGGGAATTAGGGGTGAGGAGGAAAAAAGTAAGGCAAGGTACGGAGGTCAACTAGACATAAATCCGGTTTGGTACCTTACACGGGAAGAAGGAGTTTAAGGGACGAGAGGAAAGGAGAGGGAGGGAAGAAAGTACTATCAGTGCGAACACGAGCGGCTGTCCGTCACTTCACGCCTACAATCGGTCACCGAGGCCAGCCTATTTCATGAACCGTAGCAATGCCCGCGTCGATTTGTAAGCCTGCAACGCCTGGTGCCACGATCCAATAATCTTTGTCTCTGAAAAATGGTCAGCTGTCTAATCGGTTTAACGCACTCCGAAGAACGGCGAGTTCGACGTCACAAAGATCACAATAACACAACACGTGTTCGATCACCTCTTCACAGAGCTTATATTTGGGCAAATATGGTGCATGTTTACACCAGAAACGTCTCCCATACACGAAAAAGACCGATGAGAAAGACGACGTGGCCAGTCGCTAGCTTCCAAATAGCAAATTTAGGGTGTCTTCCCTGAAAAAGGTAGTAAATGTGCACAATATGTACAATAGGCGTAAAACATGATGTGAAAAAAAAAGAAAACCCCTCGATATCATTTGTAAGGTGCGCTGTTGGTCTTTTTATTTCTTAATTATGTCAAAAGGTTATGGGTGCTCGTACATACGCTCGTCCGGTCGATGTATGAGTAACGAATTAAGAGTTAACGAACTGTGAATTAAAAATGGTACTGCCACGCACTTGCTGTATCTCTGCAAGCAACGCGTTTGCTAGACTTTGCTGTGTTGGATTCGTATTTTTAGAAGAAGCCGTAACATAGTTTGAAGAGAGCTGGTTAAGGCATATTTTATCCGAAACAGGGTCCTTTATGCATTAGTGAACCGGCCAATGTGCTCAATAGCGAAACGTTTAGTCCCCGTGGGTGAACGGTTGTATAAATTGGGCACTTTGGCAATAAATATCACATATCTTTACTGCGATACTCAGCAGCGAAGCTAAATAGACTGGAAGAGTAGTTGGCGGAATTATACCACTGCTTAGGAGTCATTCGAGCTTTTGCTCTCCCCTGCTACAAGTGATTAGATTAGCAAGCACCTGAAAGATTGCGTACAATCTTGCAGTGTAGCGCAGCGGTCAGTATCAATTCGTTTTCACCGCAGAATAAAGGGAATTCCTGCTTTAGATAAATTTATTCTTATTTTTCTGCCAGCGCGAAATTACGTGTTGCCAAGGAAAATTGTTTCAGCGCGACTACTTTTAAATGCAATGTTCGGACTGACCGGCCAAACAAGTACAATCAATCTTCCTGGTCTTGTCAGCAATTAAATTTGGGCAAGGATGAATAAATTGCTTGTTTTTCATATAGCAGCGGCGTGGCGCAAGCCTTTTGCGTGCACGTGACGTTGTTCTCCTGTCCGCAAAGAGAGCGAGTAACCTCGCACCACTGAAACCCGCTGTTGCTACAAGGCCTATAATGCCCATTTTAATTAACGCGTAGGTCTCGGGCCCCAGATGTTGGGGGCTCTCGCTGCCCACTACGCCGACGCTCAAGCGAGTGATTTTGGCTACGGTCCGGGGTGATTTAGGAGGCTTCGCGGCGCATGGTTGTTCGCATGCTCCCGGCGGACAAGATTCTTCGTATCGTCTCCAGCTGGGCGCTCTTAAGCAGCGAGGGACCAAAGGAGCGGGACGTTGTACCAACTTTTCCAAAAACTGCTCCTGACATCGTGCTACATACATCTGTGCGCGCTGCAGAGGAACACTATATGCCGTTGTTATAAGGAATGAAGGTTAGACGTGGATTTCTTAACTCGCCAGTTCGAGTTTTCCCTAAAGAAGCTAGCCAATTATGTCTTAGCTTTAGTAGGCTGAAGCTCAATGGCGCAGTATAATTGAGCCAGCAATGTATTTAAGTTCTCTGTACGAAACTTCGAGCATCACATTGCCTCCGGCTCTTGAACATTATTCTGCTGCAATTATTCTGTGATTTCCGAAAGAACTCGAATTCTGCAGAGCAGCAAGGAAAAACATTCGACTTGAGCTAATATTTAAACTCAGCCAATTTCCTAGGCTATGAAGCACTTCATCTGACCATCAGACCGGATTTTCGTCGCTTAGAAATCAGCGGTTCGGACCTCGTTTTTCGGACCTCGTTTAAGCACTGCGTAACGATTGCTCTGGGCATTTCTATTAACTACGGCGAAAAAGTTGTTGGATTCGTTGGAACAGAGAACACAATAAAACACATGCAGTCGCCTAACTACCGGCTTGTAAATGCCAGAGTGACCGTAAAAGTACGCTGTTGATGTTGCATGAAAGAGTAATGCCAACTCTGTGGAGCCCGTCGGCCATTTGGCGAATGATACACTGGCTCTCTATCCTTGTTCATCAAGACAACGTCGAAGCGAAACGCATTGGAGCACCCTGGCACGCAAAGAAAATCGTGCGCAGCTCACGCAGAAGGCAACGGGAAGAAGCGTGTCGGCCGACATGCAACATAAAGCAAGTAAGCGAGGAGTAGGCTTTATTTAGGAGGCAGTTACCTATGTCCACATGATTGGAACACGCAGCGGTCAGCATAACGGTAACAAAAGCAAGTTTTAATCGGCATCTTCCGTGCCAGCGTCGCGCCAGAGCGGGCCCGGGGCGGGGCAGCAGTGGACCATCGGCCGTGTTCGGGCCCATCGTCCCGGCGGGACCACAAGAAAAAAAGACAAAAAAGAAGAAAAAAACGAAAGAAACGAAGGACGCTTGTGCGGCCGCTCAACGCCACGGAACAAAGGAGAGCGGTGAAACTTTGTGGGAAGCCACCCAGGTGCAGCCGCGAGCGGGTGTCCGGACAAATGTGTACGGACAAATGTATACGGATGTAGCTACGTGCGTCTGGTACGTGCATGTATAAATAGTGGGTCTTTTGTGCGGAGTACCTTTTTGCTCGCCATAAACGACTCTCTCCTGTGTCCAAGGGGGGCGGGGAAGCGGCCACAGACCGCGTCGTTGCCTTTTGTCATGCTAATGGTCTTCAAACGCTCTGCCTTGCGCGGATTGGGACATTTCGCGGCCAAGAGACAGTGGGTCTTCGTCGGGTGAGCGGACGCTGACAGCGCACGCGTTTGTGACATATGTAGGTGTAGAAGGTATATCCTGCAACAACGCTAAGTGCTTCGTCCTATGTTTCACTTTTTTTTCTTGTTTTGGACCGCGTTTTGACATAAAAATTTCTTAAAATGGTGTATGGTAACAAAAGCACGTCCATGCGCTTGTTCACATCTCGCGTTTTTTTTTTAATTTCTTGCGACTTGGAGCAGAATACAACCATAATTCGAAAGATTCCTAAGCATTCGCAAGAAATACGAAACACTCAATAACTCGATGAATTTGTACACCTCGCAACAAGTTAAATTTAAAAGAAAAAGAAAGAAAGAGATAAAGAAAGGAAGAACCATGTGTGCCGACACCCGCCGGCGCAATCGTAATACTGATATTTTGTTGCAACCTTTCAGTCCTCGGGAGCCATATAACCATAAAATTTTGTGGACTTCTGTAGAGTGCTCACTCTTTAGTGGATTTCGTTCTTGCATTATATGCCCCACTATAAACGCCAACCTGTTATTCAAAAGCGCGTGGAGGTACTGTTAATTGTGTGGCAGTTGTTGACTGCGATAAAGCATAATAGTGAGCGCATTTCCTAATAAATCACTTAAGCGAGAAAAACAGAGGAATAGAAACGTGGCGTCCTCCCATATTTGCTAGCCACGAGGTGCCTGTACACCCGTCGGACTATGACCGAAAGAACAGACCCAAAAATTGTGTAATTTATGCCTGTGAGTGCCCATCCAAGAGGCAAAAAAATTGATGTATTGTGTACTGGCCTAGAGCAGGGGTGGCCAGTCTGCGGCTTCTCGCGGATTAAAGTGCGGCTCCGACTCTCTGACATTTCTACACCCCCCCATATTGAAGCCTCTAAAGACCAAGTTGCTTTATGTTCGCGAAGTTAAAACAGTATTCATGTTTCACTAGAAAACAATATTCACGTTTCAAAACAAGTTAAGGCTTAAAAAATAAAAGATCTGCGAACAAACCGTCTGATCCACTTTCCCAGACTGAAGAGCATGCTGGATGGTAATCCTGAATGTGAAGTCACCGAAGCTAAGCTTAGTGAACACTTCGCCAAGCTTGAGGAACTTGAGAGTGACTTCAAATCTCCGTTTAAATGTGTCTAAGAACTCAAGTCCGTTTCGAGCTTCTAAACAATCCTTTTATGGTCGAGGTGTTGAGTGGCGGCTCTTCAACAATGGAAAGCTTTGTCGGTGGTGTGGAAGCGTTCAAGGTTGTGGGGTCTTCGGGTCTCACAGGAGTACCGACCACCGCGGGTTCGAGCTTAGCGAGCCACAGGGCCGCGTCAGCCGTCAGCCTCTAGCGCCGCTGCGCGCGAGCTCAGGCCACAAGGGGCTACCGAGCGACGCACGCAAAAACACAGTATTGCCCTAAAATGAAGGAAACCGTTTATTGTTTCCAACGGCACCCAACACTGCACAAACGCCCGGTCCCGGGACGGCGGGGAACCAAAGGGGTCCCGCACCAAGGGCGAAAAATACAGCTAGGGGCGCCTGTAGCACGTCGCTGCGAGAGCACAGGCTCAAGCTGGGACGCGCCGCTAGGAAAAGTCCCGGCGGCTATGCTACTAGCTCTGGCGATAACCAATGGGCCAACTCGCGAGAGCTCGGGCAATCTCCTTCGGCTTGGGCCTCCGATAAGTGCGGCTCGGCGTGGTACGACCTCGCGCGAGCACTAGGCACCCGTTCTTCGGCTTAGCGTCGGGATAGGAAACAACACGAGGTACGCGCTCCCCGCACGGGCAAAGGCGCCGTGCGTGAGCTCAATCCTAGTCACAAAGGTGTCGGCGGACGAGATAGAGCATCGTACGTACCGGGTGCTGTCCCAAAGGAGAAGAGAGCTGCTACCGTCACGGCAGTAGCCACGAGGGGCCACTCCCGTGACGTCACCAGCTCCGCCCTCACCCACGAACCATGGCGAGTGGAGCGCCACCGCTAAACTGGTTCGGAGCAAGAACGGCATGGCTTTTTGGATTGCAGACATGGGTGAAATGCGGCCGCGCCATGGCGCGTCGAATTCCCCAAATCCCCACATCCTCCTCTCCTTAATTGCCCCCCTACCAGTCTGGCGAAGAAGCTGGTAGGGGCTAATGCACCAAAGACAACTGAGCCTTTCATGCACTAGCTAATTGCTACCTCAGCCCAGCAAGCACTATGCGTACAAAAAAAAACATACATACAATGATAATGAAAAAATAAAAAAATAATACACTCTAAAATACAAGAAAAATGAGGCCGCGAAGGCGGGAAGAAATCTTGACAAAACAGTCTGCTGCTAGCGCGGGACAATGTCCGGGGGTGCGAAGAGAACGCGGCGCGTAAAGTTCTGTGGC
Source organism: Dermacentor albipictus (assembly GCF_038994185.2). Taxonomy (NCBI): domain Eukaryota; kingdom Metazoa; phylum Arthropoda; class Arachnida; order Ixodida; family Ixodidae; genus Dermacentor; species Dermacentor albipictus. Next base: position 199,990,529 of record NC_091821.1, on the reverse strand, counting down.
TAGGGCGGTGGCCGAAGTCGCGGGAGTTGCGATCGTGGGCTTGATAGCAGGCCAGTTAACGCAGGAACGGGCTCACCGTTGTTCTATCGGAGTTGCCGGCGAGACCGAGGAGTGTCGCTTTCGTGGTGGTGGTGGTCCCGAACTCCAGGTGGACGGGGCAGGACACTGCCAGGTCAGCTGGCCACGCCGCCGTACGCAGGATGGATGGGCAGCCACAGCGGCGGCTGCAGGGCGTTCGCACGGCGTCGGCGACTGCAGAGCCGAGCTCTTGGCGTGATGTCATAGGGTCCCGTCCACCATCGGTATCCGCGGCGATCCGATGGAGTTGGTGCGGCTCCTTCAGCTTGCTTCAATGAGCAACAGCCCTCACGCACGCACGCCCGCACACACACACGCGCACAACCCTCGTGGCACCGCGCATCACGGTAACCGCGCCTCACTCCTCGCCGTCCGCCATGCCGCCCGTTGGCCACAACGCGCCGCGCCGATCCAGGCGCGAAGCGTCCCTCTCTCCCGCACCAACGAGTCAAGGGCACCACTGTCACCCCCCGCGCTGCCGTCCGCCATGCCGCCCGTTGGCCACAACGCGCCGCGCCGATCCAGGCGCGAAGCGTCCCTCTCTCCCGCACCAACGAGTCAAGGGCACCACTGTCACCCCCCGCGCTGCAGGACACGCCAGGCACCGACCCCCCTCTTGGCAAAAAAAAAAAGCAAGGCAAAAAAAAAACGAAAACGAGAAGAAAAAAACACACACAGAAGAAAACAAGAACGGTCAAAATCTATGTACAAGTAACAAAAAATGAACTACACAACTGTACACTTAAACACAAAAACAATAATTACACTCAGCATGCGTACAAACAAACAAACAAAAAATGCACACTGAACAACACTGCCAACAAGGCTAGAGCTGGGCTGGGGCCAGCTTCTTTTCGTGCACTGGCCGCAAAGAAGCTAACCCACTGAGGCTAAGCAATGTTACTGAGGGCCTTCGGTGGCGGAAAAAGTCCGCCGTCAGGCGCGATATCACACAGGTGACCGTCTCCTCAGGTTGTACCGGTGCGTGGTCCGAATGCGGTCCTTCGCCCCGGGTGTGCCCTGTTGCTTGCGGGTGGTGCCACTGGGCACCGGCGCGAGCTCGTCGGACCGCGACGCAAAGGCTTTCAGGTCGGCGATATGGGCACGGCTGAGTTTTCCCGAAGGGGAATCCTTCAGCAAGTACGCGAGCGGAGACCAAACTTTCTCTACTCGGTACGGACCAAGCCACTTAGGAGCGAGCGAGGCTGAGAACCCCTTGCTCGCGTCGCTAAGAGCGTGGTTGCGCTTCAGGACTAAATCACCTACCTTAAATGAAAGATAGCGATGTTTCCGGTCGTATTGAGCCTTCTGCTGGGCCCTGGCCGAAGTCAAACTCTGCCTTGCTCTACAGAGAGCTCGACAAAGTCTGTCCCGAAGTGCTGAAGCGTACGCAGAACAGTCTGCCGGCGCCTCCTCATCCCCGAGCTGACATTGAATGACACTGGTCACCGGATTTGCCAGCTCCCTTCCAAAATTGAGGAAAGCGGGAGAGAAACCAGTCGAGCGATTCTCGGCGGTTCGGATTGCGAACGCGAGCTCACTCAAGTGGTCTGCCCAATCCTTTTGACTCACGGCAAAGGCCGCCAACATTGGTTTGAGGGTTCTATTGACCCTCTCCGTCAAATTGGACTGGGGATGGTAGGGTGACGTGGTGGAGTGATTAATTCCCAGGGAACGGCACGTAGCACCAAACACCCGAGCAGTGAAATAGGACGCGTTGTCCGTAATTAGTCTTTTCGGAAAGCCGAACCGACAAAAAACTTCCTGTAGCCTCTCCAGCACTGCTCGCGCGGTCACTTTTCGAAGCGGAAACAACTCCACCCACTTCGAAAAATGATCGACGACTACCATCAGGTGTGTGAACCCCTGCTTACTCCTGGGGAAAGGCCCCATAAGATCGCAGGTGGCCACTTGCCACGGACGCTCACTGTCAATTGGTTTCATCAATCCGGGCGGCTTGCCACCCCTTGATTTCACTGTTTGACAGACATGGCAGGAACGGCAATAGCGAAAAATGTCACGCTTTATGCCAGGCCAGGTCACAGTTTGGCTTAGTTTCGCAAAAACTTTCGAGCCACTCAAATGACCGGCCAAGGGTACGTCATGAGATGATCGCAACAGTGCGCTTCTCAGACTCTTGGGGATAACCACCTTAAACGGGTCCACAGCCTCGTCATCGGTGGCTATGTATTTCAGCAGGAGCCCATCGTGATCCAGCAAATATGAATCCGCGGGGGACCCAGCGACACACGCTGGTTCCGGCCCCCCTGCGCCCGCCGCACTACCAGCAGCGTCTCGGCGCTCCGTCTCCCTGAGACCGTCGCTCACTCCGCGACAAAACGAATCAATTTGCTGGGCCTTCAGTAACTCTTGCCTGCTGAATGCGATTCCAATTCTCCCAAAGGGGAGTCTGGTCTCGTCCCCACTCAGGACTGCAGCCAACGGCGTTGTAGGTTCGCTTTCGAGAAGCTCCCCTGCTCGCTCGTTTTGCGGCGCGCTGCTTGCCTGGAGAGCGGAATGACAGGTTTGCCCGCTTGCGGACTCGCCTCTCTCTGCGCTCGTTTCGCCCCCGACGCTTGCTGGCGCAAAGGCACCGGCAGTGGCTGTAACACCTGGAGGAATGCTCTTGGTGCACAATGGGGCACGGGATAGCGCGTCAGCTACCACGTTAGTGCTCCCCTTTCGATACTGCACTGAAAAGTCATAATGCTGTATCAGGAGAGCCCAGCGCGCCAGCCGGCCCGCAGGCTCACGGAGCCGCATCAGCCAACTGAGCGCACTGTGGTCTGTCTGCACTACGAATTTCGTCCCATCAAGGTACACATCGAACTTACGTAGTGCAAACACGATAGCGAGGCACTCCTTCTCGGTCACGGAATAATTCCTCTCTGCCGGAATCAAGGAGCGGCTGGCAAAGGCCAACGGCTGCAACACACCATCGTATTCCTGTAGGAGGACTGCTCCTAAACCCAGATCGCTCGCGTCGGTCTGGACAACGAACGGTCTGGTCAGGTCGGGGAGTCTGAGCTGCGCTGTCTCCGCAATGGCGCTAGACAGTTGGCGAAAGGCCTGCTGCTGCTCAGGTCCCCACTGCCACTCGGCCGACTTACCCAAGAGCTTGCTCAAGGGTGCCTGCACTCGGGCACAGGACGGAATGAATGACCGGTAAAAGTTGGTCATTCCCAAAAAGCGGCGAAGGCCACGTACGTCCTTGGGCGCGGGGAAATCGAGGATTGCCCGAAGTTTCTCCCGGTCCGGCTCAATGGAGCCTCCGCCCAGCGTAAACCCCAGTAACTGAACTCGGGTTTGCGCTAGTTGGGCTTTCGCAGGATTCAAAGTCATCCCGGCGGCCCTCACCCTCTCGAGCACATCGGCAACATGGGCCAAGTGTTCATCGAAGGTTCGTGAATAAATCACGATGTCGTCGAGGTAGCACATGCAGTATGACCACTTTGCTTCCCCGAGGACGCGGTCCATGAGTCTCTGAAAGGTCGCAGGACCGTTGCATAGACCAAAGGGCATACGAGTAAACTCAAATAACCCTCTGTGGGACGTGAACGCGGTCTTGCACCGGTCACGTTGATCCATCCGGACCTGTAGGTAACCTTTAGAGGCATCCAGCGTAGTAAAGTACCTCGCACTGCCCAGGGTTCCTACGATGGAGTTAATCGTGGGGAGCGGATAGGCATCCTTACGAGTCACTCCGTTCAGACGGCGGTAGTCTACGCACAGGCGATGACTGCCATCTTTCTTAGGCACCAACACAATTGGAGACGCCCAGGCGCTGTACGAGCGGCGGATAATGTCGGCCGATAGCATCTCGTCCAGCAAGCCATCGATCACCTGCCTCTTGGCTAGGCTGACGGGCCGGGGGTTACACTTCAAAGGAAGCGCGTCTCCAGTTTCGATCGTGTGGCTCGCCAAATCGGTACAGCCAGGTTGATCGGTGAAGAGCTCTTCGTGCTGGCATAACAGTGCCGACAAGCGAGCCTTCTGTGTATCATCCAAATGAACCGCACAGGCGGCCAGAGGATGTGGTGCCCCTTCGTGCCGTGTCGCTCGATCCCAATGGGGACTTTGAGTCGACAAGCGCATAGCGCAGGGGCCTGCCCCCGAATTCTGCGCGCGACGCGGTTCGTGCCGTGCCTCTCGTTCCCAAAGGGGAGTCGCAGCAGGCGAGCGCACAGCTCGAGGGCTTGCCCCCGAACTTGGCGCGCGGCACGTTTCCGACGCCCCATCTGCACAGGCAAGATCGGACGCCGGCGGGCTGATGAACGGCTTTAGCAACGTGAACGGTCCGTCGCGATAGCCGCCATTCGCAATGTCCACAACGATTCCTGTTTTAAGGAGAAAGTCCCTTCCGAGGATCACAGGAACACTGAGCCCGGGGAGATGAACGAAACGCGTGCGTCTCATTCGCTCTCCCCACCTGACAGTCAGCCTTGCGGCGCCCGCCGAATGGGCCACGCCTTTCGCAAGATTGAATGTCGTTCGGCAATCCCGCAAGCGCACTGAGTGCTTCTGCAAGTGGGATAACACCTGTTCGCCGAACAACGAAGCGCTTGCGCCCGTGTCCAGCAGCGCAGGAAATTCGCGGCCGACAATGGTCACCGGAATGAAGGGCGCGTGCGCCCCAGCAACACAACCTGCTCGATACGCCGAGGGGACAAGCAGGGTTTCGGTCACTCGTGCCTTCACGAGTGACCCGCGCTCCCGTTTCCCGACCTCGCAGGAGGCCTGGGCGTGGTGCAGTCCCTTGCTATGTGCCCTCGTTGTTGGCAGCGAAAACAGCGCACTCCGCCGCGGTACCTTTCCCGAGGCGGAGCGGCCTCAGCTCCCTGCCGGGGTCGACTCGCTGCTTGACCAAAGGGCCTGCTATTACGAGCGTCCACCTCTGCGATGCCTTGGGTCGAAGTGCGTCCCTGCGCATGCATTTCGGGCGGTGGTGCAGCACAGGCTGCCCGCCTCCCGTACGTGTAGGGATCTAGAGCGCGCGCGCTCAGCTCCCAAACACACCCGCTTGTAGCCGCAAAGGCAGCTTGGCCGGGTTGTTGCCGTTGGGGGAGGGGCACAGGCCCTCCCCACGCGCAGCGTGGCTCAAGGGCCTCGCTGGCGGGCGGCGGTGGGCGATAGGCTCGCGCGGCGAGAATGTCGCCTTGAATGCGCTTTGCCTCGGCGGCCAATTCTTCCAGATCTCGGAAGCGGCCGCCGCGCAGGTACGCCGAAAAGGTCGGATGTGCCTGCCTGATCACCCGTTCGACGCGTTCCTCGTTCGAAGCATTGGGCTCGGCGATTAAGAAAAGGTCTTGCATCGCGCGTACGTACTCCTGAAGCGACTCGTCAGGAGCTTGTGTACGTAGCTCAAGCTCTCGCCGCAGCCTACTCTGGTAGTCAGCGGGTAGGAATTCGCGCAGGAATGCCACGCGGAACTCCTCGAGGGTTGTTGCACGGTATCCGGAAAGCCGGTACCACCTAGCCGCCGTGTCAGTAAGTGCTACAGGAACGACGCGTTCCAGCACCTCCTGATCCTCCAAACGATTTGCCATCTGGTAGCGTACCAGGGAGTCACAATAATCCCTGGCACTGAGCAGGTCACCGTATCCGCTGTAAGTCGGGACTGCCAACCGTACAGCGGGGTGCGCGCATTTCGGTACAGCCGAAAGCGTCTTAACTGCCCCCGAGAGTGACTGAATCAGTTCAGCGGCGGTTTGCAACAGCGTCTGTGCGCCTGCTCCAAAGGGAACCGTTGGCGCGTTAGCGGCGAGGTCGAGCAAGGGTGAACAGTCCTCCAGCTCGATCAGCGGCGCGGTTTCCACAGGGATACCGGCCGCGGTGCCACCAGCCCCAGAGCAAAACGGGCTCCTAGCGGGGTGCGCCTGCTGTCGTTCACAGCCGCCACTTGAGGCAGCTATACGTGAATTGCTTAGGCCGCTTGCAGCCAGCGTCGACAAAACAGGTGCGCGCTCGAAGGTTGCGCCACTGGGCACAACCGAATGTACTCCAAAGGGAGACGAATGAGCGAAATTCGTGGCTGCAGCATTGTAATCCCCACAGGGGGCCGTGGCAGACCACTGGTTTTGGCTGCTCATTTGAGTAGCAGCCATCGGGCACACGTCGGAGAGGGCTAAGGCCCCGTTTCCGTGCCGCGCTCCGTGAACTCCACAGGGAGCCGATCGAGAGCGCTGCGACATCGCACTGCCTTGCATTCCAAAGGGAGCTGTGGCAGACGAATGTGCTGGTGTGCACTGTTCGGGGAGGGCTCTGGCCCCGTTCCCAAACAACGCTACTGCTCCACTGGGAGCTGGTACGTAGCGCCTCGTGTTGTCGTCCCCACAGGGGGCTGCGACAGGTGAGGGTGCATAAGTCCGCTGCTCAAACGGAGCACTGGCCCCGTTATCGAGCAACGCGGCGTCTGCTCGCGGTAACAAAGGGCAAAAGTCCCCTAACAAATGACAAAGGTCACTCGGCCTAGCAGACATAACGCGGCAAGTATAATATGCAAAGGCGTACTAACTCGGCTAAGCACAGACAAAGGCTTAATGAGCCTTTGAATCCGCGTTGGGCGCCAGTGTGGGGTCTTCGGGTCTCACAGGAGTACCGACCACCGCGGGTTCGAGCTTAGCGAGCCACAGGGCCGCGTCAGCCGTCAGCCTCTAGCGCCGCTGCGCGCGAGCTCAGGCCACAAGGGGCTACCGAGCGACGCACGCAAAAACACAGTATTGCCCTAAAATGAAGGAAACCGTTTATTGTTTCCAACGGCACCCAACACTGCACAAACGCCCGGTCCCGGGACGGCGGGGAACCAAAGGGGTCCCGCACCAAGGGCGAAAAATACAGCTAGGGGCGCCTGTAGCACGTCGCTGCGAGAGCACAGGCTCAAGCTGGGACGCGCCGCTAGGAAAAGTCCCGGCGGCTATGCTACTAGCTCTGGCGATAACCAATGGGCCAACTCGCGAGAGCTCGGGCAATCTCCTTCGGCTTGGGCCTCCGATAAGTGCGGCTCGGCGTGGTACGACCTCGCGCGAGCACTAGGCACCCGTTCTTCGGCTTAGCGTCGGGATAGGAAACAACACGAGGTACGCGCTCCCCGCACGGGCAAAGGCGCCGTGCGTGAGCTCAATCCTAGTCACAAAGGTGTCGGCGGACGAGATAGAGCATCGTACGTACCGGGTGCTGTCCCAAAGGAGAAGAGAGCTGCTACCGTCACGGCAGTAGCCACGAGGGGCCACTCCCGTGACGTCACCAGCTCCGCCCTCACCCACGAACCATGGCGAGTGGAGCGCCACCGCTAAACTGGTTCGGAGCAAGAACGGCATGGCTTTTTGGATTGCAGACATGGGTGAAATGCGGCCGCGCCATGGCGCGTCGAATTCCCCAAATCCCCACAAGGTGAAGCTCTTAGAGCTCAAAGGAGACGAAGGACTGAAGGTGATCGTGTGATCTGTGGAGACTGCTGAATTCTGGTGGCAAGTGCCAGAAGCTAGGTAACTCCGTGTGAAGCATTTAATGAAAGTGGTGAAGTCAAAATAGCGTGCTGACCCTTACCGATGAACATCTAACTGAGCTGCTCAAGACTACAACTAGAGGCGTTTCAAGATATTTTGCAGCCCCAGGCAAAGTCCAATTAATGCGCCCCTCTCCACTTTGGTACCAGAGTTATGCTAGCATATTGCAAAATTGAAGTGGCACTTTTGAAACATTACTATATTTTGTCGTAAAGACATTAGCACACAGGTTCTCGGTATCATTTTGGTATTTCGTGAACAAGCAGCCATAGTAAGTATCATGTGGCTAAAAATGAAAAGTAAATCCAGTTTGCGGTAAATAAAAATCCTTTATAGGTCATTAAAACGAAACAATATATAATACAGGTCTTCAGCAAAAGTAATATGATCGGAAAACATGTGGGAGAGGCGGAAGTGGGTATAGCACACTATTAATTAGAAACATCAGCATCAAAGGTAAGAAATTGCATAATAAGAAATTCAAAATAATGTAACAGCAGAATATGAGCCTGCATATGAGCATCAGACGTGGAGCTAATTACCAGCTAACATACGAAATCGTCAAGCTTCATCACGACACCAAACAGAAAGGCCATGAAATTATTTTCCAGTGGCTATACCTGGCCATTGCGGGATTAGTGAAAATGATCAAGCAGACAAAGCTGCCCGAGAGTCGCAACAAGAACAACGCAGCGTTCCCATTCCTCTTTCCAGGACATACGCTGCAAAGCAGCTTCGTCACCTGGCACGCAATCTCTTTTTAACAGAGTGGAACACCCCAAATGTAAGGCGCACCAGGTTGTACGAATTGAACCTTTCGCTCCAACTCAGACCTCCACCCTGGCTTCACCGACGTGAGGCATCGCTTCTATACCGGCTGTGGTTGGGAGTGGCTTTCACGCAGGTGTACACTACTTTGATTGGAATGACCGACAGTGCTGCAAGCGACGTCTGCGGCCTGGAAGAGAACATCGAACTTTTATTGTGCCATTGTCATGGATTTCGGTCGGAAAGACAAGCATTATCTATCGCATTGCGACGACTGGACGTTCGGCCGTTGTCTGTGCAGGTGCTACTTGATGACCATTCCCATCGCCTGCCGGCCCACAAAGCTATGAAGGCACTTTTGTCTTTCTTGAGGGCTACTCCGCCTATGTGAGCGCCTTTGACTCGCTCTGGCCCTTCGGGTGTGTGCGCGAGCTCACCGCGGCTTTCCTCCCCCTCCCCTGCCTCCATCTCTCTATCTCTATCCTTTCCCTCTTTCCCGTCCCCCAGTGTAGGGTAGCCGACCAGACACATTTCTGGTTAACATCCCTGCCTACTCTCTTTATTTTCTCCTCCTCCTCCTCCTCCTCTTGCTCCAGATATCGCAGTAGGAGGATGTAAGGCTCCCGCAAGCGTTAGAAAGCGTTGGGTTCTAGTCTGCTCGATGACGCGCCGAGTTCGAAAGACGACTGTAACTAAACGGATCGCCCTGCACCGCCCTTAACATGCAGACACTATATTACTCATGTGTCAGTGGCTCAGATTCTTGTACTGTTTATACTTTATTCCTTGTTTTCCTTACCAATTTTTGATCTGGGCATCGGTTACAAAGCCCGCCAGTTTTAAAGAGGCCTGGCAACACCTAGCTACTTATCTAGCTCATGAAAGATGCTGGTGAATTGCGGCGAGAGGTGAAGATACGCATTGCGCTCGTCGCCTGTATTGCAAGCCTTGATGCTGTCTCGGAGGTATGTGCGCGTGCGCTCACTAAAATGATTTCGTGAAAGCGATCTTCTCCACATCAACATCCATTGTGTGGAGAAGCGCGCTTCCGTAGTTTTGTCGTTTTAGGGGCATGAAAATATTTATGCTGTGCATACAACCTGGAACCTTATACCATAGGAGTTTTAAGCGCAGTTATGGATAAAATGGTCCTTGCACTAGGATTAAACCAGTGCCCTCGACTCATGATAATGCATCCAGTTGAGCGTTGCAGCGTCAGGACCACGATTAGCTGGATGTGGCAAAGGAATCTAATGCTGCACGGCACAGCGTGCTGCACACGTACCAGATGCTGAACGCTGGTGTTGGTTTAAGCGGCTAATACAGTGATGCGAAAGGCCAAGAGAAAGAGAGAGAGAGAGAAAAAGACGAAAGAATAATGTCAGGGAGATTAACCTGAAGGGAAAATTCCGTTTGCTACCCTACATTGCGGAACGGGTGAGGGGGAAGTAGAAATATGAGTAGAAAGTAGAGAGAAAGAGAGAGATGGAGAGAAGTAGAAATATGAGTAGAAAGTAGAGAGAAAGGGAGAGATGGAGAGAGCACAGACACGCGATCACAGCCAATCGCTGCCAACTATTACAACATGGGATCAGGAGCACGGGAGGACGGGAACAAACGCTTCGCTCTAATAGTGGTCTATCACTCGTCTCTGCAAGGATAGTCACCCAGAACGTGTTGAAGGGTCTGCTCGCGGCCATATTCATCTTACATTGAGTTGTCGACCCAATTCGAAAAGCAAAATGCTTCTGAAGGCCACCCCTAGCCGTAGCCGACAAAACAGATTGGCCTCGCCTCGGCCGATTTCAGTTGGGATGCACAGCAAAGCGTCAAGGCACTGTAGTTGGTTTTAATATAGACCAGCATTTTCAGCGCTTGTAAATGGCAGCCATATTTTGCCAGGGACAGCGAGAGCTGGCTGTACGAACGGGCATGATAGCGCTCATCCTGTTTACCTCGATGCTTGCCGCCGGCGTTCGCTCGTTATGACTTTGACGTCAGCTGCACCGTCATGAACCCACCGTTCCTGTTAGAGCCGCGCTGACAGAAGGCTATCGGATTGGAGGCTGCGTTTGCTTTCTCTAAACAGGACTGCGAAATTTTAAAAAAAAAATCGTCTGCAGAAGACGTGCAAGGTGGAACGAATGAATGTAAGACGTTAGGATGTATAACTGGATGTGTTAGTTGAGCCTGATCTGATGTGAAAGGCGCGAACACAAGGACGGACAAACACACAAATGACACCCTGTGTGTGTGTGTTTCTTTATCCGTCATCGCCTTCGCGCCTTTCACATAGAAACGAATGTAACGTACAGCTAAGGGCGAGTCTGCAGGTTGTCGAAATCGCTGGTGAATCTCGGGAGTGCAGAAAGCACCGCGAAAGTGGCTAACAGGTTACATTGAATTTCGAAATCCTTGAAGATATATTGTCTATTCTATCGCAGTGCTGTCCCAAGACACATGCAATATAAATTCTACAATGCCTGTAGTGTTCATAACATCATTTTGTCATCACCGGTACTTTCGCTACCATATTGGGCCAGTGCCTTCTTTTTGCCTAAAGAAGGCTTTCTAACTTAGGCAACTGAAGCTCAGTCTGTTGTACCAAAGTCGTTTGTGCGTTAGGATGGTTCATAGGAACGGGCTACGACGAGCTGTGAGAGCGAATGTTTTTATTCTGTTTTATTTATAATAATTTAATTGACAATTTAGGCATTAGGTTGAGGATGGATGAAAAGATAAAATAAATTAATAAAATAAAGAAAGTCAATGCATGCATAATCACCAAGAAAGAACACTGCCACATCACCGGTAGCTTCATTGTCAGTATAAATTTTCAAAAGAAGAATCGCAGTGCAAACGTATGAAAAAGGAAAAAGAAAAGCGGGGAAGAGAAGAATTCGACTAATACAGAACTCATGCGTATACAACTAATCTATAAGTGAACACAGCAAGCACAGATCTAAACTGACGCAAGGTCACAAGAAATCACTAAATAACCTGCATAATACAAAGTATGGACAAAATCGAAAGCTAGATTGCGTGACTGAGAGATGTTTATAAAATACCGATCGCAAAAACTAGCACTACCGATATCACACCTATTAACCATTAAACGGAGCTAGCATTACACATTGAAAATCATGGGATCAGTTAGGGTGACTAATTAAGAGGCAGTTCGTTGCAGTATTTGGTAGAGATTTTTGGTAAAGTGCGCACATTTTTGACATACTTTATAGGCGCCTTCGCTATTTACCAAATGCGCCCGTCTATGAAAGAAATATGCTAACGGAAGGACCCTTGAATGGCTTCCTCATATTTAAATAGCTTTTCGGACGCAATAAAGGTTCTTAGGTAGGGACACGTACCAGTCAGCTATATTTGCGAATCAAGTGACAGCAAAGATAAATGAAGACAAGTAACTGATCTTACAAAGGAAAAGCTATGTTAATTTGGCCCACAGATTTATACAAATTTGCGTTCTTAAGAACTTTTTACCATGGGCCGGTAACTCTCATTAATATGTTCGGTGTCGCGATTAACCGACACCTGCTCTTACGAACTGCTCAAGAGTACGAACCCTGCTGGCCCGATGGCAAAGCAATTTGTACGCTAGAGCGGCTCGTAATAACCGGCGCCGGACCCTATTGTCAGCGAATATATTCTTTGTGATGGCAGTTGGTGTATGTCCAACACTTCTTAGAAGCAAATGAACAGCGAATGCGGCGGAAGAACTTCACGAATATAATGGCATGCACCATTATTATTATTATTATTATTATTATTATTATTATTATTATTATTATTATTATTATTATTATTATTATTATTATTATTATTATTATTATTATTATAGTTACGACTACAATTTCGGCTTTCTCTTTCTGTTTGTGTGTCTGTGCGGTTTGGGGGGTATTTTTCTTTCTCTCTCTCCCTTTTGTGACTGCCACCTTTGTTATGCTGCGGTGAGAATTCAGTTAACCATGAATGTGGACGTAATTCTATCGTTGATGAGAATGTCTGACAAAGATTTTCAGTATCATATTCGTCAAATAGGAAGCAAAGCAGCTGAGATAGTATCATTACGTCGAGGAAAAAGTGAGTATCTCTATCTTAACACAGCTTCTTGGGTATGCTGTTTGTATCAAGCAGAACCAAAAAACCTCGCGTCATAACTGCCTCCCCGTCATACTGCGATATGTATTTGTTTTTGTTTTCTTTCTTTTTGACGCCCCACGCATCGTTATAAGTTACGGACGGTTAGCCTCAACACGTGAGGAAGCGTAAGCGCCAGCCAGTCGAACATTATTCTTAGTTCACTATGGTCTTGTGCTTCTGCACATCGAAACTATAGGAAGCCTGCCGTAAACCCGTAGACACTGCGGCACCCAAGAGCCAAGGGGCCACGTGCGGCCCCAGAGGAGGAGCGGAAAAAAAAGAAAAGCACCGAAAGCAAATCGTTTCCGTCTCACGCGGCGGCTTGCGGGCGAGGCTCCTTCAGCTGACGCCTCTTGTGGGGTAACAGACACACCGCAACATAAAATTTTTTGCCGCGAGGCAGGCATCTTGCATCGCTTTAGAGACGCAATTCCATATCGATTTTTTGCAGAGGGTTGCCTCGCTCGCGGGTGGAAGCACCTAGCGGGAAGAGCAGCAGCATGGACATTAAGTCTTGTTACTGCTGCTGTAGATGAGTAGTGCCCGTAGGGCCGGGCGAGAGTCGCTGCAGACAGGGACAGCTTGTTTCAATTAGGGGCTGCGACACAACAGAGGCGCTTCCTCCCAGGCTCGTAAATTCATTAAGCAGCACAGCGAAGAACAAAGCGGCTGCGCCATACGATCCCGCTGTTCTGGCCCCGAGCACAAGAACCCCTTGCGCGCGAAAAACAGAGTGGCGGCGGCGGCAGTTTCCATTTATCCCGCCAGTTGCGCCACCGGGCACAGGACCCCCATGCCGCCGCGACTACAACGCTGTATGGCTATAGGAACGACATCTGCAAACACCACTGTTACAGGGGAGTCCCCCGATCCCTCCTCTAATTCCACGCCTCCGGCGCGCGCAGATGAACACGTGAGCAAATTTCCTTATAGAGATGTCGCTATCCGAGTTGCACTTGAATTCACTAGGAACATTAGAGCATTTACAAGACGAGGCGGAAACTTGAAAAAAAGGAAGAAGGAGAAGAAAAGAAGAACAAAAGAATGAGCAACGCAAGCTAAACAATGATATGCAACTTCAACCACTCGTCGATCAGCTTTTGCAGCAGGGCATCTATATAGGCGCCCCAACTTTCATGCACCAAGATTTGAAAATATGCAAATGCCGCATAGCTGGAAAGAACCGAGGTAATGTTGTTTGCGTCGCTTGGAGATGCTCAGAGTATTTTTTGCACTACTTCTAATTAGAAAATTAGTCTTAATTAATCAATCAATTTCGCAAATATTATAATGAGATGAAAAGTGTCAATGAGAAAATTGTAGAGCAACATTAAAACCTCCGATGCAGCTTTCTGTTGCTGAATACGTCGTGCTGCATAAAAGTGTTTTTCCGAGCGTGAAAGAAGCCCGCGAATGCACGCTAAGTGCCTCGAGCGGCCAGGCACGCGGCAACATTGCGTTTATTGGCGGGCTGCTTGCACGCTCAGAGCACTTTTAAGTAGCACATATTAAGCAAGAGAAGGTTGTATCAATAGTTTTTCATGTTTCTCTACAATTCTCTCATTGACACTTTTCATGTAATTATGATATTTGAGAATTTGATTAATTAATTACGTCTAATTATGGAATTAGACGGAATGTTAAAAATAACCTGAGTATCTCCAACCTCACCTTGGTTCTGTCTAGCTACATGGCATTGACATGTGTTTAAATCTTGCTGCATGGTAGTTCGGACATCCAGTATACGAGCGGACAGAGCGAAATGTGTACGGCCTCACTGAAGATCGCCGTCAGAGGTGACAGAGGTGACAGATATACGAGTATGAATTTAAATGTAAAAGACGGTAGTTTTTAAAAATAAAAACGGTCGTCAGTGAACACCGTGGTGGCAGCAATCGCAGAAAACGAACGGTCAGGCACGGCGCTTCAGCGCTTTCTCATCGCCGCATGTTTCAATCGGCGCGTTCGGCGCACAACGCGACGGGTCACTAAGCCTAATCGGTTTGACAGGAACCATGTCGCTGCAGGCGCGAGCCGATCGAACCACAGTCCGACGGCAGCCGTCGTCGCGAGCACCGTCCGTGAATTCGTCGCTGACGCTTCGCGCGGAAACGATAAAGCAAATTGTCGAAGTGTAGTTGTTGAGCCAAGGCCCGAAAAACGATAATGGTCAAATGGCCCGAGGAAAGAAGCGGCCCGCGCCGCGGGGGAGGCACCCCTGGCGGCGCTGAAAGCACTTGGGCTAAATGAGTGGCAAACCGGAGGAAAGACGGCCGCCACCACCTCCGCGGCCGCACGCCATCAGCGCCCTTCCCCCTCACGCCCCGGCTGCGGATATCTTGGTGGTTGAAGAGGAGCCGTAACGAGGTCCAGATTAATGATGCACATAGATGGCGACAAAGGCCCCCGGCAGTGGTTGCTAATTATGGGGGGCGCCCTCGGTCGATATCGGGTCGGGGTCACGAGCTACCGAATCGGACCGAACGGATCGGGTGATTAACAACAAGCGCGGTTATGTTGTCTGGCCGCGCATTTTCCATAATAAGCGGCGCGGCTCCTCCCGGCAGCGGCGCAGGTTCGCGACACCTGCATGTTACCCAGGCGTGTAAATCGGGCGCTGCAGTGTATGTTACCGGTTCGTGTTCGATGGCATCTTCTGCTGGTCGCAGCAAGCCTCTCAGCTGTAGCCAGCAGGTGCGCTCTGTACTCTGAATCTGAGTGGGAGGAAACGTGGGTGAGCCGAACACACATGCCATATTCAGAGAAATATCACGTGATCATAATACGTGAGAACCAATAGATTCTCTGGAATAATATATATATATATATATATATATATATATATATATATATATATATATATATATATATATATATATATATATATATATATATATATATTTGAGGTTCTTGCAAGGCGCCAACACTGGCAACACCTGGTATATTGCATTAAACGTGACAAACCTGACTTTCCAGCGGGAATTAGCGCTAGTTATCGTAATTACCATGCACCGTGAACGCACACTCTCTACGCGATCACCTTTATATCGAGTGGTATTATAATTCAAGGAAGTACACGAATCACGGCAGTGCATTACAGCGAAGTCGCTGTCGCGAAACTATACCGTTATGAGCCACTGCCCGCGGCTCCGGCATATTGCTTAACCACTTCTGCAGCCTTGCGACCACGGGGCCTGTACAGTTAGTAATAAATCGATGTCTGTGCTCCTATTACCGCAGGTACGCACAGCGATAAAACACGATACGGTTCGCGAACATCCACAATAGCTTGCCGAAAATGGAAAGTAGAATAGACCGTACGATGCCTTCCAGCGAAAGCGAAGTTCCTCGCAAACTCACACAACCTCAGTCTCATTTAGCCGCTGCAAATAAGCTGCATCACCCCTGTATTATGGCTCATATCTGCCGCCGCGCTGAGCGGCTCGACAGGCTCAGCCACAGAACACCCACGCCAAGCAACATGAGAAAGCACTCGCGTGGCCTTTCACTTTCGGCCGCCCTGGCGTTGAGGAGAAGTGGAGAGCTCTCCGGAGAGCGCTGGTAGAGAACCAGCGGAACATGATTCGGGGGTTCGGTAACGACCATTCAAAGATGTCCACAAGTGCCGTTTTGCTGCCTTATGATTGAGCCTCATCACGTCCCGTATTCCCAAAAAGTCTTGCAATAAATCTATTCTTCAGCTAAAACTGTTCGTAAGAAAATATTCAAGCCAATCGCGATCTAACAGATATTATTAGCGAAAGGGGCCGGCCAACAGCGAAGACCACTTATGAAGAAAAAACTTTGTAAATTAGGCCCCCGTTGCGGAAGTGCTAGGCAATATGGTCCAGTGGCGTAGCCAGGGCTTGGTACACTGGGCACACAAAATAGGACGCGTGGCTCGGCTGCGGCAGTTGCGCGGTTCGATCCCCACCGCCGGACACCCACATGCCTATAATGCTGGTACAAGCAGCCCCCCGGACAGGCGTCTGGCTCTCCAGGGATGCGTTGCTTGGGAGAGGTTCGTTTAGAGCGCTGTGCTTGCTGTGCAAGAACCAAGACAAACAAAACAGCAAGACTCTTCAATAAGGAGTGTGGCGGTCCCATGCCACCAACTTCCCAATAGATGGGTGTCCTTCCGGGCGTCTCGAGCTTTCGTACTTCAAGAGCAGCTCGCCTGGAGCACGCTTGTATTCATTTTACCGGTAGACACCCGGCGACAGCTCATACCCTGTGAGCAATGGCTCAAACTCCTGGGAGCAATGGCTCATACCCCCGTAAGCAAGCAAAAAATGCAATGACTCATAGTCCCGTAAGGCTCATGGCTACTCACTTTGCATGAATTAGCGGCGTGGACAATACCCCTGTTGTCGTTGTCGGTGATTTCAATGTGGATGTGTCGGTACCGAAAAGGGAGCGGTTTACGCGTTCCGTGTTGCAGACATATCCCTTGCGATGCCACACCAATCCGGCCCAACCGACCACCCAGCGGCGTACATACATCGATTTGACATCATCGAAGAATATGATTGCAGTTGCGATTGAAATAATGACCATCAATCAAGACAATAAATGAGTGCGCCTACCTTTCGTCACGTTGACCACCCATCAGGACAATAAATGAGTTCGTACCTTTGTTCAAAATTATGTGTCACCTCCACGTCGTGTGCTCAACAACTTCGCTGGTCAACCACCTTCACAGAGTGGAATGACTCATTTTTTCTAAAGTAGTTCTTTGAGAAATTTTCGTCAAATGCATTGAACCATCCATGAACATTGCCTCAATTTGGTGGCCGCTGTTAACTGATTTAGTGAAGTCACGCATTGTTTCAACAATTTGAGCACAAAATTTTATTAAGTCACATCCTATAGTTTTACGCGCTCAAAACTAGGATTTGATTATGGTGGTGGTAGGCTTTGGGTTCATTTTAACCACCTGAGGTTTTTAACGAGCGCCCAACGCACGGCATATGAGTGTTTTAGCATTCTTTCCCCATTGGAATACGGCTTTCGCGGCTGGGATCGAACCCTCAACCTCGTGCTCAGCCGCGCAACGCCACAGCCACTGAGCTACAGGGGCGGGTCAAATTGAGCACAGGTTGAAGGCCACATATGTTCGTTTTCTTCTTCTTTTGTGCGTGGGTGTAGGTTGCTGAAATGACGAAGAATGCGCGTGTGCTCATAATTCTGACGGGTGCGCCAATAACGTTCTCTCTCTCTCTCTTTCTTTTTTCCTGTGCAGGTACGGCGGCCTTGATTTCAACGGCGCACGCAGAAAAAACGTGACTAGAGATTCGACATCCACGTTGAAGGCTTGGCTCAACGAACACAGAAAGAACCCTTACCCCACAAAAGGAGAAAAAATAATGCTCGCGATCATTACGAAGATGACTCTAACTCAGGTACGTAAAGAAAAAAAAAACTGCACGCAGCCTCTTCATCTCGACAAACATGTTTTCAAGGATATATTCTCTCGCGCGCAAACGAGATTAAGGGTAATTACAGCGTAGCGTAGGTGATTCCGCTACTGTGTGCAAGATATGTAGCTATGGGCTAACGCTGTTTTCGCGAGTTTCAAATCCTCTTCAAGTAACGGTGTGGAACCTTTTTTTTTTTTTTACGTCTATTTCCTTGCTCGTTCAAAGTAATCGTCTATGCGTATGCTAAAAGCCTGTTTTCTTTGCTTCCTATCTCAGACCATGCAGTAAGCGTTATATCCCTCTTCTCGCGCATTTTCTTAAATTTGTTACGGCAAACAACTGCACTATGTGTGGTAGCGAGTTTCTTAATAGCTGTAAGGGTCCGCATTGATGATTGTCGCAAACTGAGTGAGTTCATCTTCGGCGCATGCATCCTGTCTCCCTCCTTCACCTCTCGCAATAGGCACCTTTTGGAAGATTAAGTATCCACCTGATCTCACACCATCATATCACTCATATATACTATAATTTAACGTTGTGGAAAAGTCTTTTAAAGCGTATAATTAAATGAAAAAAGTTTAAATAAATAAAAGAAATGAATGGCCTTCAGAAATACTGTGCAATCCGTGAATATATACAGAACCATAGGCGGTTACAAATGCTCATGGATCGCAGCTGTCGCTTAAGGAAATTCAGTTTTCGCCCGGCTCGAATGCGCACACCAGATTCGAAAACGGTTAGAATGTATACTTGCACTTGCACATGCAAATCAAATTAAGTCAACTTTATTTTCCAGTGCACAAACGGGATGGCGATTTTTGGGCAGTAAACTACATAAGCCGCTTGGCACATCCCAAAAGTTCACATAAAAAGCAGAACTGTGTATGCACAGTCACATTGGTACAGATAAGAATTTAAAGAACGCAGCAATTGCTGTAAATGCGACTGCAGCCGAAAAAATGTGAAGACAAATTTAGCATTGTTCTGTACCAAAGAGACCGTAACACCATAAAAAGAAGTATGAAGAGTTGGAACATAGAATAATTATACCGAACAGTAGAAGTAGGCTCTGTATTTTATATAGCTTGACAAAAGCTGAAAAGAATACAATTGATAAGTATAATCAGAGAAAAAGAGAAAGGGGGGGAGTAGGAAAGGCACGGAGGTTATCCGGAAGAGATTCCGGTTTGTTACCCTGCACCGGGGAAAGGCTAAGAGGAAATGAAAGACGGAAAGAATAGGGGGAGAGGGGGGGCGGAGCGATAAAGCAAATGCACAAAAAAATAAATAAATAGATGAGGTGGACAACATCCGTGAAAACTATTGACTTTCTAATAGGCCGCTCGAACGCAAAAACTTCAAGAGCGCCTTGACCGACTTGTAGTGTGACGACTGTATAGGCCGGCGTTTCAGGACTGTCTGCTCCAAAAGCGGCTGGTCGTGAAGTGCTGTCGCGAGTGACTGCCTGTGTGAGCTGCATCGAGGGCAACGGCAAAGAACGTGTTCGATAGTTTCCCCACTGCCATAGTGGTCAAACGCAGCACTATCTTCCCTTTTGGTGCGGAAAGTAAAGGATTTGGTAAAAGTGACGCCTAGCCACAGTCGGCAAAGTACTTTTGTCTCAGGTCGGGATAGTCGAGGTGGAGGACAAAGTCGAAGACAGGGGACCAGTCGATGTAGACGTGTGTGGTATATGTGTGTGGTACAGCTAGGTATATTCCACAACAATTGTGTGGCATCATTCGCAGCCACTCGAAGTTTCGCTGTTGCATCTGTTCTCGACAGGGTTATTGGTTCCTGCACACCATCTTCAGGAGCAGATCGAGCAGCTTCATCGGCATGTACGTTGCCTGTTACGCCACAGTGGCTAGGGAGCCACTGAAGTGTGACGTCGTGTCCTTGCTCGACGAGGTGATGAAGGAGCTTTCGGATTTCTAGAACTAGTCAGCAACCCGAGAACTAGTCCAGGGTTACCATGGCGTCCATCAACAGTTGAAATCACTGCTATTGCGCATGACTACTTAGCCATGATTCACATGGTTATAGAAGCGCTCAGAGCACACGTCGGGCACCTTGCTCGCGCCCCTCTCCACTATCTCTCCTCACTGCCAGAAGACGGACCACGCGCCTCTTTTTGTCAGACGATACTGCCTTATCGTGTATACCTTCCATCAGATTACACAACTGCAGCGAGAGTTCTGTTTCCCCCACGGCGCTTGGCTGAGCCGCAAGTTCGACTGACAGTACCAGAAATTCGAACGAAGGCACAACTCTCATCACCAGCTCTCAAGCAACTTTCGCTGCTCTTGCTGTACGAAAAAAAAAAATTAAATAATTAAAATGAAATTGTCTATTAGCATAGTTTCTACAAGGCATAAGAAGAAGGGCGGAAATCATCACAAATGAACGAAGTATGACCGCAGCTGCTTTAGACATGCACTGATCCAAATGAACTCTGGTTCGCCGTCCTTTTCTTAATGAGTTTATTGGCGCAAGGGCATCTCTGGCCAAATAGCGCCATGTCAATTATTTTAATTGGACATGGCAGCAAAAGAAAGGATGCTACACATATGCTTATTTAAAATGACAATGGCTCTACAAGGGTGTAAATGTAAAATATTGGTGTATAAAACCATGCTAAAACGATGTTTTTACATGTTTGTTCACCTGTAAGGATGGGAGTGGTGACTAGGATGATAAATGATATGGCTAAGAAAGTTCACTTCTTCAAAGTGTTTTAAAACAGTTTCAATGAGAAATATTGCTTCCGCCCATAAATATAGGGCAGGGTGAGAAGGTACATGATGTGTAAAAATGCGTTCTTTCTGTTCCATGAAGCATACCTTAAATCAGACTTTTCAAGGCTCGCGTGATCCGTGAAGTTCCGCTTCCGGCAATACCTCGGCGTTTTTGTTAGGCATCGCAAATGCTGCAGGCTGCCATCTTCCACCGCGAATATCCAGGACATGCCTGCATTTTCATTTATTCGCTCGTGCTCTGACAGTGTGCTCGCGTATCACGACACTCTCCAATTACTGCCCATATATTTTTTTCTAATGATTATATAATTTTCAGCAATAAGAGGTAAACAAACCTTAACTCTTTATAATTTATTTTGCATATAACCACGGCCGTCGTTATCAAGGACATGATTTCGCGACTCAGTCGCGAAACATGACGCCGAGTGAGTAAATTGAAGTCTACACAGTTTTGAAAACGAAGCAAAAATATCTCGAAACACATTCGCAAAAATTCGCGTCGACTAAGCGGCAGTGTTATTGAACACAAATTTCACATTTTACATTTTGCTCAAAATTCTAGTCATTCCGCGTTGCATACATCAGGCATATGGTGTTGCATAGGATATATATATATATCCTATGCAACACCCCTCCCTTTGACGTTTCACAGTCGTCAAGTATGATTCACACTTTTTTCTTGCACATAAATCCCAATACCACCTTCCAAAGCAAGATGTGTTTATTTTGGCTAGCATGATTAGACTATTCCTGTTGAGCGCCCTTTCAGACAACCGGATATAATTCGGAAAACACCACGTCAATATATCACATCAGTGTAAGAGCAAACATATTTTGTAATAAGAAGAGAAAAGAAGTGAAAATGCAATAGAACATGTCTTTAAGGTAGTCGTGGCGCGTAGAACAATTTGTTGCGTCTGTGTGCGTTCCCTTCTTTGTCCTCGCCTGCTTAACGTTCCAGCCTCCAAACACCTATTCGGTCGAGTACGCACCACCAAATGCAAACTTCTCAATCTTCTTGTCTTAGCGTTAAATACGTGTTACGAGCTTACAGAACAAGATATATTGAAAACGGCGATCTAAGTATGCTTGGCAAAGGTAGTCGCCTGTATTTGTTACGCGGTAGCACTAATTCGTATCGCTAGACGTGTCTAGCCCGCCAACTGTGCCCGCTACTCAGGGCAGGAGCAACAAAGGAAGAATCGGGTTGCGCCGAGCCGACCAACGTGCAAGGGCCGACCTGAGTCACAGTGCAAGAAATCAAGTTTATTTGTATTGCGCAGGTCAGCACTGCAGCACAAGACTACAAGCTTTGTTTGATTTGTCCACTAATTTTGCCCACCCTTCTGTCAATGAAAGATGCAGGCAAATCTATAGGGTCTGATATTCAACCGTACAATTTCTGTTTTCACAATTTCTTCGTGCTTGCACGTTGAGTACGTTCAGCTTTCGTCTTGCCGGACTATTTATAGCTGCTGATCCATTGCTTATTTACCTATATAACGCCACATTGTAGTAAAATACCGCATTTTGTGGCATGCTCTCCAAAGCACTGCATGCATTGACGCTATCGCAGCGACCACTTAACTTCTTGAGAATGGCATAAACCGCCTTTCGTGACATATGCTTACAACGCTGGTCGCCAATAAAAGTGAATAATCTGTGGCCAACGGATCGTGCGACGAACCGCGCAGGGTGCGCTGGACTTAGGCAAGCGCTGTATATTACAGTGTGATCACAGCACACCGAAGGCCAAATGCTCCAGTCCATCGTCAAAAGAGATCTGACGAACCATTTTGATTTCGTCCACTACCAGGGAAAAGTCTTGACAATAAACCCAAGCCGTACACGCAAGTGTACACACTGATGGAGCAGAAAGCACCAGCTGCAATCCAAACTCGGAAGACTCCACTCGATATCTCAGGGAATAGTGTTCTGGAATATTTCGTACATGCTGTACTACTACAAACTTGCAGACTCACGAAATTTCAAAAACTCGAGCAGGGCATGTCGACCGACCGCGTCAAGCAGCCTTCACATATATCGAGCGCGTGCACGGCGCGGGAACTCTGCGCAGATTCCGCTAGCTGACGTCGCACATGAGAGAGCGCCACTCAAACTTCTCAGGGTAATAGTGAAGCAGGCTGAAAGAGATTAAAAGGACACAGAAACCAAGCAAAACAAGCCAAACAGGACAGCGCTGGTTCTGTTGGGCTTGCTTTCTGGGTTGTTCTCGATGCTTTGGTGCCTGCTTGGTTCGAGACGAACCAACTCGCTCATGTCAAGTTATTGCTAATCCAGTTTCTCTCACCTGACAGTAGCCTTTTATTTTCCAGCACTCCGCCAGATACTGTCGTTTACTTTGTTAATGATTGGCTAGTCGAAAGCATTTCCCGTGGGTGGCTCATTTTGCTTGCATCTCGCTTTTGTTTGAGCTCAGTGCTTAATGCCTACAGTGGTGGGCTTGGTGTTCGGCCGTGATACACGCCGTTTCGCCTTGGATAACTCACGCGCTAAAAAAGGGACTGAGGAGAACCCACCTAGCTTTTTCGGAAGCCATGGGAGAAGCTTTTGAGAGCGAAATTGGGTCGGAAAATCAGGAAGGTTAACCGGAAAACTTCTGGTTCGCTACGCTGCACTGGGGGAAGGGTAAGGGGAAATGAAAGACTGGAAGAATATTGGTAATACAAAGCAAATTCGTTAAAAAAAATTGATGAAAGGAGCTTTTGACAAACGTATTGCGCTATTTGACCGCAGGTGTCCACGTGGTTTGCAAACGCGCGACGCCGGCTCAAGAAGGAGAATAAGATGACTTGGGAGCCGCGCAACAAAGCCGACGCCGATGACTCGGGCGCCGAGGACAAGAAGGACGATGAGGACACCCTTGACGAGCGCACAGCCAGCGTCCAAGACCCCATGCGTCGCAGCGATTCGACCAGGTCCTACTGCAGCTTGTCGGCACTGCAGCGTTCCCGGGGTGAGTTTTGCCGTTCAATGTTCTCTGTTTATATACCCCTTCTCGTCTCATGCGTCCACCAAGTTTCAGGGACCTGATGTTCACATTCTGTTTAAGAAATATAGTCCAACCTGTGCCTGCCGAATTCGAATACGTCGAATTTTTTTCCATGGCACATAAACCTATGAAATAACCCTCTATGTCCAAAGAAGACAAACCAATCGGCTATATTGAACAAATTACCCAAGCTTTCGTGGTATACATCGAATACAAGGCACTGCCAAACTGGTAGTTCGTTTTTGTAGAAAAAATACGCTCCCACAGACGTTAAATTAAATGCCCAGAGTGTCTTTGTTAGTGGTATCGTAGCAACCGAAACGTGCTAATGAAAAGTGATTCGTGTTTGTCAACTTCGTTAGTGATCGTTAAGGAGCAAGACTCAGCAGCACAAGTGGCTATCGAGGGGTGTGTCACAGAGGACGCAATGAACGAAAGTGAGAGTAACAGGGGACGATTTCAGGAAGCGTTGCCTTCGTAAAGGCTGTTTGCCATTATTCGACCGTATTATGTATGTCCAGCATAAGGATTGCCAGGCATTTGCACTTACGAATAATTCTAGCGTAAGAGCTTCTTTGCAAGTAACCCGTCGTGGTTGCTCAGTGGCTATGGTGTTGGGCTGCTGAGCACGAGGTCGCGGGATCGAATCCCGGCCACGGCGGCTGCTTTTCGATGGGGGCGAAATACGAAAACACCCGTGTGCTTAGATTTAGGCGCACGTTAGAGAACCCCAGGTGGTCGAAATTTCCGGAGTCCTCTGTGGTTCTGGCAGAAAGTGGTTTTGGCACGTAAAACCCCATAATTTAATTTTATTCTTTGCAATTAATGTTTTAGTTACTTTGATCTCTCAGTGTTCAGAGTGGCGTTCTTGCTGAGTAAACGATTTTGCAAACTCTTCCTGGAGCCGTATTTTGTAACGATCCATTAAATTGTCCGATATTTCTTCTTATTAACTGTTAGTTTTTGACTCGCACGGAGCAGCTACCTGGCTATCGCCAGGATCGGCAACTCGATGGCACGAGTGATGCGAAAATAACAGAGTCGGAGGAAAATAATCTTTACCAAGTACGATCGCATGTTTGGGTCGTTTATTCCCAAATACATCAAACCCGCTGGTGGTTCGATCGCAGCGTCATCTATCATGTTGGTTTCATAGGGCATTATTTCATTAACATTGAGGGCTCACCCCACTCTTAACAGAATTTTCCTAGCTAAAAATTACAGAAAAGCTGTAGCGCTCAGTTCGATTGCCGATAGAACACGGCGCTAGCAGACAGTGCCACGGGAACATTCCTGCCCATCTCATTCGCCGCAGCGCCGCCCATTCGGGTCGCGCTGTCAGCTGTCTCCTCGCCGCCACCTCATTAGCTCACAAAGCCCGTAAACCTTCGGTGCTTGCCACACGGCGTTACACGCAGGCATATAGGCGAGGCGGCGCGCGGCGTTTCTTCTCTTGTGCATCTGCGCCCTTGCTTCGTTCGTGATTAGAAATGATTCGCGACCGAAGCCACGCCGAAGGCAATACCACACAATCCTGCTTTTCCTCTTAATCTGCGCCAACACCTCTCACGTGTAGGACGCACTTGCGCGTTCGTACAGGCGCCAGTGCAGGGCTGCGCGGGCATTCGGAGGAGGGGCGGAGAGCGACCCTTATCGGGCCGTGCGCCCGTGAAATTATTCAACCTACGCCGGAGAGGAGGCCAGCGCGGCAGGCAGTGGCCACCGCTGAGGGATCATCCCTCCCGTGAAAAGGCGCCTTTATCACGCAGTGACCCGCACGCATTTGCGCGGGGATGGCAGTAGCACCGGGGGAGCCCTGGCGAGTGAGTCGCTCGGGCCAGAGCTATCTGTGCCCGTGTGCGAGGCATTTAATCGGCAACGCATTTCGAGTACCCTCTGTGCGCTTGCATTCCAAGGCGGCGGAAGCGTGCATGGTCGCACCGTAGACCGATTGTGCGGGAGCAGTGGCGCTGGCCCTAATCAGCCCATGTTGCAGTTTGTAGCGCGCCCGTCGTTGGCCGGAGCGTGGCCGTCACGATACCCGCCAAGTTGCATCACGGGTAGGTTTGCGGGCGGCTGCGCCGGACGCGGAGCGCTGCTGGGTCCAATAAGATATCCCACAGTCGCCCAGACACTGATTGCGGCTGAAGGAAGCCTGAGAAACGTTCGGACCGGCCACGGAGCTGCCAAACCGGTTCCGATTGTCCGTGCGAAATTATGCATATGCGAGCAACACGCTGCGCAGGCCGATAGACACGCTTTTGTGTGTTTGGCGCGGCAGATTCATCCCCGAGTTTTCTTTCTCCCGGCTCCATACCAGCACGCACCAAATCCGCGGCCACGCCGTTATCGCGATCCTCGAGGCGACAGTAGCCACGGCTGTGTCAGCGAATCACGAGCTGTGGGGGAAATGAAGAGAGGGGGGCGAAGCAAGCCTTGCGACCCGATATCAGCAGTTACCTCCGCTACCGAAATGGACGCCCTGGGCGTGGCTGTCAAATTCATTAGCCAAAAAGACAGCCAGGAAGCGAAATGGCCTAAATAAAACAAGCAACTCGCCCTCAGACGGACACGCAATCCTTTCGGTACTAAAACACGCGAGGCTGCCGCAGTGGACATGGCAAGAGCCGAGCAGCAGCAAAAAGAGAAAGGAAACAAAAAAGCGAGGTAGCCGATCGTGTGCAGGGGCCACAATGATGGAGGGCCATGGACCGTACGTCTGCGCGGGCCATACACCACGTGCACCCGCCGAGGGATGAAAGGGAGGGAAGAACATCCGATCCGAGATGAGCGTCGCTTAGCTATTTTGACTTCTGCGGTCTTTCTCACCGAGCCCCGTCACTTGGGCCTTTGGGCTGCCGGGATTTGTCACCCGGAATGTTGTACGTCTTCGTGTACACGGAACAAGCAAATAAGGGAACAAAAGCGCTCGATGCTTGGTGGCGCCGTTCCCGGGGTTGCTTGGAATTTCCAGACGAATGCTCATCACATCAGGAGCTCCGTTCTTCCTGTGAAAATAATTTCAAAAAATGCTAAAAATCCTTTCGTTTACATTTTCTCTAGGATAGTCCTTTTCATTAATCTTTAAATGGTACAAGCAAATAGGCAAGTAATTTCTGCGGCAATCCGCAAGGTACAGTATGTTTCATGAAAGGGAGGGTCAACTGCAAGCGCGAGGATGCTACCATTCGAACCGTCGATTAATTCGGCCTCGTTCAGAAATCTGCTATCCTCCTGGTTACGCCTCAGAAAGACGCTGGTATAGGTTTCGATCCCCGGACCAGGAAGAATTTTAGTTTAACTGCGAAGCTTGCTGTGAAACCCGTACGGGTTTCTTTGTATCTTTGTGCTACTCTCCAGCCGGATGAACATTTCGTTCTCTTTCCTACAAAACAAATTGCTTGCTATTTGCTGTCACAGCTCCCCCCTCCTTCAAACTTCCCAAATAGATGTGATGCCAACTAGGCTTGCACGTTGTTCAGAGCTGCTGTCGGATTCCACCTCTAAAGCGAAGATTGTGCATGGTCGTCACTGGCTCGTCTACCTGATTCGAAACAAAGGCGCTGAGTCAGACGCGGAGGCCTCGCCGCGACGACCGAACTGCCTGCACCAACGCAGCAGCCAGGTGGTTTTGACGCGAGCGACACCCGTGGCCGCGTCGCGCGCGCGCGCAAGAGCGCCATCCAGGCAGCAGCACGCGACGCACGTCCCCCCCCCCCCCTTTCTCTCTTCCTCCTTCTCCATATAGGACTCGCTTAAGCGACGGAGCCATAAATAAGCACCATCGGGAGCACAACAAACAGGCGTGCACTGGGCCGACGGAAAGGCGAGCAGCGTGACGCAGGCACGCGCGCAACAAAACACACCTAGTAAACACATCATAATGTTCTCCTCGCGCGCGGGCCTCCCCCCGCTGAGCTCGTTCGCGAAGGGTTGCCGCTCCCTATCAAAACTAAATAAACGGTGATATTCTCAATGGAAGGCTCGCTTCCCGCTATCGCGACACCATCTCGCCGTTGCGCGGCGTTTGGAGCGCAGTGTGCCCGCGACGCGCAGTCGTCTCTCCCGGGAAGCGAGCGGCGTGCGCAAACAAAGCGCTCCCCGGGAGTCCCCCAGCCGACCCTCTTAGCTTCATCTATCAAACGAGCCGGCCACCGCCGAAATTGGGGCCTCTCGAGATGGGCCGCCGTCCCCCCGCGCAAATTAAAGGTGAACTCAGGAGCGAGCAAGCTTTTAACTCCGAGCCGGCAAGGAATTCGGAAGCCACCCTGCTCCGCCCCGGAGAGGACTCGAGCCCGGCGCAGGACCTGTCGGCAGATGTTGCCAATGTGGTGGCCCGAAAAGAGGCGCACCAAAACCAGCGCGGCTGCAGTGTGCAGACCAGCGAGGGGACGCGCGCAGGGATAATGCTGTATTTAGGCTCCCGTTTTGTCAAGTGGGAGAGCGTAGTGGCGCTCGTTCGCCCCACTCCTCCCCTCTGCCCCACCGTCCATCGAACGACCAGCGCAAGCACGTAAACTCGCCAGCGCGGGATATAGTCTGAGGGTGTCGGATCGAGATTTATACGGCACTGATGGCCCCGCTGGGTATCCGCTGCAGGCTCCGTGGACGAGGGCTTCAGCAAATGCAGTGGGTCCCCAGAGGTCCTTTCGCGAAACGGCACCGCTGCCGGTGATGCCACTATTACCTGTTCCGCGCTGTTGTTTTCTTGGCATGAACAAGGAGGTTTGTTGTAGTCCGCGATCTCCTGCTATATATATATATATATATATATATATATATATATATATATATATATATATATATATATATATATATATATAGCAGCTCCGACCGTGGACATAATTTTCTTTGTTGCTATTAATAGCAACAAAATGGGAAATTTGGCTGCATATGAGTCCACTATTCCTAATAAAAAATTAAAGCGCTTATCAAGAGAGAACTATCGAAAGAACAAATCAATAAAAGCATTTCATACTGGCTCAATCAGAAGGAAAGGAATCCTCGCTCTAACAATAAAGCCATTTACTATGAACATAGCCGAAAGCTAAAAACATGCTCATCTCATACGTAATGGAGACCGGCGTATGACCTATAATAAACATGAGCAGCGCTCAGTCATGCTTTAACAGTTAAATTCGCAGTAAAGCGCACAAAAGTCACTGATGCGAGAAGCCATCATGGCATTACATTAGAATGAAAAAAAAATGTGCTCACGAATTGTATAGCGTTATTTTTCGCTGGAAACTAATCAGATCAATGTCCACAGCAAAAGTCACGCGGTGGTTTATGAAGGCAGGGCCATGGTCCAAACATTTTCTTACCTATAAGACGTGCCTAAGACGCCAAGGCGACCCACGAAGGCCATCAGCACTTAAACACACGAAGTACCTTTAGGTGCTGGTCAAATTGTGGACATTCGACGAGGATAGAGAGAGAGAGAGGTTTATTATGGTAGAAAAGCTGAGAGGTCGGTCTGAAGCAAAGTTCTGACCCACTCAGCAGTGGGGAAGGGGCGACGAGGATGGGCTATACAGAAGCCATGGCACATGTATTATATTGAGTATAGAAAAGCTGTATTGTGGTACGCACAATACAGAGTACGCACAATACGCAGAGTATTGTGGTACGCAGACAAAGGGGGGGGGGGGGGGGTCTCTTTTCCTCCATCCTTCCCCCGTTTGCGCACATATTTTCACAATCTGCGCACAATCTTTTCCATGCGCAATATCATACATGTGCCGTATATCAAAAACCATGAAGTATGATCAGCGGACAAAATCATCGCGGACAAAGCGATGCTCCGTGAAAATAAGGCATGCTTGGTTGGTTGTATGCGGTGTTCAGAGATAATTTAATATATCTAGATTGAAAAAAGGACGGTGCCCATATATGCTGGCGTTATCGTCAGTTCTCGTTTCCCTTCGGCCTTTATAGTTGAAGCAGCGTGTAATGGCGGAAAAATGGAGCTGCACACAGGCAGAGCGATGACTACATACTAAACTCGTCTTTTCCATCAACATCTTGCGCTGTTTCATGTACACAGATCTAAAATGAACCAAAAAGCACAAATCAAAATCTCATTTCCTTTCATGGAAGAGTGGATCTTTACCACTTTCGTGGATAAATAAGACGGCGTTCCTGTGGCTTAGAAGAAAAAAAATACGAGAAGAATAATCTGGACAGTTTAGAACACCCGCCGTATAGTTGTGTACGTGCCACTTTTGACTGAAAAAGCAGGACGCAGCATACCAGGTCAGCTCTCTCTTTCACTATTCGTGCTATACCGGCATTGTGTTTTCATTCAAACCAATAATTTTTAAACATACTTCGTGAAGTTTTCGAAGCGGTTTCTTTGGCGTTTGTACGCCATAATTGCCTTTCCTTGCAACATCGTGTCATTAGAATGCTGCGGTAAACTGCGTCTGGCTCAACAACTTTCTTATGAATTTGACTCATGAAATGGGAGAAATGTGACGTCGCGGACACTCCGCACACCGACAAAACGTCAGCCAGCGGCTCCAACTTAGCAGTCAACACTGCAACTACAATACCACCGCACATGCGACTGTCGTCTTCAGTCTACGGCTTCATATAAATGCCACATCGTTGCTTCCTCTTCGAAAAAACAAGCGAGCAACGCACAATCGCATGAGTTCTTTTTAGGCACCAACAAATTTTATCGCTCGGAAAGCCAGGCGAGAAAGCCCAGCAAACGCCGTCTTCATCACCCGTGACGGTATCCTGACAGCGCATGAGTTCTTGTTAGTGAATAGTATCATATTTTTTTTAGCGTAGAGGCGACGTATTTTGCTAGTATAAAAGTAGCAAAAAACTTGACTGTCCCGATAAAGTTATCAGTACACGTTCCCATCGCTAAAAAGCTTGGTGAGAATAACGAGACCGTGTTTTGATGAGTTTACGCAGTCTAAACGCTATAGCGTGGTACTTGTTTGGGCTTTCCAGAAAGTACGTTACGACCACCCCAGACATCGGGGGAGGTGGACCACGAGGCGGCCGAGATGCAGTCTTCCCAGCCACACCGGGCCAACGCTGGCTCAGATCTCCACCAGCAGCGGCACAGCTATGGCCACTCGGCGAACCCGTACGCCCTCGGAGGCACGTCTCGGTCCCCAATCCTCAACGGCATCATGTCTCTGGCGCCACCAAACTCACTCACAGGATACACACCGGCTGCATCCTCCGACAGCCCGTCGCCAGACCTCCAGGGCCTAGAATCTCTTATGTCCAAGTCGTCGCCGAACGCCGCGGACGACTCGTCGGGCGCCGACAGCGCGCACAACAAGCCCAAGATCTGGTCGCTGGCTGACACCGCGACAAGCAAGAGTCCCCCTCCACCGCTGCCGTGCTCGGGCCAAACGCAGGGTCCTCCGGCCAGTGGTGGGCAGCCCAAGGATACTGCAGGAGGCGCCGCCAGCCACGGCTCGGTACTGGGCTGGTTTTCCGGGGGATACCACCATCGGGCCGGCGGTGGGAACACGCCCACTTCAGCAGCGGCGGCAGCTGCGGCGGCTCATTTCGCCAGTTACGGCAGCAATGGATTCAGTCCCGGAGGAGCCGCGCCACAGACGGACACGCCGCCACAGACGCCCCCCAACGCCAAGATGGGCGCCACTGGATCGTCCTCGCTTCCTTTCCACCTGGGCTCCGGCGGGTACTTCCAAGGCCAGAGCTCTGCCTCGCACCTCTACCTGGGCCAGGCGTCGGCCTCTGCGCCGCATTCGCACATGGGAGGTGAGTAGGCGCAGTGCGTTGGAACTTCACACTGTTTCACGCCAGAAGCAGCTTAATCGAGTCATTCTCCGGAATCATTGCTATGCGTTGATTCCCTTTCCGCTGATGTTATGACTTAGCCGCGTCTGCCCCTCGTCTATTTTGAATCCTTACGTAAGGTCGTATTTTTTTCTCGCCAGAAAGGTTATGCAGATGCCTGAGACATACACTGTCTGAAAGTACTAACGTGAAAATAGCTTCCACTTTACATGTATCAAGCTAAGAATAAAAGCCAATCTTACGGTCCGTCTATTCGTGAATTGCCTATACCACAAAAATTACTTGAGCCTCTATATTTAAACGGCTTCACCACGCGTGGCACCTTTCCCACTGCAATGAAGCATCACTGTGCCGCCTCTGGCTAGGGGTGGCTTTTACGAAAGCTTAACTATTCCTCATTGGAATACAGACATACTTATGTGCAACTGCTATAGCTGCGAGGAGACAGTCGAACAGGTTTCGTTCTTGTTCGAAGAAGTGCGACCTTCTTCGGAATGTGCTAAACTGACTGGGCTGTAGGCAATTTTCGCCGATTCTAGAGAAGTGGTCTCATGCGTCCCGTGAGACCACGAAAGCGACGCGGGCATTGCTGCAACTTCTGAAATACACTGGCCTCGATAGCCATAAGTTGGCGCGGTGGGTACGTCTGCGTGTGCTCACATCTGAAACTCGCTCTTTAGACCATTCGTTCTTGTTAAGGCAGACATACTTCCCTGCTAAGCATGTGTACGTTCTCTTAAACCTAACTCTATGTACATAAAAGAAGTCACCCTTCCTGATTTTTCCGCATTCGAAAATGAAACGCGAAAACCATGAAACGAAATTGTGGTGAAGCACTGCTATTTATTTTTATTTTCAGGCAATGAATTCAACCTAACCTAACCTAACCTATCCTGAAAGACAATCCCGAGGTATTGCGTTGCTTGCAGTATGAGAGCGACACCAACACGAGGGAGAAAAAAAAAAGAACGTTCTCAGTTTATTGAAAACGCTTAATGCTAGCATCTATCGTCGTTTGACAAATGAACCAATGCCAGCGGCACTGCCACGGGCAAAAGACAAAGACCGACGCCGAGACGGAATGCGTTTCTCAAAAAGAAAGAAAGCAAGCGAAACCGGAGCGAGAACCACCTAAGCAGGGCAATGAGCAGCTCGGCACAAGCAGTTCCGTTTGATGCCGCCGCAAAAGCAGCTGCGCTCGCTCGGCGCGCCGAGGTTAGAGGGGAATGGAGCGCGTGGCGTCCACCAGCCTCGGTCAAGCAGCGAGCGCGAAGGCAGGCAGCGAGAGCCGCGAAAGCATCCCCGTCGAGAAAAGCGGCCCCGATCAGACCTCCCCCAAACACCAACCGCCAGGAGGGGAGAGCCCGCGACCGCAAAACCAGCCGCGGCAAATATTTTTTAATATAAACGGGACGGCGCTCAGCGCGAGTTCCGGAGGAGAGCGAGGAGGTCCCTCCTCAATTAATGCAGATTGAATTCCGGACGGCATAAAAATTATTCCAGGACAGACGGATTGGTTTGCAGCGACACCCACCTTTTCGTCTCTGGGGCTCTTCATTTCCATCGATTGTCAGGAAAAGACCGGAAGAAATGGGGGGCCCGGCTGGGCCCGCCTCGCCTCATCAGGTTTCCCCGCGCGCCGGCGGCGCGCTTTTTGCCTTTAATCATGTCCCTAATTCGTCTCCACCTTTTCCGTGTTCCAGTTGACAAGTCGTCGTCGTCGTGCGCCGGAGGCCCCATCTACCGGGCCGCTGGGGGCTACGCGTCATCGGCACCCGCCGCCATCATGGCCGCCGCTGCCGGAAGTCCCTGCGCCGACGGAGCCTCTTCCTCTTCCCGCTCGTCGTCCTCGGAGGACGAGTTCGCGCCGCCGCAGCACTACGGCCCCGCGGCCGCGGTGCCCGGCGCCATGGCCGACGGGCTGCCCTGAGCTGTGATCGCGCTGGCACGAGCCGTGTGTGAAAGTGGACTCCGGGGGCTTCGGCCCCAAGAAGATGTCGCCCCCTTCCCTCCCCTCCGCACCCACGGGGGAGCGTCGACCTTGGCGTCGAGGACGAGCGCCGGCGCGACCACCTCCCACTGTCGTACACTTGTCCATCGCCATTCGGACGAGAGTGTCACTTTTCATACGGTGTAGATGACGGCAGTGCATCAGAATGCCGTCGGAACTGCTTTCGCCGGTGACATGTCGCTTTATCTTTCTCGGTTCGCACGGTGGTATAAATTCTCGGTTGCACTGAGACAGCATTTACACAAATAATTCAGCGCCTCCTGGCTACGGACTGATGTCTCAGGGTGGCTCGAAGGAAACAGATCGCGGTGTGTGGCAGGCAGGAAAATGACCTCAGTGATGGCCAAGGTCCTTGCCGCAGTTTCTCATAGTTTATCTTTGTCGAGAAGAAAGATAATATCCAGGGAGGGTGGTCTTATATGAAAAGCTGTGCGTGAATGCGTGATATGCAAGAAGGAAGTGTGTGCTGTCGCCGCTTATTTAAGCCAGGGGTTAAAGGTGGAATTCTTAATTAAGACATTAGGTTTGCATTGTTTTTACAGGTCGACGTAGGAGCATACAAGCACGTGTTTACTTACGTCTGCATTGGCAAGCCAGTGCTTGGGTAAAGTTGTTCATAAACAGCATTTCGCGTGTAATTTCAATTTTTAATGTTATAGAGAAGAATCCTTTAAAACAATTGAAGGTTGTTGTGCGCGTGTGTGTGTGTGTGTTTCCCTTTTTTTATTTTGAGAAACTTCCCAAGCGCCATGCTTCATGGCACAGTCACTCTCCTTTTACTGTAGTAAAGGTCGGACAATTTGCTTTTACCACGAAGGAAATGAAACGTGAATCTGCTATTCTTGTTTATTTTCAGTGTAAAGTGTTTTAGTAGCTGTGCCAATTAATTTATTTTGTGCAAGACACTAGTTCAATCAACCGTTGTTTTCCTAGCAAGGAGGAGGTGGATACATGACGTGACGACAGATATAACGCGAGAACAATACACGAAGGCTGTAATCTGTGTTGCAGGAAGTGGGCTTGTTTTTATCTTGCGAAGTTTAGTGCGAGATCTGAAGCAGACATTAGTGGCCTTCGCAAAGAAAAGAAATACCACGTTGATTCTACGTGGCAAGTGTGCTGTTTCTCATTTTCGTTGAGTGAAATTAATTGAATATTGGTTGTTTAGTGAGGAAGAGAAAGAAGGATTGACCGTAACTCCCTAGCTGGGCGCTGGCATCTGGTATGAGGGTTGTCGTGTTGAAGGGGATAGAGAGGTTTGTAACGGCTAGATATTGAACAATAGGGAATTGAATTGAATTCAGAGGGCTTTACGCCCCAAAACCACGATTTGATTTTGAGGCACGCTGTAGTGGGGGGACTCCGGATTAATTTTAACCACCAGGTGATCTTTAGCGTGCCCCCAGTGCACAGGACACAGGCGTTTTTTTGCATTTCGCCCCCATCGATATGCGGCCGCCGCGGCCCGGATTTGATACCGCGACCTCGTGCTTAGCAGCACAACGCCATAGCCGCTAAGCCACCGCGGCGGATTAAAGGATTTGGGGGAGAGAGAAGAAAACATACACTATATGAACTGTTGAAGTTACGGAGCTTATACAGTTTTATTTTGTTTCAATAAGGAGAGACATGGCAAACCCCAACATTAGTGTCGTACTAATTAAGGTATTCTTCTGTTGGCATTATTTAGCAGTTGAAAGCAAAATACGTGTAGCAGCACCTTTTTATATCTCTTATCGGAATCGCATCTTTTAACAAAGAGAGAGGAAAATTACAGAAACAGTAAATGCCCACTCTTTCCAAGCTATGCACAGCGAGACAAAATTTATGTATACCGCTGGGATAAACGCGCATGTGGCGGTGTTTAGCGACATCTACAAGTATGGCAGAAATTCTTGAACAATTATAACTTATATCTCGTGTATTCGACCAGGTTTACTGTATTCATGGAATCTCAGTACGATGTTGTGGTCGGATAATCCTGGGTGGAATTGTGTTTCTGTGGTGGTGAATCTCCTTGGGACGCACACAATACCCAAGCATACCACACAAGCAGTGTCACATCTCTTATATTGCCTGCCTCCCATGTTTATACTCTGCGTAAGGCGAAAAAAATTGAGGGTGTGCTTATTAAACGGATTTCGTTTATTTGTGTATGTGAATAGTTTCGTTTTGAAACGATAGCTAAACATGTTCAGGTCGCTAATATCCCCTGGCTAAATGACGTCCTTGAACAGATTCTGCTCGTAGTTAACATGATTGCAAAAAATGCAGAAGAAAAAAAAAACAAGAAAAGAAACACCGTATAAGCTGACAGCCTATGAAATCCTTATTGGACAACTACTAAATAGAAGCAGATACACACCTTCGTATTAGCAGCTTAATGTGTTAATTACGTTTGCAAAACGTCTGTCTAGTTTGTTTGTAGTTGCTGCAAATTCTGTGAAATGATTGCGGTCAAGGAAAGAAAGGCGATCTTAGTGGAGCTTCCCCGGTTCATATCTCATTTTAAATGGCTGGGACACAATGGTGATTTTTTTTCTTGGCGGCTACGCGATGAATCTCTGCCGTCAGGTAAATATGCGCTCTTGGGACAAAGTTTATGTAAATTGTCATGCTTTCACGCCCAAAAACACGACCCCCCCCTCTTCCCATGTATAACCTGCAGACATCAAACTGGACCCAGTGGGTCATGTTCACAACTGTATTGTTCGTTTTCGCGCTTGCGTCGGTGATGAAACTGGCGAATGCAGAGGCACGGACGACGAAGAACGGAATAAATGCTCACACGACTGCAGCCTTCGTTGCAGAGTGTACTTCGATTGTCGATTAACTTCGGCTATGTTGGTAGAGCTTGCGCAGTGTGCAATTACTCTAGAAAAATGTGATTCGAAGGTGCACTTCTCCACTGGAGAAAAGCAAAGCCCGCGATGGGTAGAGATTCTTTGTCCCCTATGTCTCTTTCTTTCTTTCTTTCTTTCTTTCTTTCTTTCTTTCTTTCTTTCTTTCTTTCTTTCTTTCTTTCTTTTTCTTTCTTTCTTTTTTTCTTTCTTT
This sequence comes from Dermacentor albipictus, assembly GCF_038994185.2. NCBI lineage: Eukaryota > Metazoa > Arthropoda > Arachnida > Ixodida > Ixodidae > Dermacentor > Dermacentor albipictus. The sequence continues at coordinate 199,953,969 of NC_091821.1, read as the reverse complement.
CTTTCTTTCTTTCTTTCTTCCTCGTGATATTCATAAGAACTAAGAATGATAACGCGGAAAGCACGTACAGAAAATATCTGTCTATTTTTTGTCACCAGTTCGTCCTGAGAAAATATATGATGACGCGAAATACCAAGTCCGCTTCAATGCAACAGTTCTGTTTGCTCGCTTCTGCTCCATTCTCGTCATCCCGAGCGCCGATCCACAGCGCCGTCGGCGATGATCCTGGCGGTGTAAGGGCGTTGCCACCCAAGCCTATGACGAATGGTAAAGAAAGCCGGTCTAGAATGCAAACGGACTAGAATCGTTGTGTGGTTCCGGCCCGAGTGTATGGGAGGGCGTATTTAATAAATTCTCTTTCTTCTTCTCGCGGTACAGTGTAAATACATCATGTAGCGAATCGTTAGGACAAACTATAGCGGCGGGGAGGAGGCTGTCCACCCTGTTTAGAAGGTCTGTACATTGTTTGAACTCCAGCAGAGAGAGAAAGGAGATATTTAAGTGGAAGTCTTCCATTCCCAGAGACGCGCAGGCGGTGGGCCGGAGCAATAGCGACCAGCAGCGGCGACCATGGCAAATATGTGTGGCGCGCACTCGTTTCTACGTTCTACCTTGTATACGTTCCTCTCCTCCAGTTGACATGTGTTTACTGCGTATGTATAAGTGTATTTGTACATAAGTGTGATCAAACGCGACAGTGTACGCGGCTTGTGAAGGCACCCCTCGACCCGTCGGCAAGGTCCCGCGTGCCCACCCCCTCGACAACGGGGCACGCAGGCGGCGCGTGCCCCTGCCGGTGAGCTCGTGTTGCGGTGGTGGCCGCTTTCTTGTAGATATTGTTTCGTGCTATACGACATTTGTAAATATGTGGCAGAAATGGAAATAAAACAAGACATGTGGAAAAACAAAGAAAAAAATTTTCAACTGCCCTTTCTGGGTCATTCATTCTTTGCGGACACATGGCGTCATCGCTCCCTGAAAAAAAAAAGTTCACCAACGAATGAAACGAATTTTAGCCGTGCCGCACTACGGCACCGAAAAGCGAGTGACCTATAGCATTGAGCGCTGGAGCAAGGAATACGGCGAGAAAAAAACCCGGACGAAGAAACACATCGACGGGAGGGGCACCGCACCGTATACTTCTGGAGACGACACGTCTGACCAAATCGCAAGAGTTTTATTGCGGTAAATCTTTGCATCCGGAAAAATGCAATAGACACAAGGCAGTGGGGTTACCATATTACGGCACGGCTAATGTACGGAAACGTAGCAGAGCTGTAACTTCAATTCGAGTGCCAACCTTCGGTGGGTTATGCGCCATGATATGGCGTGCGTGCTCCAGGAGGTTTTCATGAACACGTGAGGAGCCTGTGCACCCAAGAAATGACCCCAAACTACGCTTGAAAGAACTACATCTCAGCGGAACATCGCACTGCGCAAACTGCCCTTGCGATCAGGTTATGGCGTTTCGTTTGTTGCTGGTTGCGCTGTTCTACCGGCATAAATTCAGACACGAAGTCAGCATAAACAAGAATTCGTCTTCGTATTTGTCGCTTCGTGAGTGTTTACGCCATAAGTGCGCTTCCTTTCGTACGGCATGTTTTTTGTGCTGCGTCACGTGCACTGAGAGGTTTGTGAATAAAAGAAAAATTAAATTAAGTAAGAATGGTATCCACTGTGGATGTAGCCACATTAAACAAATTAAATTCTGGGGTTTTACGTGTCAGAACCACGATACGACTATAGCCACGCCGTAGCGCGGAACTGCGTTTTCATTTAGAACACGTGGCGTTCTTAGGCACGGTATACACGGGCGTTTTGGCATTGCGCCTCCATCGAAATGCGGCCGCCAGGCTCGAACCCGCGACCTCGAGCTCAGCAGTGCATTCAAACACTATATAGTCACTGGACGACCGCGATGCATGGGTTAAGCTTATGCCATATGACTGAAACATTTGCTGCATTTGTGTGCATTTTTAACAGTCGGAGAACACGGGTAGCAGGCGCCGCCTACAGGCATCGACATCTGTTTACACAAATCTCATCAGAAAGGGAACTTAATGATCCCTTCACATTGGTAGCTAATTAGGCGATGTAGGTGCTGATCGTTTCCTTCAGGGCACGCGCTTCTTTAAACATTTGAAGTTATGAGATGATTACTCTAACCAACACAAAGAAGGCAGTTGTCCTACCACCTGTTCGGAAGCAAGGCACACAAGAAAATCTCTGGAAAGTGTGTGAGGAGGTTGAAGCCTATAGCGTCTTGCATGTCTATGCGATGCATTTCTTTCTATTTCTGTTTTATTTCATTTAGTGTTATTTTTAGTTAATATACTGGATTTGACCGTTTCGACACCTCGTTGTCTTTCTTTTTCTCGTTGTTTTCTTTATATTTCTAATATTTTAGCATAGCCGGCCATTCCGTTTACTTTCACGTGACACACGATCAAGTCTTATGGCAAAGGAATTTCGAACCAGTGAGAACATAGCTGCGAAAAATGATAATTAAAGATGAGACTTTATTAGAAAATAAACATCTAGTTGCTGTGCATGAATTGGATAAAATAAGCTGAAGCTTCGATCTTCCTTAGGCCAGGCTTTTTACAAAACGCGCCGGCCGTCAAGCCAGTAGGTTGCACAGATTTCTGAATGCGTTGAAGGGATCTCCTATTTCATAAACCGCTAGACACACTTGAATACGTAGCTGCCTTCAACACTATGGCTGGTGGTAAAAAGAATCGACATAAAAGCGCTCTCACCAACACTGTCCTCAAAACTCTTTCCAATGTGTGTCTGTGCACTAAAGTGCCTAAGTGCCTCTCTCTGGACACTAAGGGCTGGGACGGCCCTTACCGTTTCCGTAACTTGGGCCTCGGCCTAGCACGTGAAGACCCTGTGGAGTGCCCAAGTGCTCTGCCCCCGCATCTGAACCCAGTGGATGTTCGCCATCTGCTGCGACTGTGTCCATGGGACACAGGCCACATGTGATAATTTTGTTGTTGGTTCTTTATTAACCGCGACTGAATGGGACGTTTGGCCTACTGAAGAGCCCGCTATCCTAAAATCGTAGCTAAATACACACACACATAAACAAAAACAAATTAGAGAACAGTATTAAAAAATTCACCGACGATTACGATACTTACTAATGTGAATTTTGAGCGCAGCTGTTTAGGTGTTTTGAAATCGCAATATATTGTGGCAAAGAATTTTATTTTGAACGACAGGGTCCTCTCGGCGCCGGTACTGAGCCTCTGCTGGGGCAGCTAGTTTAACAGCTGCAGCAAACGAACCACTTCCACCGATTGGGTGGCTCATTGTTCAGAAACAACTGGCCGACACTATTTTCTATTATGATTATATTGTCACGTAGTAGTGACAATGGAGAGCGACACAATGCCGAAACTGTGCGTTACAAATTTATTTCTTTATTGGGCGAACTTGTTCCCAGAAAAATAAGTAACACTCACGCACAATGATAGCGGCGATCAGAGTCAGCGATCGTCAGAAATCTGGGGCCGAATTCACAAGGCTGCTTGTTCGGAAGGGCTGTTTTTCATTGGCTAATTGCCTTCGCTATCCTACATCATTATTGGCTGGCACGAACGTTTTTAGCTTAAGAGCGTTTTGTGAATGTGGGCCCAGATATTTGGGTAAAGCGCGCCGGCTTTTATACACGACTCGTCAAAGGTTCCAATGGAATGAACTTGAAAACAGGGGTACAATCGCTGGTGAACGCATGTCTTCCAGAATGTACTAAACAACTGCAGTCACGCATATAATCGGATTACAAAAGTCTCAAACCTTGACAATTGAAACAAACGTAAACTATACCAAACCAAGCAAACCAAACAAGCGCGAGCAAAAGCTGTCGCGAGCAGATGATGGTACGAAACGAGCGGTCGGGCGAGACCGCATAACATCAGTTTCCCGCGCACACTTCACTTAAGGGACCGCTTTCATTGGACGCCGCCGTTCGCGGCTCGCGTCTTCCATCTACCCGCTCTGCGTTCGCTCTTTCATCTTTCGCTGTGCGCGTTCGCGCGGTTACGCCGCCTACGCCGCCGCCGCTTGCCACAGGAACGGGCGCCTCAGAGCTGCGCCCTAACAGAAAACCTCATAGAAATAATCAAAAGCTTTCACAATTTATTAGAGTAGAAGAAACTGTTTACATACATTCTACAGATATACAAAGAACTTGGTACAAACGGTAAATCTGTACAAAGCATGCATAATTTTGTATAGATCTGCGCGCGCGCGCGCGTGTGTGTGTGTGTATGTGTGTGTGTATGTGCGTGCGTGCGAGCGTACGTGTGTGTGTGTGTGTGTGTGTGCGTGTGTGTGTGCGTGTGTCGTGAGATACGGTGGTGGTGCTGTGCCACATTCTAAAAACAACACTTGTGGACACGCGCGCAAGCGCCATGGCCACACGAGAACAATAGTGAATGCCGAGAAAAATTGCGAGATTACAGAAGAAGCAGAAAAAAAAATCTCACAGAACTCACATACGATGACTTCTAAGTGCACGAATAACCGAAACGCGTTACATCCACTCTCGCGCTACTCTCAGGACACGTTACGCCTTCTGATACAGAAAATGTGATTCACTGAAAGCATCTAACGGTAAGTATCGTATCTTTTGGGCTGCAATAGAAGGTACTCTATATCGCCCCATATCTCGCATGAGCACGTCGTGCCGTCAGTCTTTCCTAACTTGTACAAGAAGCATGTAGTATAGAGTGTGTCAATGCGAAGGTTTATGAATTATTTCAACAGTGAGGCGGGTTTACATCGGTATGAGGATTTTCATGATAGTGCCTCTCAATAAACCAGGGCCGAATTCACAAAGCTTTTCGTTCAGAAGTGATATGGTGGCGTCTGCGTGCCTCACAGGAGTACCGACCACCACGGCTTAGAGCTTAGCGAGCCACAGGGCAGCGTCAGCCTTCAGCCTCTAGCGCCACTACGCCGCCGGGACTTTTCCTAGCGGCGGGTCCCAGCTTGAGTCTGTGCTCTCGCAGCGACGGACGGGCTATAGGCGCCCGTGGCTAATTTTCGCCCTTGGTACGGGACCTCCTTTGGTTCCTCGCCGTACCGCGGGAGCGGGCGTTCTGCAGTGTCGGGTGCCGCCGGATACAATAAACGGTTTCCGCTAACTCAGGGGGCGATACTGTGTTCTTGCTTGCGTCGCTCGGTAGCCCCTTGTGGCCTGAGCTCGCGGGTAGCGGCGCTAGAGGCTGACGGCTGGCGCGGCCCTGTGGCTCGCTAAGCTCGAACCATCGGTGGCCGGTACTCCTGTGAGACACGCAGACCCCACGATATAGGCCATTGGTCGGCTGCCTTCGCTAATTATATCTTACGTCCGGCATCAGCATTGGTTAGAAGTTGCTCTTATGAACAATTCTATAGCGTAAGAGCTGTTTTGTGAACGCGGTCTCTAGGGCCGAATTCACAAAGCTTTCAGATCGTGAAGGCTCTTTGTCATTTGCTGATCGCCTTCGCTAATAATATGCCACGATTGGCTGGAAAATGCTATTACCAACCATTCTAGTGTAAGAGCTTTGTGGGTATGGACCCTGAAGGGCTTTCCGCGCAATTTATGAACAATGCTCCTCTGAAAATTTCACTACAGAGTTTTAAGAAACGAAGCTCGCCGTTAGAGGTAATAACGATAATACATAATTTTGGCGCGCTGCGCGAGCCATGACATTAGCAGTAACGTTGCCTGTAACGTTGCGCTCACTTACGATCCCTTCGAATATGGTTTCATGACGAACTTTTGCGGTAGTGTAAGATTTCTGTATTTCGTATATTACTGTACTGTTTAGTTGCACCAAGCTGACTTCCTTTAAGCAAAACAACGAAGTTTGCGAAACACTCAGAAGCACCCATCGATGAGATCTGAACTGTTGTTGAGAAGGTGGCAGTGTCCGCTACGAGAGCTTGCTGCTGTCGGACTAAATAAATTCAGAGCCGAAGGAATCGTTGAAGTCTGATGATGTTTCAAATGGTCATAAACAGAAGTTTGTGGTAGTCGATGCCATATAAAGAATGAGGCACAGTAACTTAATTGAAATGCAGGCAAGCAAGGACGCCCCCCCCCCCTCCCACACACACACATACAGGCAGAGAGAAAGAAAGATAAATATAGAAATAGACAAAATACCATGCAATTGAATATCTGCAGCAACACTTACTGTGCTCTTAAGGAATATCGAGTAGTAAACGTTACAAAAGACGCACTGAGGCTTCGCTAAGCAGATCATCAAGCTTCACTTTTGAGTGCCTTTGCCACTTTACTCTTTCTGTCACGGGATTTCTTACACGCGAAAAAGGCGCTTTGCTGTACAGTCAGCATGACTGTACAAAATTCGACGCGCTCCGACTTGAATGAGCCAAACTCGCCATGTTGTGCGAGTTGCGCTACAGTTCTTTTCAGGGCTCTGGGGTGCTGTAACGTAGAGCTAATCCAGTCTGTTTTTATTCCATTTTGCCACTAGCCCTCCATAATTGGTCAAAAAAGCTTCGGGCCACCCCCACTTCTGTAACACGACGTCATGAAAACAGCGAAAACTCCCCATCTGATATGATGTGTACACACTGAATATGCATCACTAGGCCGAACAAAAGCAATATAATCATATTCGTTCTACGAAGTTTTCACCCATATAATACTAGGCTGCTGATCAAAATATTTCGTGCTGCGCACACTTTGCCTGTCTGTCACGCCACGTCCCACAACCTCGAAAATTGACCACGTCAAAGTGACGTATATGCATTAAGGATGCATTACGGAAAAAAAATTTTTTTTTTTAAATAGCCGGTGACTAGTGGGGCAGGGATAGGGGGGGGGGGGCAGTTCCGAGAGGAATAAGAGATAGATAAATAGAGAGAAGGAGAGGAAACGCAGGGAGGTTAACCAGATGCGAGTTTCCGGTTTACTGCCCTACACTGGTGTGGGGGATTTAGGGGTCGTAAAGACGACGAAGACCGAGAGGAGAAAAAAAAGAAACAAAAAAAAGGGAACGTGTAACCGAAAAGGGGCGCCGCTATAACGTAAAGCTATTCCGAATTTTTCTATTCCAATTCTGCAATCAGCTCTCCATGATTGGTCAAAAAATTTTCGGGCCTCCTACATTTCGCCTTTCTCTCACGTGACATCACGAAAACCGTGAAAACGCCCCATCTGCTATAATGTGTGCACACTGATTATGCACATTAGACCGAACGAAAGAAAAATACTTATTTCTCATTCGATGCCTTTTTAGCTATAATACTCTGCCATTGGTCAAATGTTTCCGGGCTGCGCCCACTTCGCCTGTCTTTCACGCGACGTCACAAAGCCGCGAAACCTTATAACGTCAAAGTGACGTGTACGCGTAAAACATGCCTTCATATGGCGCACAAAACTCAATTTTTTTCTGAATAGCCGTAGGCTGCCCCGTTCCTAAAGGAATAGAAGATGGCTGCCCACCGATTGCTCTGGCACTAGCTACTTGGAGCGGCCGCGAAGTATGAATTTATTTGCGTATAATAAATATTTTTCCGTGGCACGTATGCGAACGTTATCGAACCCTTTCGGCACGTATGCGACATCACTTTGCCAACTATCCTTTGCTGAAGACCCGTTCTGGAGGCACTTTTAACGTTTTGTTGCACGCCGCCGCTATTTTCGACCATCCACCGCAAGCTAAGTAAGGGGAAGCGGATCAATCACAGACGCCGGCACCTCCCTCTTCAGCCGGTTATCTACTTTCACTGTTCTAGCTCGGCCCCATCGAACCCTCTCCACTTGAGCGTCCTCCTTGCCTTTTTTGAGCCAATTCGATAAAGAAATCTGCTCAATGTAGGCAATTCTATCCGCTTTGAAAACAAAAAAGTGACCTCCTATAAACGAGGAGAGCGTTTCATTGGGCTTTTCAAACAACGCTGCGGGTCACCGCCTGATGCTTGCGTCATGGTTACGTAAATTTGACGTCAGGAGATTGGAATAAAAGCAGATTGAAATACTTTTACGTTATAGGGACCAAGGTGTTCCAATCACAGCTGTTCACACAGGCCGGTAGATCTCAAGAAGCGTAGTAGCGCTTACACGTCCATTTGATGCGACGTTAAGTCGTGTCGATGTTTCAGAATTCTTCCTTCCGACAGAGGCTGTTCGTCCGATTGGTTCCTCATGACGGAAAGTTATTGTCTCTGCACATTGTGCTGCGGGCACTGGCAAAGATAATGACGAATCGTTTCCGCGTCGGCGCAATCGCCACATGCTGCGGTGTCGGCCATCCCTATACGCGCAACGCGTAGGCGTTGGTAATCGCAACGCCCAACCATAGCCTACACAAAAGGGTTGCGTCTCTTCGGGGAAGTCTTGGTGGAATTCGGAGGCTTAAGGTTGGATCCAGGTTGTATAAACGGGCGTGCATAAAATGTGGTTCACTCCACTCTGATGTAGTGCATTGGCGTGCAAGTAGGCGGAGCTTCCTTGCAGCATATGTCCTAGACATCTGTCCACCGATAGATCTGGCACTGGCAGCTGGGAGTTCCCGGGCAGAATAGATTTCTCAGCGTATATTAACAATTTTTTCGTGGCAGTACAAAGTTTTCGAACACTTTTGGCAAGTATACGACATCGCTGTGCCAAGTCTTCTTCACTGAAGACCCGTTTTAGCGGCATTTTTAACCTTCCGTTGCACGCGCTGCGATTTTCGATCAGCCACCGCAAGCTGAGCAAGGCGAAGGGGACCAATCGCGCACGCTGGCACCGCCCTCATCAACCTGGCTGCGCTAGCTCGGACCCACGAAAACCCTCTCCCTTTCTGCACGCTCATCGTCCCTTATCAGCCAATTAGATAAGAAAAGCCTGTCAGGAAAATAATGCTATTTATTTGCTTTCAAAGCAAACAAAAGGGACCACCTAAATGACGAGAGAGTTTGATTGGGCTGTTAAGGAAAGCTTTGGTGCACGAAGTAAAATGTACAAGAGAGCCAACTGATCTGATAACAATGTTTCCTTTTTGACGGACCGTAGAGCGAACCATACCAACGCGGCCTTAGCTTTTTGCATTTATGGGTACTCTTAAGTACCGCACCCCAGCCGCTAGATTTGGCTCGTTTCTTTCGTTGCTGTGTCGCCACCTGTAGTCGCCGCGCTTAACTCTCACCCTCATTCGTTTTGTTCTGTGGTCTGCTCCAGCTTCCGCTACAGACGCTTGCGATTCGAGTGTATACACTACTTGCGCTGTATGCCACTAGACGTTCATTTGAGGGATCGCCAGCCGTTTGTGCGCAGGCGCGAGTACAAGCGGGTGCGAGAGAGAAAATCTGGGGGCTTTTGGTCCTTGAATATCTGCCTTGCCGAGGCACTGCGGCGAAGTTTCTTTGCTTGTGTTGCTGTGTATGAAGCTACGTCGGACAGAGTTTCTCGCGCCTTCGGAACTGGTGCTGACTCAGTCGTGCCGGATTAAACCTTTCTTGTCCCTTACGACGCTCTACCTTAAAAAAAAAAAAAAAACATCACTGATTTTTCTAGGGGTGCAGTAAGGGCCGTCGTAGAGGCCCGGCCTGCTCTTCTGATGCAGTATCTTCGCTCTTGGTATACGCTTTTCGTATGTTGCTGTCCACGACTTTTCAGAAGCATTTTTGAGTGGTCCCCTTTGAGTGAAATAAACGCGCAGCGCTTTAGCAACCACGGTTGAGCGCCACTGCCCGATGTTACGCCATGAGGATTATTGGCTTTGCGTCTCGGCCACGTTAGGTTAGGTTAGGTTTAGGTTACCTTAGGTATGCTTAGCGTAAAAGGCGCCAGAGTGGCACGGCGTATTCCCACAGCGGTTACGCCGTGACAATTATTGTCTTTTTTTGCCTCGGCCACGTTTGCTTAGGTTAACGTTAGGTCAGGTTAACGTTAAGTTAGGTTTGATTAGGTTAGGTTAGCGCATGAGGCATTAGGGTAGCGTGAGGTATTCTCATAGCGGTTGCAAGAGCGTCGAGCGTCACCGACGACCTCTCAGCCACTTGCGTTCAACGGCAGTTGCTAAGGCGCTCTGCGTTCTAGATTTTCGATATATGCGGCCCAGGCTCTACTGCGATATCTACTGCTCCTACGGAAACATTTGTGAAGTTATTTTCGAGGTACATCGCCGTAAGGCGCGAGAAAGCTATGATCCCCCACGACTGACTGAGCACGAGTGCCGCAGGTGCGAGACAGTGTGTCCGACACAACGGTTGCCAAATGGGGCGTCAGTGCCCGCTGCTTCATTTATTTTACTGCGCCGGAAGCCAGCGTCCGAGCGTAAACTAACTGGACCCCACTCCGCAATGCCGGCGCGCCTAGGGACAAACGCATAACACGCGCTAAGGAACCTCCTTCGTATGGTGCTTAGGAAGAGTGATATATTCAAGCAGCAAAAGCCCCCACATTTTCTCTCTCGCCCTCGCTCTTACTCGCGCCTGCGCACAAACGGCTGGCGATCCCTCAAATGAACGTCTCGTCTTCATGCAACTTGCCGCCTACCAGTGTTTAAAAATATTTGTCACATGCCTCACCTCCGCTACAGGTGCTCACGTGCTGACGCTCGCTTGCCACCATCACTCTTGCTAAATGTTTATGGCGCAAAATCGTTACATTCCAATCGGCGTAAGCTACTCATATGAATACGATCTCCTCCCTAAGGCCTGTTCACACTATTAGTAGCAAACAAACCATCGCAGATATCTAGGCAGCCAGGTGTCTTCTTGAATTTGCGCGCGCTTATCATGCCACAAAGTTTATTTGAAAAAAAAACTGTTAATTGTTATCATCGCAGGGAGCATAAATTAAAAGAGATAACAAATGGGGCTACGAAAACGCTATGAACGAAAACCAAACCTTCAACTGCACTCTGTTTCTTAGATACAGTATGCTCTTTTCTCTGCATGGAAATGATTCACATCGCTCAGTAGTTAAGGGACCTGAGCTTACCCGGTTTGCTTTGTGGCACATTTTCAATAGAACGACAAGAGGACGTCGATTTACAGAGCGGTAGGCGAACAACTGTGCTGCTATATATTGTTAGTCCCACTGGGTATACGAGAACATAAACTTGTGGGAGTAGACGGGTACGAGGCGTACGCATTGTTTCACCCCTCTCGTGCGTGGTTTGATTTAGAAACCCAGAGACGTTACCATAGTTTACGAAATACACAGCCAAGCGGGCGTTTAACTTCCGAAGGGTTTCGCTCACTTTTCCTTTTCTCAGGACGCCTTCTGTGCAGCGCTCCTTTCTTGTCGGCAAAGCTGCCGCATTCGCATGCATACATAATAATGCAGTATATTTGCTTGCAGTAAGCTAATCTTTGCGCTCTTTCCACGAAAGTATCGGAATAGTGTATTCGAAGCAACACTTGTCGAAAAATAAGTGCTGCGCAAGCTGACGCGCACAGACTCTCTTCTTCCCTGATAAAGGTCTCGTCCTCTTATAGCAACATTCGCTCTCCATTGGTTGAAACATTCTTGGCTTGGCGGGGGACGAAGAGAGGACATTTTTCGCTCCGTTTGTCATACCCAGACAGGAACCTGAGAGCACAACACTCCATCACGTCACTGATACACCATCAAATTAGCTTAACCCCTACCACATGCGTGGCCAGAACTCACCTTTAAGTTCAACAAAACATAGAAAAACCGATCTGCGCTAGCGGCACTCTCAAACCACGACTGAAACACAACAGCATATATCGCGACAAATGCGTAGCGTAACAAGCGATCAAGTCAACAAGGTTTCAGGCCGGGCTAGTTGGCGTTCAATTCAACTATCACTTATAGCGCACACCGGGAGAAGGACAGGAAACGACGAACACAAGCGCCGACTTCCAACTACTTTTTTTTATTTCCCGCGAGTAACGCATATATGCACCCGTGGATTTTGTAATGATACGGCCAAATCCTGATAACAGGAGCGCGAATATGCGCCGACTGTGAAACAACGTGAGTGGGCGCACCCTTTCCCGCGCACGTGCCCTAAGTATGATAGTTCTTTTTGCGAAAGAGCGATGGAAGGCTCGCTGACAGCACCATCCTGAGCAATGTCCGCGGCTTCAATAAAGATGCTAGTTTGGTAATTCATGCACCTTCAGATTGCTGCGGTGTTTTCAAACCGAGTCAAGCCAAGGTTGTATTAGATGGGAGCGATCTATTTGTGTTTGCCACACTTATAAAAAAAACCGCGCAAAACACAGCACGTTTCTACAATCCGACAGTACGCATCTTCTTTCTTCTCTCGTCGTCTGCTACGTACGCGGGTCCCTTCGATCACATAAGAGCCGAATTTCAAGCTGGCGGCTTGCTGTTCGATTTCACCCGCAGATGACGGCGTAGCTTCTATGCCGTTGCGCTACTAAGCCCGTGGGCACGGGATCGAATGCCAGCCGCAGCGGCCACATTTCGATGGGGATGAAATGCTATAATACCCGCGCAGTGGCGTACATTAGGGGCACGTTAAAGAACCCTGTGTGGCGAAGGTTAATTCGGAGTCCCTCACTAAGGTGCGCCTCATAATCAAATCGTGGTTTTGGCACGTAAAACCACAGGATTTAATTTTATTTGTTCAATTCGGCAACATGTGGCGCTCCATATTTGGGCTACCATCCTCGAGGAAGGAAGAAACCCCAGCACAGGCCTGTTGGGGGTACAGGGGGTTGATGAGCGGAGGCAGAGAGCACGGCGGCGCGCTGCGAGCTAGCTTCGCTGCATATTAAGGGCACAGAGCAAAGGCATTGGCGAGCACCGGAGTCGGCTCTCCCGCATTTCTCACTCAGCGGTTTGGGGTCCCCGCCCGATATTTGCATCGGCGGTATTGCAAATTGACGTCAGGAATTTGGAATAAGATCAGATGGAATAGTTTTACGTTGCGCGGCCCCTGTTCATGATTCCCTGTCCAGGTATAATTCATACAGCCAAGGGAGCGCAGTCGCGAGTTGGCATATTCCGCTGAATTCACATGTTCTAATTCATTGCAGCGAGCAAGTAGACCAAGTTCCCGCGCTACAAGCAGAAGCAGGAGAAGAAGAGCAAGAAAGCGACTGCCCGGGCAAACAGATATTAAAACAAAATTCTAAGGATTCATGTGCCAAAACCACGATTTCATTATGAGGCACGCTGTAGTATGGGACTGCGGATGAATTTTTACCCATGGTGGCTCTGTGTCGTGCACCCAATGCCCGGTATAGACGAGCGTTTTTGCATTCTGCCCCTATCAGAATGCTGCCGCTGCGAGCGGGACAGAACCCGGGATCTCGAGCTCAGCAGCGCAGTACCATTGCCACTGAGCTACCGCTGCGCCTGGCCATGGATACGATTTTCTACAGTAACAACAACACCATTCAAATTTCTTTAAAATCTCGCTCCATTGAACTCTTTGCTAGGCTACGAAAAAAACAGAGCAAAAGCTTCTGGTAAGGTGGACACTCAATGCGGATAATCGCTCTGAGAGTCATTGCGCCGGCATCCTAGCAGGGCATATTGCCCATCAACACAAATACGTGTACACCTTAACAGGGCTCCCTGCGCTCTCTCTCTCTCTTCCTCTCTCTTTCTTTCTTTCTTTCTTTATTGGAGATGTGGTTATTGACGGCAAAAGGCAATAATCGGCATACGCTTCATTATATGCTCGTGAATATGAATCTTTATATTAAAGACTTGCTTTTCCTTTTTGTCTAACTGTTGAGACGGAGAACGTTTGTGTTGCGTAGAAGCGGACTGTCGGCACACCAATGATAATTACCTGGTTTTTCTCATAAAAAAAAGAATATCATGACCTTTCTTCTATAGTTATAAACCTTTGCAAAAAGTTACGACTGAGTCTTTATGAACGTTCCCAAATCAATTTTGTTATCTATAGGCCCGGTTTGGCCAGGGCCGTTATAATAGATTTCTTTCTTTAGATGCTATTCCTATCTATCCACCGTTCATTCATACGGTAGATGGAGTGCCGCTTGGACGACTGAAGCAAAAAGTAATGGCATTCAATAGAACCACTACATTATCCCAGCCCAGAAAACGACCATTCGAGCTTTCATTTGGCTGAAATGTCCTCTATCGCTATAAAATGTTATAAAAATTTTGAACTGCAACTGGCTTTCCAAATATGCTACATATCAGAGAAAATGATTTAGCTGAGATGGGCGAGCTTCCAGGAATATAGCATGATTTTGATGCGGTTAACGCTTTTGATAGTTGGCTCTGTCGGAGTACTCTCCGAAAGTATGCCACTTTGGATACGGAGTTCTGGACGTTGAAATTACGCGGCTTTTTCTAACAGCTGTCAGTAACACGGACTTGTTTCTTAATCCTTTTTCTTAATGCTTCTCTTAATACTTAAATTTGCGAACCAGTGAAGGCAGAAAGAGTGCTAGTGTTTGTCCTGTTTTCTTCCCAACTTTACCTTGACAGCCTTCGCGTGCAGCGCACTGTATACAGGGTGTTTCAGCGAAAACTTTCAAACATTTATTTTATTGCCAGTGGCAGATTGCACAATTCTAGTTTGTGAGCCGGTCTACTCGAAGATGTGCACATTACTAACAAAAAAAAAACATAATCCAGTAATTATCAAAAATATTCTAATTACGTTTTTAACTAATTACCTTATGGGGCATATTGCAATTTACAAATTCCAGTGGGTGAGACTGCAAGACATCTCTACTTGAAAAGAATTGTGCGGATGACTGCATTTACGAGATATAAGCCGTCAAACTTGCGGTAAAAATGCACTGTAGTTCCACATATTTTCTTAACAAAACGTTGTTTTATGCACTGAAGCACAAAAGTAACTGGAACGCCAATGCATTTCTACGCAAAGTTCGGGAATTAATATGTCGAAACTGGTGTCATCCTGAGAATTCGTTCTAAGTGGATATCGCCTCGTGAACTTCCCGGCTAGAATTGGTAAATTGCAATATGTGCCATAAGTTAACTAGTTAAAACTTAATTAGTGATTTTTTGTTGATTAGTCCATTAGCATTTCAATTGTTTGTGCAAGTAATGCCCGCCCCTTCGAGTAGACCAGCTTATTGACTAGAATTGTGCTATCTACCTTTAAAAAATATGTTTGAAAGTGTTCGCTGAAATACCTGGTATATCGGTATATGCTACGAAAGGTAGTTTGGTACCATATACAGCAACTCTAGTGAAAAATGACCTTTGGCGCCCCACGTGGCAATAACATGAAGCTCCACTAAAGGTTC
The DNA here is from genome assembly GCF_038994185.2 of Dermacentor albipictus. Taxonomy (NCBI): domain Eukaryota; kingdom Metazoa; phylum Arthropoda; class Arachnida; order Ixodida; family Ixodidae; genus Dermacentor; species Dermacentor albipictus. Next base: position 199,938,750 of record NC_091821.1, on the reverse strand, counting down.
CCCACGTGACCTTCTTCTAGCGTGCACGGTTCCTGGTCTTTCTATTAGCATTGAAATGCTGTATACTTTTTATTATTGCTTTAAGTTTTTCCTCACTTACAACGTGTAGATAAGCCTTCGTTTGTAGTGAGCAGAAAAGTGGCGCGGCCTTCGCCTTCTTTTTCGATGAGATGGCTTGGCTCGTCTATCGACAGAACAGCGACAACGGGAGCCAGCCTGCCACGACGGAGGCTTGTACTTGGGGAAAAACGCGGTGCAAATATAAGAAATGTCTGTACAACAACGCTAACTTATTGCACCAGCTTTTTTATGTTCAAAAGTTGCTGAAAAGATCAAAATGTAGATGGTTAACACCAATAGAACGATGGGCGGCTTTCACAATTTGCGAGGCTGGCTGTCGGCATCGCGCTCACTTCTCAGCGTTGCTGGAGGAGGGATTCTTACTTTTTTAGAGGCTGCTTACTTAATAGGCACGCGTTTTTGGAAGTAACCGCTGCGCATGCAAACACTACCGGTGGTGAGCTTTGCGTTGCGCCATAAAAAGCTAGGTCCTTAAAAATCGGTTGGCAGTCCCTTTAAGGACGAAAGGTCGTTAGTGTACCTGTATAACACAATACCGAATATCTGCGCAGTGCGTTGGAAAATTGCAATGTAATTAATCAACACACTTCGTATACGCACGTCTTCGGGCATCATCAGATGTTAACAAGGTGATTTGAGAAGACAGAAATTTAAAAAAAAATTTTGCGAGAACAGTTACATGTGTGAGCAGAATGAAAAAATCAATTAAAAATAGTTGTAATCAAAACATTGATTTAAATCACATCAGCACTAGCTGCTCCTTGAACCACTATATTTGGGCGTGAAGTATTGAAAGATTATTCATGAAAGAAACGAGCAGTAACACTTCGTTTTGGCACGAGCACCAGATATGTGAATTGTCGCGCGCTCCCGTCCATGGAAAGCTAGCAACGTGCGCACGGTTACTATTGTGGCTGGAGCAGTACTGCCATCTGTCGGCAGCGGGCAGAATTACGCAACTGCACCGCCCCCTCTGTGCGCCAAAACTTGTTGCATCGTCGCGGGCAGTCGGAGTCGGAGCAGGAAAAGCGATAAGCAAAGAAAACACTCCTCCCCTGTAACCTGCAAGGCTCTATATATATCATTTTTTTTTTTTGAGGGGTGGGGGAGAGTTTTGTGGGTACTGCATCTGCTAATGGTGCACTTTGCCTTACGGTGTCGAGTTTAATGGTACGTCGTATAGAAAAATCGAGTAACAGCGAGAGAGCGGGATGTGCAGACTGAGACAGACCATTCCGTTAGACGGGCAATCCCCATAATGGACATGTTGGCAAATTTGGCATTGACTGTCTCTCGTCGAATAGCAATGCATCTCATTAAAGTGTAATGCATGCAAACGGCAAACAATGGCGCTGCTTATGTGCACAGTAAACGTGGCGTCACCGCAGGCTGCGAATCTCTGAGAAATGCTGCCAAGGGCCCCCATTCTCTCCAGTATTTTCACTGTGATGCCGCGCATAATATTTATAACAGTAAATTTCATCCAGTTCTTAGGGCAAGGAAATTAGACCGAGGTGATATTACAGTTATTGCTTACTTTTCTTCGTTATGTGCAGTATTAAGCACCACGCCTGTTATTATCGCATAATTAGCCTTTTCTCTTGAGAGAAGGTGAGGACAAAGTTTCTCAAAAGAAATTACGTGTCAATATCTTTCCGCCCCATATACTCCGTTTACCATTGATCTGAACGACGCTGTCGATACGCGCTGCGCGCCGATTGCAGAAGCAGCAGCTATGGGCAGGCGCTTCTCTGGGTAATGGGTTCATTCGTGTAAAAACGCGCGACCGGCAATTTTCTGAGTGACAAACGTGCGTCACTCAAGTAAAGGCCAGCAGATCCTTACGGGTAAACGCTCGAGAATGCGGCGTGACGCCGTAAGCGGGGATTGGTGAGTAACGATTGTCTGGACGTGCCGCGTGGGGCAGAGGGCTGGAACTGCGAACAGGCGACGCGCAGCGCCGGCGGAAGGGGCCCGAGCCGCGAAGGCGAGCAGCGCTTCCTGGCCGCGCCTTGAACTTCGAGGAGCCGCTTTCGTTGCGGCTCGCGAAGAGCGGGAGAATTTATAGCGCGCTGCAGCAGGCGCGCGCTCTCCTAATCGGCGGCCCGCGGCAAAGGAAGCGGGCCGCATACGGAACCTCGGAGCCTGCGCGTGCCACGCGCAGGGTTCGCGCGTGATTTACTCGCCGAGTTATGAGAGCGCAGGAATAATGAATTACGACGGCCGCCGGACAGGTGGCGGTGCCAAAGTTCGCGGCCTCTTCGATTCGTCGGCTCGTCGGTGGCGGCCAATGAACGGCTCGGAAACACCCCTTGGCCGGCCATGCATCATCGGCGTTTATCGGCGCTGCCGCCGCAGCGCGCACGCCGGCCGCGAGCAGGCCGCCGCCACGGGGCCTGCAGTGTGCACAGGCGCACGCGGAGGAGGGACGCCCCTTGTTCCCCGAGCGCCGCCGCTGCACTTTGCCAGCAGGAACAACCTACTTGAGAAACTGTCAGCGTTCAGTCGCCCTGAGGAATGAGTCTCGATAAAAAGCTTCGATAGTGGCAGACGACATGACGCGCCCGCCTTCCCCCGTCGTCCCTCGGGCTTGACACAAATAAAGTTTTCGTCTCTCGCGGGGGAACCCGCCGCCCGGTGCGTTTTTATCGCACCGGAGGTCCCGCAGTGTCCCGGCGCAAGTAATCTCCGCTCTTGACGCCAATGATTAATTTCCGCTGATAGCAGTGCTCCTCGCGAGGCGCTTTAGCGCACGGGCCCGCGCACAGCATGTGTGAGCGCGACAAGCCTCGTTTCTGTAGCCGCAAGGCACGTGTGGAAGTAGTGCGAGAAGGGAAACAAAAAAGGAAAGAAAACTCTTGCACTTAACGACTGACTATTTTAGCAAATGAGACCCAGTATGCTCCTCTCTTTAGGCATGCACAGGTGAGCTGCCGGGTAGAAAGGAAACGCCACCTCTCGCAGCGTCGCATATTTTGGCTGAGTGGGCACTGAAATTAGGTATGCCGCATAGTGCAATAGTTGCTATAGAAGCCATCTGAGGCATGGCGGAAATTGCCGCTGTATTACTGCGCTTACTCATTCGTCTTAAGTAACACTGCACATATCTAAGAAATAGAATTTATACTTAGTATGTAGGTTGATTAATAGATAAACAACGTTGCTCGAGCAGCTGTTTCTGAAGGACAACTAACCCTTTGTCTCAAAAGTTCGGGGACCGAGTCTTTTCTTCTTTCATTTCTTTTTATGGGATACCTAAATTCATTAAATGAATGTTATCGAGTACCTTTATATGTGTTCAGACTACGCAAAGCTTTGGAATGGTTTCCATGTAAACTCACTAGGTGGCAGAGCTATGTTTAGCAACCTAGTGTTCGCTTTGTTAGAGCTTAAGCGTTGGGGGTTGCACGAATGATGCGATGGAGACAAATTCCGAGCAGAGGGTTAACATAAATTTCTGCGTTAGACATGGAAGATGATTCTGTTAGTACATCGGAACAAAGCATTATCGAGAAACCATGTTTGAATGACATCAAAGGTTTCGGGAGGGCACAGGTTCTATGTAGGACGAGTCCCACAGTCATCTGCCCATAAACTTCACGTACCCGCCACTAGTGTGGAATGTATGAGGCAGCTATTGCACGAAGATACCTGTGTTACTGTGCGCATGATATCAGATGATCTGAAACTGAACAGAACTTTTTGTCACCAGATCTTTCGCAAGTAATTAGGGAGACGGAAACTATGATGCAAAAATCGTCCCTCGCTCACTGACAGACCAGCAGTGTAAAAGCTGACGCATAATTGCAGCTGAAGTTTTGGAAAGTGCCAGAAGTGATTCCGCATTTGGGTTGAGTATTATTGTCAGAGATGAAAGCTGGTGCTACCAGTGTGGCCCTCAAGCTAAGCGACAAAGAACGGAAAGGGGAGATTATGGTTCACTTCTATATAAAAAAAAGTCGAAAACAATCGAAAACAAAGACGACGTTGACCTCAACCTTCTCACGCTAGAGCCCTCGTGCAACATGAATACCTGTCTGAAGTACGAACAAACAAACAAACAAATGAAAACTTCAAGAATTCGGTGGCGCTTTCTTGATTTGTCATCTGAAAAGCGGTTTCTGTTGCACAAAGCGAAGCCCTACACTGCCTAATCAGTACAGGGATGTATGCCCAAACACCATATTCATGCTCTGTACCACATCTCCCCATATCAACCAGACCTGTCTCCGTGTGATTTCTTCTTGCTTCCCCTTGTGAAACTGTGGCTGAAAGGGAAGCGCCACGAGATAAAGCAACCATCCAAACTCATATGACTGATGTGCTCAAGAGAATCCTGGATGAAGCTTTCTCTTGCTTCCATGATACCCAGAAGCAGTGGCAGCTGTGCTTAAATAGCAGAAAGGATTACTTTGTCGAGATATACAGTGATTAGTTTGGAATTTAAACAAATAATTTTTTACGAGGTATATCTTTGAAATTTTCTAAAGGTTTTACTTCTCTTACCCGCATAGGTGTATTAACTGTCACATCGACAAACACAATCCGTGGCATGTAAGCTTCTTAGCGTATATACAAAAGTGATCGGAAACCGTGTCATACCCCGTATGTGTTCTTCTATTTCAATGGAAGTGAGATCATATTCGTCAAAGCCAAAACATGAGCAGTCACCTTTTTTTGCAGCATCAGTGTCATCGGGGGTAAGTTACCCACGCAATTATCCGAGTCTAACGTAACATGAAAAGCACTAAAGATGCTACATTTGCTACAGGCCAATAAATATTTAGCGATTGTCTGCGCACACAAAGGATATTCAGGCGACAAAGAGTATAGTAATGAAAACGTCCTTTAATTTATTTTAATTGAATATGTGGCGGGAAGTGACTACATCCTTCAGTGTATGCAATTTCAGGGTTGGTAACATTAGCTCATAGATCTGCAGAATCAAAACACGATAATAACTGTTCGGAGGCTTTCGACCTTCGGCTGGTCATGGTACCAGAGTTTGTCAGGTCAGTGCTGTGTACGGCCCTTCATGGTTTTTTCGCTGCGTGTAATCCGGGTGACCTACTTTACTTGAGCCTAACATTAAACATAGACCCGCCGTGGTTGCTCAGCGGCTATGGTGTTAGGCTGCTGAGCACGAGGTCGCGGGATCGAATCCCGGCCACGGCGGCTGCATTTCGATGGGGGCTAAATGCGAAAACACCCGTGTACTTAGATTTAGGTGCACGTTAAAGAACCCCAGGTGGTCGAAATTTCCGGAGTCCCCCACTACGGCGCGCCTCATAATCAGAAAGTGGTTTTGGCACGTGAAACCCCATAATTTAATCTAATTTTTTAACATTAAACATATGCAAATGCCACGTAGCTGGACAGAACCAATGAAATGTTGTTTGCGTTCGCTCGGGGATACTCAGATTATTTTAGCACTCGGCACAATTACACAATAAGTCTTAATTATTGTGCGAGACGCTCGGGCGGAGCAATTGCCGGCCTTGTTCGCCAGGCTAAACCCGCCTGTTGCTACAATTCACCACCACCACCACCACATTGATCAGCTTCTCAAATATTACAATTAGATAAAAAGGGGCAATGAGAAAATTGCAGCGCAACATGAAAAACTCCCGATATAGCTTTCTGTAGCTCAATACGTGCTACATAAAAGTGTTTCTCCAAGCATGAGAGAAGCCCTCGAATACACTCTAAGTACATCGAGCGGCCAGTCGCGCGGAAATGTATCGCGCATTCGATGGTCTCTTTTATGCTTGAAACTGTAAAGAGGAAGGTGGAGAAGAGGCAGTTGTCATACAAGGGAGGGGGGTGGGAGGTAACGTGAGAAGGCAAGGAAACCATACTACTATACGACGGCGGTAGCAGGGAAACTGGATAAGCTTAAGTTTACGGTACTACAGTATGTTGGGCTGCTATTTCTGAAAAATAAACACCCTGCAGATATGCCAAGCGGACAAACTACGCAGGTCGTGCAGAAGCAGAGCCGCATTAAAGCGCACCGCAGGGTCCAGGCGACACTACGACACTACGGAAGCGGTCGACCGTCAAATCAACACTTCTGTGCCCGTCGCGGTAGTTTTGCAGCTATGGCATTGCTAGAGGTCGCGGATTTGATCCCAACCGCGGCAGCCGCATTTAGACGGCGGTGAAATACAAAATGCATGGGCACTTAGATTTTGGGACACGTTAAAGAACATCAGGGTGTCAAAATTAATCCGCAGTCCGCCACTACGGCGTGCCTCATAATCCGATTGAGGTTTTGGCACGTACAGTCCCATTTCAGTTCAAGTTTAATACTTCTGCCACGGTGGGATGTGCCATGTGAGGCAATGACAATGCTCAACCCTCTCAGACATTATATGAAATATGGCGCACAACAACGCATCAAGCAAACACATCTCCCTGTGTGTTCTGTGTACTACGCAGACAAAGAGCAGTGGTACACGCAAGGTATAACGTTTAACATCAACTCACCACTCTTGTGTAGGACGAAACGTTGAAGAAATTAAGCTTTAGCCATCAACATCCCTGCTAATTATTGTCAATCAAAGCAACCAGCACAGAAAGCTTCGCTTAAATCGATACCAAGATTGCGTGGGATCTGCATAATGTTTTAACCGCTGGAACACCACGCTTCCTCTAATAAATGTGTTTATGCAAACACTTCACATCGCGTCTATGCGATTTACAATGTGCTGACACCTTACTAATGAGTGTTGAGCACGCTCATTCACATTCCCTCTCACAATTGTTTCAGGTTTATTATGCACTTATTATGCATCGCGCGAAGAATCTCTGGTTACACACGCAAGGAAATTTCCTTTTTTATTGTCGTCGCATATCGTACCATGCAGCGCTAGACTCGAGTCCTCGAGTCCGAGTGGCGCGTTTCATTGAATCGTCGCGCTTTCGTCGAGCTGCATAACGTGCTCCTGATGTTTTGTCACATCTATGATACTGTCATTGTGAAACGGTTAATTTGTTAAGCTTTTCGTTGGTAAGTGTTGTTTGCCATTCGCCGGCTGGCTTCGCTAATATGTCCAATATCACGATTGGCTTGCACCTGCTTGGTACAGTAACAATTTTAACGAAATAACTTTTTGTGTGCGAATATAAAGGCGTTGGCTCGCAACAGAAAAATCCTGAGCGTGCCAGCTTATGTAACGCCCAAATCGCGCCATGTGGTATAACAGCAACTTTCTACTGATCTAGGCCATGTACGCAGACACGCCGATTTTGGAGAGACGGTTGGCGCGGAGAGAGATGCATCGTTGCGGTCGCTCTCATAAGGTGCACAAATGGCAACGAATCAAAGTGGTAATATGACAGGGTGGCCTTGTGTACGTGGGCTTTGCGTGATGGTGAAGTGAGCACACTTCTATGGATAGTCAAAAACATCTGAAGAAAATACGCTCCTATGCAAGTTACACTTGAAACTGCCATTGGATCACAAGTTCGCCAGCAGGCAATGACACGGTGCAAAATTGACTGACCACCACGCGTTCGGATCGTTGCATTTAATACGATACTGCATGTTGCTTATTTTATGTACATGCTACTAACGGAGTCGTTCTGATTTCTTTTGAACATCCATTTAAACTTTCGTCCCCAGCTCCCGAAGAGAGAAGTTAGCAGGTGATTTGCACTGGCGTCGGGTGATGTTCCGATCGCCACGTCCTTCCGTTAATAAACATTCGCTCAACTATTCGTGTCGACTTGAGTAAGCGCCGAGTTCTTCGCGCACATGTTCACTGCTCATATATTTGTGGAGAGCAATACGTTAGCTCTTTTGTGCTGGCTAAGCGGATGTACAGTAATTCATTAGCAATGAGCTGGCACGGGAGGCATTTCATCGAAGAGGCGCAGCGACCAATTTTAGCGTCAGACGACGCACTTACAGCGTCGCTTTTACAACGTGCGGGAGTAGCAGAGAAGGCCTTGCAAATTTATCATTAGGAAGACGCCCACCCGTTCGCTTGTACAGGTGTTACAGGCACAGGCAATGAACAGGTGCTACCAAAAAAATTTCAGAAGAAGTAATATTACAGGTAGTTGAGATATATATTGTGATAGCATTGTGCAATGCCCGCGCGCGCGTACGTGTGTGTGTGTTTTAACTTAAAGCACAACCATGAAGGTGTTTGAAAATGACCCGTCTTTATACAAGACTCTTTTAAAATTAACGCTTTCTGCGGACATTTTTCCGTATTTTTGGTTCATAGGCATGTAGCTCCTCTGGTTTCATAGAGGCCGGCTTGACCGCACAAGTTCAACGAGCATGAGTTGCCAGCGCCAGCGGCTCAACTACTAATCTGGACGAGATGGCACCCGGCAATATCGCCAGTCGCTGACACTCTAGCGGGCGATTAGCGAGACAAGTGTAGAAACAAACGAGGTGTCAACGAGTCTTCGGCAACCGCGTGAGCAAACGCCTTGTTTTCGTTTTATCGGCGAGGACAGGCCCGTGAAGTGGCGCGAGCTCAAATATTTGTGCCTCGTTGCGAGCGGAGCCGCCGGGTGCATGCAGCGCCAGCAAGCACATGCAACTGGGAAGCCATGCACTTTCTGTTCTTGCACCAGAAAATGGGGGAAGGGAGAACGCTTTCTGCCTGTCTGTCGAGTGTTTTCCGACGGCCGTCTTCTTGGGTGTCTATAAACGTTGTCGAGTGTTCATGTATTTGCATAGTCCAACAGCTCCGCAGCCACCAGATCAATAGGTTGCGCTAATGACCCGGCGCAGCATTCATTCATCAAGAAAGACTGACGACGACAGTGGCACCATTCTGCCGACTGCTCCATGGGGGCGTGGCAATCTCCACCGCAGCGGCTTCCCCTGTCGTTAATCAAGGCAGGCTGAGATTACAAACGGCCGCGAGTTGGTAAGGATGGTTGAGGGGGACAGGACGCGCCTGGGATTCCTCGCCGAAGCGGCGGCCACCGCGGTCGGGGCGGGCCTGCAGCCACCCCCAACACGCAGTACCGCAGCGCAGGCTCTGTATCGGGCGCCTGCATCTATGCCGCATGACGACATGGCCGTCCGTGCGCAGATGGAACCAGTGTTTGACGGCGCCAAGCTGCCTGCGCACATGTCACCCGTGCAATCGTACACAGGCTTGCTGCCTTGAACGCGAATGCTAAAAAGACCACACCGAAGTGTCCATGTCGGAAAGGTGACCTTCCTTGAACGGTCGCCTCTCACACGCATGTCGTGGGCGCACTGATTAGCCCAGCAGGCGTAGCCGCTGAAGCTGAAACTAAATTTACGAGCGTGTTTGCCCATAGACTACTGCCTCGAGGGGAGCGTATACTGACCGAAGTATGGCGGAATTCTACACTTCAGGGACGCGATGCTGTAGCGATACATTTTTCGATGCTGTTCCCCTTCAAGCTTTTCACGCTTCGTCACTGACCAGAGCGATGATCCGCACGCGTTATCATTCGGCTCAGCTTGACGTGAACGGTGTTATATAAGAGTGACATGTAATCGAGCGGAAGGCATGGCTACAAAAATGCAGCTCAGCACTTGCAGCAGTAAACGCTGCTCTCGACTACAGAGCGCCTGCAGTGTTCCCGGACGAAAACATTGAGAAGCGCCGTTTTCTGAATTTTATTGTAGCGACGCATTAGCTAGAGGGAAAATGTGGAAAATGTCAGTGGTAGTAGTTTACGACATAATTTATTATTATTTCTATCGTAATTTTACTGAAAATATCTGAATTTCTAAATGGGCGTTATAGACCACAAGATGGAACACATGATAAAGGATCAAGCTTCAAAAATTATAGTTGTAGTGTCACACATAAAGTTAAACGTACAAGAAAATAAATAAGGCAAAGGCTAAAAATCGGAGACTGCATTGGCACCCTCTACAGCAATCCCAAGAAACAAAAGTAAAGACAACCAGCTTTTAAAAGTTTACCGAACGCATGTGAAGACATTAAGCGGCTCTAAAAGAAAATCACAGAGTATAATACAACCCAACGCAAACGATACACAAGCTAACCTTAAGTCAATACTAAAACATGGATCAGAATCAGTAGAAATAAGCAACACCAAGTAACAAGATTGTATCAACAGGAAAGCTCTGAGGGGCGACTTCAAAGTGTTAAACAATGATAAATATTTAAATTGAGCTTTTAGATCATTCCACATTTATTTACCTTAAATGGTGAGGTTACTTATCCATGATTAGTATGTGATCAAGAGAAATAAATTACGATCTGCAAGCACGCATGAAGGTAGATTCATGCTAACAGAAGGTATGTACTAAACTGCAACAAAAAAAAAGAAAACGAAGGAACGTTTGTTGTCTTGATATTTCCTACAAAGAAATATCCGCACGGCGTACGTAGTGCGGATATATATATATATATATATATATATTGGTTCCGAAAAGCCATTGTTCGCGGCTCTTCCTTTCAGACTAAACAAAATAGAGCTGCGATCCCCTCTGCGCAAAGCATCCCGAGGAAAGCTGAGACTCGCCGAACAAACATCTCGCTACATAACGTTCTACCCCTTTTCTGGCGCGGCGAGGACGAAATGATTTAAAGACCCCTTAGCGACCGCCCGAGACTGGCCGCGCTCCATAAGGCAAAGGTGAAGAGTACTTTCATCACGTACGTTTCCGCGAAGCTAGCATCAAAACAGAACTGTTCAGAGAATGAACACTATAAATAACTCCGCCACCCGACACCCTGGATGCCCTACTCTCGAGGCGCAGTGGGCCTTGATACATGTATCCTCGGCCACTCATTATTTCGTCGCTCCACAAAGAGCGTAACTTGTTTCACGCCTGCTGCTCGCCTTGCGCAGAGCCTCGCACCGTCTGTTGCATGCTTCAGCGGCGAAGAAGGCTCGCACATCAGCATGTCTGGTTGAGAGCAACGCTTTCTTCGTCGCTGTCAAGTGCCAGACACGGGGCAAAAAGGAAAAAAAAAAGTTTGTTTCATGGAGAGAGTGCAAGGAAGCTCTACATAAGTGCTTGTTGCTGTGCAAGAAAATATGTTCTGCTTAAATTCAAAAACACGTTAAGCTTTTACAGGTACTAATAGCGCAAAGTAAATGCCTCATAATGAAAAAGTGCTTTTGGCACGTAAAACCCCATACTATTAAATATATATATATATATACATATATATATATATATATAGTAGTGAAGCACTCCGGAAATTTCGACCGCCTGCGGTTCTTTAACGTGCTCCTAAATCCAAGTACACGGGTGTTTTCGCATTTCGCTCCCATCGAAATTCGCCAGCCGTGGCCGGGATTCAATCCCGCGACCTCGTGCTCAGCAGCCCAACACCATAGCCACTCAGCAATCACGGCGGGTACATGCGTGCGTGCGTGTGTGTGTGTGTGCGTGTGTGTGTGTGTGTGTGTGTGTGTGCGTGCGTGCGTGCGTGTGTGTGTGTGTGTGTGTGTGTGTGTGTGTGTGTGTGTGTGTGTGTGTGTGTGTGTGTGTGTGTGTGTGTGTGTGTGTACTTCCACTTTGGACTTTCCATCCATCGCTGGGAGTGACAGAAACAGACAGAAGAAAGGGGAAAGGCAGGGAGGTTAACCAGATGGGTAGATCCGGTTTGCTACCCTACGCTGGGGAGAGAGGGGAGGGGAAGGTAAAGTGATACAAAAGTAGAGATCACTGGAAGTGGATTGGCGGTGGAATGTCAGGGCCACATATGCAGGTGCACAGATCAGTGTGATGCAATAGTAAAGCTGTTGAAACAGCTGTGTCCTGTCAGCTGAGTTCAAAACTGTACGCGGAAGGATGCATTATTTGCAATCATTCAATACAAAAGAAGCAACATACGAATCAACAAGAAATTGAATTAGTGTGTAAATTAAACCGTATTCTTGCAGGGTAGAGAAAGAGAGCAATGAGAAGGGGAAGGCAGGGTGGTTAACCGGAAGAGAAACATGTGGAATGCTACCTACACTGGTGTATGGTTAAGGGGAGACAGAAAGATGGAAAGACAAGCCGAGAAAGAATTCAGAGAAAATGAGAGAGGAAGCAAGAAGACCAAATGTTTTCAGGTCAACCAGATGAACTTCCGGTTTGCTGCTCTAAATCCGGGTGGATAAGGGAAAAGAGAATAGCAAAAGCAAGCGACTGAATACTGCGTATACACGTATGCGAATCCACAGGAGTACTGTATAAACGGTCAGAGAGCCCCAGAATTTGGGGAACAGCGCACAACCCTACTTGATGGACTGAAACAAGAAGTGCCTCCGCGCGCTACCGTGGAGGAATTGAAGTTCCTGCAAAAACATTGGATTTTCAGGAGAGAGGTGTTTCACTTTCTTCTGAAGTTTTTGAAGGAAACGGACCCTTTCAACGAGTGCTGAAGTTTATCAAGTAATGCTCAACTTTACCAATCGTGTAATGCGCTTGATAGCCTCGTTGGATAGGGAGTGAAATGTATGCTGCGATGAACTGCTAATTCATATGCACGTTTACCCTGGCACGGTATAACGAGACGCTCGGGTGGAGCCCTCGCCGGCGTGCCTCTGTAAGGCTATACCGCCCGTAGCGTGCATCCTCCTCCTCGTCCTCCGTGTGCACTTCAAAAACTGCAGTAGCTCACGAATATCTTTCGGCGCCAGTGACGGGTGTGGCCACGGTCCAAGAATTTACGCCCCAGAAGATGTTCTGAAGCGCAGCCGGTTTAGCGCGTTCTGTAGAGAGGTGCGCTGCACGTCGTATCGAGGGCAGGTGCACTACAGGTGCTCAATCATTTTTTTTTTCAGCTCTACAAGAGTCGCACGGTGGTCTATGGGCTATTCTAATGCAGTAAGAATAAGCGTTGGTAAATGCCACTCCCAGCCATTGGCGGTAGAGCAAGGCTGCATCGCCGTGGCAGAGGTTAGTTGGCCCTTGCACCCATAACAAAGGGTCCAGTATACGCACTCGGCACTTAGGGCACTCGGAAAACTCCGGGAAGCCCCAGGTTGCTCTCCGAGCAAGCGAATGAAGTTCTCTCTTAGCACGTCCGTCCTCGCCAAAGTAATTGAAAGCGCCTGGGTACCTTTAACTGTGGGCGTGGAGGTGCTTTCACAGAAAATAAAGTTTAGCTTTATGAGGTTAGCAGAATGTAGACTGCCTGCGCTCCGTCTCGATAAATAATGACGTTATGAAATTCCCCGCTAACTTGCATGTTTTTCAGCTACGCCAGCTGTTGTAGGTCGATCGTCTTTCTCAGCATGTCTCGATTAGTAATATCTGAAAGCGCAGCTAGTGCTCTGCGAGATCTGATAATCTGGCGACCAATACGCTCATTCAAAAACACATATTGGGGTCTATTTATGTCGTGTTTTATGCTATTAAATGCAGGACAGCGTTACCTCAGTGGCAGGCGTACTGGCGCCTGCTATTCACGATAGCGATCGGTGCGATAACGAGATTGTAGCTGCGGCGAAGGCCAACCACGAATGACACTTATGCAAGAGATTATTTGTGAATAAGGGTCCTGATGGACTTGCTGCCGTTGGTTACAAATTTCTTGGCCAGTTGGTTCTTTAACGAAGCATTAGAGAAGAAATTGAAATATTTTATCATTTGTATTTACTAAGGATATTTCCAGCACTCCATGACAGTGGAAAATAGCCGGCGATTATTAAAAGGTGCCGTTTCTACGCCATCGTGGTAGCCCATAATGAAGGGGTCTAGTTGGTTCCAAAACGACGCGTTATATTATTGAGCGTGTTTGCTTCTTTCTATTCAGGTTTTCGTTTGTGTTTACTTTTTTTTTCTGTCAGTTTGTCATTTTCGCAACCCAAGAGATCTCTGAGAAAGGCATATATTTAGATTTCATAGCGGCCTATATATTACATCACTTTCACCATCCATATTCAGGACCCCTATTCACAAAAATGTTCTTGTATACGATAGGGTGTTAGTAAGAGTAGATGTCAGTCAATTGCAATGTTGAGCAGATAATTGGTGAAGTCGGCCAACCAATGGCAAAAAGCACTTACGAACAAAAGTTTTTGTCAGTTCGGCCCTAGATGTCCCAAAAAATACAGTTACGAAAATTATGACATCGTTTCTTATGGGTAGGTAAGACTTGTAAGCTTGATTTCTTTCTTTCTTTCTTTCTTTCTTTCTTTCTTTCTTTCTTTCTTTCTTTCTTTCTTTCTTTCTTTCTTTCTTTCTTTCTTTCTTTCTTTCTTTCTTTCTTTCTTTCTTTCTTTCTTTCTTTCTTTCCTTCGTTCTTTCTTTCTTTTCATTTTTAAGTACCTTTTGCGAAAGAAATTGATTGCCCATGTCAAGAGCATTCCCAACATTCGGTAGATTTTAACTTTTTATTTTCAGCGCGACAAACTTCTTCAAAGCCTTTTCAGCGGATGCCGAGAAAAACAATTTCTTTGTTCCCATTTATATAGATATACGCTCTCAAGGTGAAACTTCCCTTCAAAATTACATAACCCTGACATGTTTAACGCTGTATATAGTTTTGTCTGCTTCCACTTCGTTATGGCCGCGTTTTTGCTTGCAACAGGTTGCCACGGACGAATGGGACGAGCTAACGTTCGGGGCCGGTTAAACCACGAGTTTTCTTTTTTTTTAAAATTTATGCAGAACACATTCTTCTTTAAATACTGTCGCATCTAGGCACCTTCTCTTTTTTCCTGCATACTATGTGGCTAGGGGGGCATTAGCAGCAAGAAAATGTTCAACGATAATTTTGCTAAGTAAGTAAGTTTTCTGAGAAATTTTTTTTAATTACTAACTTTAGGGCACATGTAATGGCGAAATTGAAGCCGAGGAGACAGTAGTAGAGCACCGTCCCCACCGACCATTGGCTCAGTAGGCAGTGAAGGCAGTTTTATGCTTTCTGAGAACGTCTGGTTTGCACGAGCGGCTTTGACTCAATGGCTGTCTGTGTATGTCTCTATACCCTCTCTCCTTCCTAGCTCTTCCCCTTCTCCCTTCCCCCAGCGTAGAGTAGCCAACCAGACTTTTGACTGGTTAACATCCCTGCCTTCCTTATATCCCTCTCTCTCTCTCTCTCTAAGACTAGCTACACTTTCGAGGTATCCGTCCCCAAACTCTGCCAAAAAGATGCCCATGCGTTTTACTTAAGACCATACCGAATTGCAAGAGGCAAGCTTTTGGGAAACTGTCAACTGGAAGAACAATGAATTTCATAGCGCATTTTAAGGTCGCATATTTCGAAAGTTGTGCGAGTCTTCGGATTTCTGCTAAGCACACATAACTTTACTACTCCTCCTCTTATATTTCGCAATGACAATATTTGCGCTAAGGTTAGTAATTAGGAAGCTAATTAACATGTTTTAGTTAATTACCGAAATTATCATCGAATTTTTTCTTGCAGCTAACGTCCGCCTATAGCCACGTGCATGTCTCCGCGAAAACTGGATGGGCCTATATCGATGACAGTTTCTTTTAGAAGAGAGTGTTCCGTATACAAAGAAACCCTCGGTATATAACTGGGCCTTCACGCAGGCACTAACGTCGAAACGCCGAGGCGACGCTTACTCGGGGAACAACGGGTGCGGACCAGGCTGCTCTGCTCAGTCTCTCGAAGACACGCACGCGCGACGCTACTTGCCATGGCTCGGAGACTCAGTCATGGGCAGTGCACATCTATTACAGCCTCGCCAAGACGCGAGCGCTGCGCAGCCGCAGCGCCGGGCATCCGGCCTACCTGTCGGCGCGGCGGGGCGCTGAGCAAACAGCGTGCGCCCCGGGAGAGGGACCCCCTGTGAGAGCGAGTCCGAAGGTCCGCCTAGCCGGGCCACCACCGCGATGGCCCCTGTAATTGAAATATGACAAGGTAGCAATATTAATGGCCTACCACCCAGGAAGCAGTCGGTTCTCGCGTCTTTGAGAAATGAATCTCGCATGGGGCCCGACGTATGCCCGCTGCCGTCGCCGCGCTTTTAATTCTGCTTTCTTCGCTCGCTCGATCTGTTCTCTTTCTCCGTGGTGCGGCGAATGCGTGCAGCAGGTCTGTCCCGCAAGGTGGCGAAAAACAAGGGGGCTGAGTGGCAGCACCAAGCCGCCGACATCTTCTCCTAGCTGGGCCCACAGATTAACGAGCTGGGGAGAACAAGCGCTCTTCGTAACAGGCTCCCGGAGGCGCTGCTGTGACGCCACCTGAAACTCGCTGCATGTTTAGTCCCCCCCCCCTTCCCCCCTTTACGGCCTGCTTATATTTATCTTCCCTCGCAAAGCCCATAAATGTGGTCACTCGCTTTATATAAACCGCAGTTCAATCGAAAATCAGTTCTTTTCACCTGCACGGGATGAACCTTTAATGTGAACGAAGCCGAGCATTGTAGCTCGCGGTCTCCCGTGGAATTCGTCCTGAAGTAATAGCGCCACGCTGCCAGTTGGGTATATTGGGCGTGCGACTCTAGCATTATCTTCGGGGAAGGCAGCCGCAAATTGCGGGCAACGCCCCTTCGTCTACCCTATAAGAAAACAAATGCTTGTACGAGGCACTTCGAAAACATTTCCTCCTGTCTTTGCCCAGGCTCTTTACATCGGGACAAAACTGTCGTCTTTGATTTATACGACCGGCCTCTGCCATCACACCGTCACTCGCCATACAGACACGCCCAATGACTAAGATACATTTGCTGGGTAGGTCGTTTTAACGAGAGGGCCAAGACGGTACAAAGAAAAAAAAATGGCAGGTCGATTTAGATCGTGCTTCCTTTCTAGTTTCCATTTCTCGTTTCTTTTACTGACCTACAAACTCCGTTGTGAAATACGCACATGCAGAAAGCACTGTCGTCGGACTTCTTCGCTTCCCCATGTGTGTAAAAGCTACATGTTCACAATGTGTATCAATTTATAGATCAACGCTACAACAACAACAACAACGGTTGTTAATAATAATAATAATAATAATAATAATAATAATAATAATAATAATAATAATAATAATAATAATAATAATAATAATAATAATAATAATAATAACAACAATAATAGTAATAATAGTAATATTATACAAATGTTTATTATAGTGCCCAGGAACAGCTACGGACTTAAAAAGTAATACGCGAGACCAAATGTACACAGAAGACAAAGTGGCGGACTACCAATGTGAGATGGAGAAACTAATAGGGAAAGGGCAAACGAGGAGGTAAGAGTAAGAGAGGGTTCATCATGCAACATGATTATTTACATACATGCAAAACACAGGAAGTGAACTATGGAATATGTCAACATAGGAGATTACTTAACATATGTTTATTTTGGAGTCGAGCCACAGGACAATCTTTATTGCAACAAGGCCGCGCAGCCACGCAGAAAACGTGGAATGGGGCCTGATATGTATACATCCATATATATATATATATATATATATATATATATATATATATATATATATATATATATATATATATATATATATATATATATATATATATATATATATATATATATATATATATATATATTGTAGAACGGAAAATTGCAGAGTATCAAGAACCTTTGGACAGTGTATAATGCTATGGACCACTTTATAGAGGTACGAAAGGTCTGATTTAATACGTCAGAATTAGATTTGCACGATCTGCACCAACCTGCCGAGGCATACTGTAGTAAGGTAAGTTGCACAGAAGAATACAATTTCAGAAAGGCAACAGGGGAGGGGAAGTCATGCGAAATACCACAAACAATACAAAAAGCGCGAAGGGCACGATGTTTCGCATACTTAGCGTATGAAGAGAAACTTAGCGTTTTGTCGAAGTGCACACCAAGATGCTTAATTTCATCGACGCTGGGCAATGGGACATCCCGAAGGGTGCATTAAAATTGCACATATTGTGTTTTCCGCGTATAACTTAATAACATAGTTTTGGAAGCATTTAAATGTAACTTATTGCACCAGTTTGAGTGTAACTCTGAGTGTAACACCAGTGTAACTCTGCACCAGTTTGAGAGCGTGAAAAAGCGAGAAAATGTCTCATAGGAGGTCAATGCAGTCGTTGACACTGTTGACAGCCTTAAATACGTTTAAGTCGTTAGCATATAGGATGAATGAAAAGTATTGAATTACTTATGAAATGTGATTTATAAACAGTAAAGAAGAGATAAGGGCCAAGAACGGATCCTTGAGGAACTACAGGGAACTGTTAAAGGTGCTTGTGAGAACAGGGACAAGTATGCTTCCGTACCATACGTCTTATGCAGTGCGGGAGGGATACCCTAAGCGCCTCAAGAAAATGAACATTTGAGGCGTTTAATACACTTTAAAACAAGGTCTTTATTGATTGACAGCGTAGACGCCCTACCATACTGAGATGAAGGTTACTTGAGGTAGAAGCATCTTTTACACCAAATACAGAACAAAAATTTTCTGCAAAGGCATCAGCAGTGTTCGAGGCAACACCGCCGTTTTTGTCAACAAGGCATACATCTTCAGCGCTCCTTTCTAGAAGAGTGAGAGCGCACGTAGCTCCAGAAGTATTTTGAATTACGTGTCATGCCGGATTCAACACGTTCAATTTGGTCGTATTAACCATCGTTATAATAAAATTTGCAAAGAACCACAGCGCCCAAATTCAAGTTTCCATGGATCTAGGCCTGTTTGCACCACTTTTCTGTATGTGCGGTCTGTCTGTTTTCTTGCCGTTTTTATTTCTTTCGAAAACCAATGAGGGAACTTTCGACTTTTTGAGCATTCTTGTAAATATGAATATGCGCATGTCGTCTTCAATGGCTTTCCTAAGCAAGTTAACCTGCTTTCCAGCTGTCCCATCTACGGAGAACTAGTCAGATTTTTCAAGATAATGGTACAAACCAACATAATCACCAAGGGAAAAGTTGAAGCTGCGCATCAACGAATGCAACAACAATAGTAAAAATAAAGACCTCAATTACGCTCAAAATTTTGTTTTTAGTAATATTTTCATGATATATTCGCAAGCATCGAGTAAACATAGATATTCACATTAATGTTGCATCTGCACTAAATAATAGAGATAAAATAAATGATTAAAGCCAATGAGGTTAACCAAATTAACTGACTATTTCAGGTATTTGCCTTGGGGGGAGCATAAAATAATGGAAAAGTTGAAGTGAAAAGCAGGGGCCCTGGGCGCTATAACGTGAAACTATTCCAAACTTTTCTATTCCAATTCTGCTATCAGCCCTCCACGATTGGTCAAAAACTTTTTTCGACCACACCCACTTCACCTGTCTGTCATGCGACGTCACGAAAACCGCGATACCTCCCTATCTGATATGATGTGTACACACTGATTATGCATGATTTGACAGAAAAAAGAAAAACAGTTTTTTCTGATTCGACCCCTTTTCGCCATTAGCCCTCGGCTAATGGTAAAAAGTTTTCGGGCTGCACCCACTTCACCTGCCTGTCACGCGACGTCACAAAACCGCAAGAACTCACCGCGTCAAAGTGACGTGTACGCGATAAAGATGCATTAATATGCCGAACAAAACTGAATTTTCTTCGCAATAGCCGCAGGCTGCCCCGTTCCGAAAGGAATAAAAGATGGCTGCCGCCGATCACTCAGACGCTGGCTACTCGCACCTGCCGGAGAGCACGGGTGTATTTGCGTATAATAGAACTTCTTGCGTTGCCGTGTAACGTTTTCGAGCACTTTCGGCACCTTTACCCCCTCATTCTGCCAACTCTACTTTGCTGAGGGTCCGTTTTAGCGTCATTCTTGAGCTTCCGTTGCATGCCGCCGCGATTTTCGACCAGCCACCGCAAGCTAAGTAAGGGAAAGCCGACCGATCGTAGACGCCGGCACCACCCTCTTCATCCGGTTACCGACTTTCAGTGCAGTGGGTCGGCCCCATCGAATCCCTCTGCACTTCCACTTCCGCTTCCAGGAATTCCGCCAAAGTCGTGCTCACATGGTGGAACTCTAAAGTCTACGATTCTGTGCTTTAGTGTGCGGTAATCAGTGATTTCTGATTGCAGTTATTTCAAACACTTCAGTAACTCAACTTCTAACTAAACTTATTCTCTGATATCATATCTATAATGAACTCCGTAAATTTTTTACTGCACTATTTTTTTTCAATTCTTTCTTAATTACATTGAGTTTCGTGCCCGGTCGTCTCAGTAATCTCTAATTAATTTTAATTATTCCAGACACTTGAGTAACTCAACTTGTAACTAAACTTATGCTCTGATATCATCTCTATAATGAAACCCATACATTTTGTACTGTACTATTTTTTCTATTTTTTTTAAATTTATCTTGAATTTCCTCCCCGGTCGTCTCAGGAGGTGAACTTGAAGTGCTGCGCAAGAAAAAAAGAGTGAGAGAAAAAGACTAAAAGTACAGCCGTCATTCGTTTTATTCACTGAGCCTATTACCTGCGATGCTGTAGGGTTCAAGGTTCTTGCCCCAAGTTTCTTAAGAGTCGTATGTGCCTCTGAGATGCGTAACCACTGAGAAATATTACTTCGATAGCACATTATACTTAGTGTTTGCACTGACCCGTGTCGTATTGTCTGGAGCCTCTTGTGCGTCATATCCCTAATCACGCAAAATCAAACAAAACCAGATATGCGGAAAGATGCACGATATATCGGAGAATAAGGAGATTCTCATATGAGAGGGTTTCTTCTTTTCTTTTCTTCTTTTTCTTTTTTTAGGAACAATAGGAATGAACAAAATGAGAGCTCAATGTAGACTTATATTAGGCAAGCCCTTGTATCCTCGAGAACATCCGACGAATTCACACTCTTTGAAGTTATAGCGTGCTTCTGGACAAGAACCTCTGGCGCTTCTTCCAGTACCTTCCAATTTTTCTACATATAAGGAAATTATAAATGCCTTCCCTTCAAAAGAGCCTGTGATTTCAAAAAAGATGAAACTGCTATAGTTTCGGATAAGCTTCTTTAGCGCTAGCTTTTTGAATATGGCAGCGAACTATAGTTGTATACCAAGAATGAGTCCGATGTTCAGGGTGGCGCGTTGACCAAAGCTCTCCGCTTCAGCCGGTGACGGCACCGCTGCATGTACGCACTCTGACGAGAGCTTTCTTTTTTTGCGTCTGCCTGAGCCAAAGGCACTCAGAGAGAAATCTGAAGATTTTTGCTGGGTACTATTGGTTCTAGAGATCTGCCTTTGCCTAGGTACTACGGAAGACGACGAACTTTGCTCCGTTTAAACTCCGCTTCATTAAGGCACACATAGCAATTCACGAATTGTAGCCGTTGAGCTGGCACGACCTATCCACTTAGAATGAATTTTCAGGATGGTACCAGTTTCGAGATATTACACCAGCGGGGCCAGCCGTTACTCGGAGGAATTAACTCTGCTCAATGCCTGGCTCGACTGCCACGTGAGAGGGATCGGTATTGGCGTTGGTCACCGCCAACTGCAAGCTGCCTTTTCTGCATGAAGCGCGAAGCCGATGCGCAGCGGCATTGAGGAGGAAGTCAAAGGCACTGGGCGGAGTTAATTGTTCCAAGTGACGTCTGGTACCACTGGCGTAAGAACGCGCGGACGCGCAATCATGCGGCCATTTTCATATCTCGCGGGTTTTCTTTATAACCGGGAAAAATATTTTGGTGAGACGTAGCCCACTAAAAACACAACTGAATGGGGTGTTTTAAAAAGCAAATCTTACTTTTGTATCAAAAGTAATTAAAAAGTTCGTGAATTATCCCCATCTAATTATCGACAGTTCAGTTATGAAAAAAGATCCTCCTGGTGCAGTACGTCACTGCTGAGATAATACCATTGGTTGCATCCTCGTACATTCATTAGTTGATTTTTAAGAGCTTGGCTAACATTGGCTGGGACACCCTGCATATTTATTATAGCTGGTCACTCTATATTGTCGATTACTAACATAACAGATTACATCCTAATGGGCCAGCGGCCACCGATTGCATGAACTGGGAACAAATTCATAAAACAGAAATGAGCTCCACCAATCCTGCAGATATTCTTTGCGCGATGCCTATTTTTATTTATATATATAGAAAACTAATTAAAGAGTTAATGTATTTACATTGTGTTGCTTCGTCATTCAAAACAAAGGAAAGATGAGGAGGTGACCCTAATATTTAGATTAAATTGCCTCTTTTCATAAAGGTTAGTACAGAGGCCTTTCAAATTTCATGAATACTGACTTCTCACTGAATTTCTGAAGCCAATCTCTTTTTTTTTTTCGCGGTCTCCAGTTTTTTTATAGGGTTGTTTTTGCCGTTGCGCACACTTGCGTCGCGGCAGAACTCACAAACATTCCCTCAGGAGAGGCATAACGAGGGAGTGACTTCGTCGTTACAGCTCCCGGCAGCAGCAAAGACCAAGTTATCAGGTCAGAAATCTTGTTTGGTTGTTTGTTTGCCTGTTGTTGTTCCTGTTGTTGGTAATGGTTCATCACCGGCGCAGCCATCCTACTGCACGCGCTCATCGATGCCCAGTTCATACATGCATTCTGCGTTCCGACGCAAGCTGCGTTGTTAGCTTTCTCTGGCTGGCATTCCTACCGGGCTTGCAGTCGTCGCAGAGCATGTCCTGGTCAGTTTGTCCCTGAACAAACATATTCAGTAGTAAATGAACGAAGATTTGTGCCTATTTTCCGTAACATTTGAGACCTGAGAGGCATTCTGTAAGTGTCCACCTATTGGACATATCCATTTCGTCTGCTGCTGAAGTTCTTTTTAGCTGGGCTGGGGTACGTGAGAGAAGCTTACAGGTGCCCCAGCCAATCAGCACCTCAGAAGCAGACAAAATGGGCATGTCCACTAGGTGGACATTCCCCCGGTTCTCACGTGGGAAAATTCTTGTAGTTAGTTTTTAAGAAAGACAGGGACAATCACATCTTTTTCTTACCCTTGTGGTGCGCGAGGCTTTACCGCGACGTGAACACAAACACGCATATCGAAGGTCACGCGCATGGATCTGCGCTTTTCATTTATTTAACACCGCAATGGGGTTGAATGCAATTAAAGACGGTAATAGGATGCAAGTACTTTGTAGCCAGTGGAAATACTGGAACAAGTGCTAGAAACGGTATGCAGAAATCTTTCTATCCACCATATGGAGGAATCTTTCACAAAGGGCACGGAGAAACGAACTTTTACCTTTTCCATACACGGAGATGCAAAGTGTCGCTAACACAGAACTCAGTGTCTGTCACCAAGAGGACCTGAATCTGCGGAAAGAAGACGAAGACGCGGTGGAGTGGCTTCGCTCTGCTGTGCCCTTGAGTATTATTTTTGTTAGCTTTTTCCTTTCTCGAGAAGTTTCTCTTCTCAACTGTTAGCGAACTCGACTGAGGCTGCACGCGGGCTTTGAGGGCCCAGGTGGCCTCCAGGATGGGCTGCCTCTTGTAATTCCTTCCGCTCAGCTTCTACATCAGGCCTACTGACTAGACACCCGGCACCTGAGGTTGGGCCCTTGGCCAAGCTGCAACCTGTGGGGATTTCGGGGAATTCAAAGCGCCATTGCGCGGGCGCATTTCACCTGTTTCTGCGATTCCTACGCCTCACTCCTTCCCCTCTCCGAACCGATTGTCAGTGGTGGCGCTCCACTCGCGATAGTTCTCGGTGAGAGCGGAGCTTCAACGTCACGAAACGGCCCCTGGCGGCTACTCTCTAGGCGTTAACGTCGCTCTTCTCCCTTGGGACTGCGGCGGGTACGCACATGCTTCCTCTCATCCGCCGACACCTTTGTGACTAGGACTGAGCTCACGCACCGGGCCTTTGCCGGTGCGGGGAGCGCGTCCCTCGTGTTGATCCTGTCGGGGCGCTAAGCCGAAGAACGGGTGCCTAGTGCTCGCGCGAGGTCGTACAACGCCGAGCCGCACTTATCGGACGCTTAAGCTGAAGGAGATTGCCAGAGCTCTCGCGAGTTGGCCCATTGGTTATGGCGAGAGCAAGTAGCATAGCCGCCGAGACTTTTCCCAGTGGCCTGTCCCAGCTTGAACCTGTGCTCTCTCAGCGATGTGCTATAGGCGCCCCTAACTGTATTTTCCGCCTTTGGTGCGGGACCCCTTTGGTTCACCACCGCCCCGGGACCTAGCGTTTGTCCAGTGTCGGGTGCCGTCGGATACAATAAACAGTTTCCGTCAACTTAGGGCAATACTGTGTTTTTACGTGCGTCGCTCGGTAGCCCCTTGTGGCCTGAGCTCGCGTGCAGCGGCGCTAGAGGCTGACGGCTGACGCGGCCCTGTGGCTCGCTAAGCTCGAACCCGCTCCACAGGAGTACCTTGTCGGTACTCCTGTGAGACCGAGGACCCCACAACCCAAACCACGTGCATCAAATCAAAATAACCTTTCTCAATACCTCAATGCCGGTCAGCAATGGATGTGATCCAGGCAATTAGGTGTCGGGCTGGGTTGTGCCTCAGTCACATCTGACTCGCCAAGTACTCTAGCAGGCCTCTATAGTATGGTCTACCGATGGAAGACTGCGACGAATTTCATTTGGTTGGCGTGTTGAACAGGTGCAGTAGTTATGAATGATCTTAAATTGTAGATAATGCCGCATCTTTAGGCACGCGCACGGTGCAGCGGACTCACCATGATTCCGAAGCCGACGAAAGCTTAGAGAATCTGATCATACGCTTTAACCAACTTTCACTGGAAGCTGGTGTAGATCTCTTAATACCATATGGAGTCGTACAAATTGTTCTTAACCCCTGCCTAAATATGCTTCCTATTGAACAAGAAAAATTGATGGGACTGGACACCTTTAAGGTCACTGATATAAAGTGCATTCTTGTACGTGCCGAACGACGACGAAGTGTCTTTTGATACAGCGCTGTTCTTTCTAGCTCCAGTTTGTTTCTGTGAAAACCTAAGTTCATCCGCTGATCCTCGCTCCCTGCTCGGTCGTGATAGAAGTGGACGACCCCGCACGTCTGCCGGTGACGGCGGCGTCAGCGGCGGCCGCCATCAGGCAGTGGATCGGTCAGCAGAGGGACAGCGACAGCGAGGACACGCATGTTTACTCCCTCAGCAGTGAGGACACTTCTGATGGCGATTTCAAGCTTGTGCAGAGCCACAGAGTGAAGAGAAGGAATACGAGGACGTCCTCATTGTCAAGCACGCAAACAGTAAGACACACGCAGAGGCCGGGCGCCAATACCATCACATTTGTGCCCCTGCTTCCCACCGTCAACATGAAACTACTTAACAGGCAATCTGTGTTGGTGTCACAGGAAGCCGTGGTGCCAAATGAAATATCGGACATTCGAGTGAACACCGAAAAAACCTACTTGCGGTTGATGTCCAGCATGCGGGTGCTATGACCACTCTACGCAGTGTTATGGACCTCGATGGCATTCGGGTTGGCTCTTAGATCCCTCTGGGAACTGACGTAGTCACCGGCGTTATCTACGACGTAGACGTCGCTATCCTTAATAACGACTTGCCGATTCTTATCAGGCCAGCCAATGATGAGGTCATTGTTGATGTTAAGTGGCTAGGCAGTTCCCGCTGCCTGAAGATACCATTCAAGGGTAAATATATACCCTCGCATGTTAAAGTGGGACACTTCAGACATGCAGTGCGACATTTCATTGCGAAACCTCTTCAGTGCCACAAATGCATGAAACTGGGACACGTGAGCAGCGTCTGCGAAAATCAGGCAGCATGCCCTCGCTGTGGCGAGCCTTACGCTGCAGATAAATGTGGCGCTACTGTAATGCATTGTTCAAACTGCGGAGGGTCACATGAAGCTTCATCGAAGAAACGCCCACATATTAAAAAGGAAATGACCATCTTGAAAGGGATGGCGAGAGGTCATTCATCTCATCGCGAAGCCGCCGATAAAATCAGGAAGCGACGCTCACGTCGCCGGCGCTCCTCAAGGAAGGCTGCTGCCTCTGTGACACGCATGCCACTTCCTACAACACCACCTCCTCCTCTATCGCCCAGGTCAGACACTGTGGAAAGGACCGCGAAGAGCAAGTCCACTGAAAGGACCACATCTGCCGAATCTTGGCCAGCTCTACCAAAACGACAGCATTCCCCAGCAGAATCACAGCAAAGTTTTGTTGGACAACTCCCGACGTCTACTGTCGACGATTTGTGCGACCAAGACAGGCAGGTGGCTGATATGCTGCAATCACTAATTAATACAATTCGCCTTATACCGAACAAGCTGCAAACACCAGCAGCTCGAAGTGCTCTGCAAATACTGGATGCACTAAATCCAGTGCTTGCTAGCATCGTTCAAGCCTCCTGGCTCGACCAATAGTCCCCCTTCCGCACTCAAGTTAATAGTGCGTCGATCTTTCAAGGGAACGCCAGGGGTCTAAATACCCGTATAGGAGACTTTCGCCAATTAATTTTTACAAATCGCTTCCACATACTGGTCATTTGTGAACCAAATACATCAACTTCACTCAGACTGTCCGGTTACGAATCTTTCGTCTTGTCCACATGCGGTGCGAGCACAAAAGTAATCATCTACATCCGCACGGACTTAACATATGTCGCTAACGCGGTAGAGCCTCATGACGACAACCAATACGTCTGCCTGAATGTCCAAAAGAAGAATGTGTTATTTACACTAATTGGAGCCTACATATCCCCAGCGGGACACTGACGGCGAACGACTTAAGGAAATATTACTAATTAACAGGTGACTACAACGCGCATCACCAGCTATGGGGAAGCACTAAAATTGACTCCAGAGGTGGAAGGAGTCTTGCCTCCTTTGCTTCCGACCATGATTTGTGCTGCGTGAATGACGGCAGCCCTACATTTCTGCGAGGCACGACCTATAGTAGCTGCTTGGACTTAACTTTGGTGTCACGGCGCTTTGCCTCGAGCGTCCTATGGTTTTACGGGCATAGAAACACATGGAAGCGACCATATTCCAACATACATAAAGATTAGAGGAGTTGAGCAACGCTCCTCTACTGTCTTGCGTACAGTTGATTGGTCAAAGTTTAAGAAGGATATAGAGGACATATGTCGAGAAGGCCTTTCATGTACTATCGAAGAAGCAATCGCAGAGGCATTGAAAACATCCATCTGCTCGCTTACAAGGTCAGCAAGGCGAACAGACTTGGACATGGAATTGGAGAGGCTGCGTGCGGCACGCCGACAGGCGGAGAGGAGGTATCGGCGCACGAAGTCCGTCTTGGATCTGAGGGCTACACGGCGCATACAAGAGAAAGTCCAGCGTCGTATGGATAAATTGGAAGACATGCTATGGAAAACTTTCTGTCAGTCGCTTGATCCCCGAAAATTGCTCTCGCACATATGGAGAACGGTTAGGGGTCTTCGCTCTTCTCCGCATCAAAGGAAGCCCTTTGCTGCTCTGGCCCTCTACCAACTCCGTTCGGAACTTCAAGTGGCTGAAGAGTTCTGTGCACGGGTTGCTGGGTCCGTGGCCATGATTACTGACGCAGTACTGAATGACATTCCTGAGGCACGTGTACCAGAAATGAACGTGCTATTTTGCGACCTGCAGGCGTTCTTCATCATCAGGACCTGATGGCATTACGTATGCTGCCCTATGCCACCTTGGACATGACGCACGTGATGAGCTGCTCAACTACTACAATGAGTCTTTGCAGAACGGCGCAGTTCCTAAACAATGGAAATCGAGCCGCTTGATCCCCATTCTGAAACCTGGAAAGTTTCCGCTTCAGCTCTCATCATATCGTCCGATTGCGCTTTCGAGCTGCGTCGGGAAAGTGATGGAAAGAATGATTCTTGCTCGCTTGCAACAGCACCTAGAACGATTCAACATCTATCCGGTCGCCATGACGGGCTTTCGTCGAGGTCGCTCGTCCATCCACAACGTCATTGACGTCGTAACCTGGGTCCAAAATAAAAAAAAAAGACTCAAGCGTCTATCAGTGGCACTTTTTCTAGATATAAAAGGACCCTACGACAACGTGGCCCATGAGGCCATACTGAACTCACTTGAGGCAGTTGGAGTTGGTGGTCGGATGTATCAATGGATTCGGGACTATTTGACTCAGAGGAGCTTTTTCTTACAGACCGAAGACGGCCCAACTTCAGACCATTACATCTGCCGTGGTGTGCCGCAGGTTGGAGTGTTGAGCCCTATTTTGTTCAACCTGGCCCTGGTAGGACTAGCGGAATACCTACCGCAGACAGTTCATGTCTCCATATACGCCGACGACATTTGCATCTGGGCCTCTGCGGTGACTCGCCCTCAGCTAAGAGCCAGGCTTCAGCGGGCGGCAACCATGACGGCTTCTTATCTCCGAGAACAAGGCCTCAGTGTGTCTACTGAGAAGTGCGCATTACTTGGTTTTACGCGGAAACAAATGTCATCGTATCCTGTTACCATCAATGGTCAAGCTGTATTCTATGTTAAGACACATCGCTTTCTGGGCATCATCATTGACCGCAACCTCTCGTGGAGCCCTCACTGCGTCTATCTGAAGAAGAAGCTGGTCGCCATTGCTCAGGTCTTCAAATTTCTATGCGGGAAAAACTGGGGTACACCAGTCCATTCTATGTTGCAGCTGTACAGGGTTTTGTTTCTCGGACTCCTACGTTACAGCCTACCAGTGTTGTCAAGTGCATGCAAGACGAACTTTCGCGCCTTGCAGAGCATACAAGGTCAAGCCCTACGCACGTTTTTGGGACTGCCTCGGTGCACGTCAACAGCAGCAACAATTGCCATCGCAGGAGACCATACAATCCAGACACATGTAACTGTCGACTCTCTCAGAGCGCACATTCGCCATCTGTCAAGGATCCCCGACCACCATTTGGCCTCCCTACCAGCCGAGAGACCTCAAGCGACCTTTTCACGAGTGATTAACGCTCATCAAGAGTACATACCAGCAAGTTTTACATCGGCGGCGAAGCCTTCCTCCCCCCTGTGGTGCCTGCGACAGCCTCAAGTGAATTTTGATATTCCTGGAATTACAAAAAAGTCCAATCATCCATCGCCGGCTCTGAAGCAACTTACGCTCCTATTACGGCACCGGATGTATCATGACCACATTCATATATATACCGATTGTTCGACCTTACCTACCAGCTTAGCTGCCGCATTCGTCCTTCCAGCTAGGCAGGTTACAATTAGATTCAAATTGTCACACATGACTACATCTACGTCGGCAGAGCTTGCAGCTCTCTATGCCGCTGTGACGTACATCACCGAAGAGCCAACAGAGAAGTGGGTCGTATTTTGTGATTCTAAAGCAGCTCTTCACAGTATCAAGTCTGCATTACATCACAAAACTTACGAGCAGATGACATCTGACATCAGGGAAGTGCACCACCATGCTCTGGAAAGAGGGCACCACTTTATATTTCAATGGATTCCTGCTCACTGTGGCATCGTCGGCAACAACCTAGCTGACAAGGCTGCCCGGTCTGCCCACGAAGACACCCATACGCTTTCACTTCAGATAATGTCTTACTTCCCTCCCTGCCCTGCCCACCTAAAACCATGGATTCATTAAGCATTACCAACGCCGGAGTTCTTAATCTATTGCTTAATATCGACATCAAGAAAGCTAACAGGCCAGATGATATCCCGAATGAATTTTTAAAAACGTATGCAGAATGGTGTAGCCAATGCCTTGCCATTATATACTGCAAATCACTCGCGTCCGCACAACTACCAAATGACTGGAAAATAGCGAAGGTGATTCCTATACATAAATCCGGCGACAGCAACGAACCTTCTAACTACAGGCCAATCTCACTTATCAGCACATCTTGTAAAATATTGGAAGATGTTATCTTCAAACACACCACTATATTTCTCGAGCAAGAGCATATATTAATACCCCAACAACACGGCTTTAGAAGTGGCCTCTCAACGGTCACACAACTAACCCAAGTGGTGCATGACCTTGCGCTCAACGTAAACAACCGAAGCCAGACAGACATGATCCTCCTCGACTTCAGTAAAGCATTTGATTGTGTAAGCCATGTAAAATTAGTTGCAAAACTGGAGGCTGCAATTGGAGGTGCTCAGATTACTGCATGGATAAAATACTTCTTATCACATCGAACACAATGTGTTATTGTAGATAACACCCCTTCCAGGTCTGTAGCTGTCACCTCCGGTGTTCCCCAAAGGTCAGTATTGGGCCCATTGCTATTTTTAATCTTTATTATTGACATTGCTGCTAACATTGAATGTGACATCAAGCTCTTCGCGGATGATTGTATTATTTATAAAGGAATTGTCAGTTACGCAGACCAGTTATTATTAAACAGAGCACTCGATTTGGTGTCCAATTGGTGTAAAGAATGGCAAATGTCAATTAACACCACTAAATCTGTATGCATGTCCTTTACAACAAAAAAGAAGCCTTCAAAATTTTCTTACGCCTTCGGTGGCACTTGCCTGAATAAAGTAAATAACCACAAATTCCTAGGTTTGACATTCTCTTCTGGTCTTTCATGGAACTTACATATTGATAATATTACCTCAGTCGCATTACGCAAGCTTTTTTTTTTCTTAGATGATGTTTACGCCTTGCACCGAAACACACCAGACTACTAGCCTATACAACTTTTGTTCGCCCCGTCTTAGAATACGCTAACATCCTCTGGTTTCCACACACATCAACTAACATATCAAAACTAGAAAAGGTGCAAAGAAAAGCTGTGAGGTTCATTTTTAACAAATACAGGCCCTATGACTCCCCTACAAACCTATTAGCTGATGCAGGTCTTGAAACTATCTGTTAGGGCCAGACACGCCCGCTTAAAATTTATCTACCAACTAATGCACGACAGTTATAAGATAGACCGAACTAAGTACGTTACTTAGTCTATATCACGTCTATCGCGAAAAAAATCACCCATTTACACTAAACCAGTACAGTGTTCGCAATGACACGTTCAAGTTTTCCCTTTTCCCTACGTGCGATCAGAGAATGGAATCTCCTCCTTGCGGACATAGTTTCCTCTCCGTCACTTTCATCGTTCATCAACCTACTGGAGAAATCAAACAGAGAAGACGCCACTTAACACACCCACATATCTTAAACTGTAATACTTATTTCTGTGCGTGGAATTTCTGCATTTCAACCCCCAAACTGGCCGCTTCTGCGCTGTTATCTGTTAGCTGTATAAGTTCTCTAATCTTACAGGGGTCATTCATTCGCTATTTTTTATATAAATTCTAGTAATAAAATATTGTTATATTGTTATACCAACTACATTGTTATATTGTTATAGCTATGTTGTGATACTAACCAAAAGTATTGTTGGTGATTTCTGCAGTAATTAAGGAAGTCCTTTCTTTTTTCTTTTTTTCTTTTAATGTACCATGTAGCATGACCTGATTGTTTCTTTCTGTAAAATCGTGTCCTTCTGCTCTGGTCTCACTGAGACTGGCAGTATCGCAAATAAATAAATACGCGTCCAACACCTTTGGCGAGGTCGGACGCTGCCAGGGAACTTCGTCTACTTGCACGCAAGAAGTCACAAGATCTCTGGAGTTCAAGTGCCTTCAGTTGCCGATTACATAAACTGCACCCCACGCTATGGCTACAACTGCCATTTAGCCATTCCCGCGGCGAAACAACCTTGATGTGCCGCTTGTGGCTGGGAGTGGCGTTCACGAACGCGTACTCCTATCGTTTGGCAATGGCCGAGAGCCCGATGTGCGACTCCTGTGGGTGCGAGGAAACCATCGAGCACCTACTGTGCACGTGCCCTCGCTACGATGTCCAACGCCTCTCTCTGCGGGCAACTTTACGCCGACTGGACTGGAGACCATTCACCGAGTCAAAGATACTCGGACCGTGGCCACACTCGCCACAGTCTCGAAAAGCAATTCGTGCACTTGTGCAATATTTGAAATGCACTGGCCGTTTATAGTGTCCCTGTGCATAGTGTCCCTCCCACACGCACTCAGTGCTTACTCTCTCCCTTTTTCGTCTTTCTGTTCCCATTTCCCCCACCCCCAGTGTAGGGTAGCAAACCGGATGCTCTTCTGGTTGACCTCCCTGCCTTTCCTATCCTTGCTTTCTCTCTTTCTCTGCCTCTCTCTCTCTCTCGCTCTCTCTTGTACCTGCCTACGAACAGCACCTGGTGGACTGTGCAGTTGGCATCATCAGAGGAGTTCCGTTGTACTTAACCGATAGAGGTTTAAAAAAATTCCCCTGTGGGCAAGTTGGTCGGACATACTTAACACTGTTGAGTGGAGCAACGAAGGGACAGGACTTGAGCGAGAAAATAACACGCGAGACCTGAATACAGTATTGCGCTCAAGTATTGTGTGTTGTTTTCTCGCTCAAGCCCTGTCCCTTAAGGGCCGTTTATAGTCCGACGTAACGCCCGCGCGCACGCTACGTCACGTCGGCGAAAACGACCCCTGCGCAGCCAACGTAACCGGCGGCTTCCAACGCGCCCCGACGGGCCCGGCGCCGATATGGCTCCTGAGCCATTCGCGCGTCGAAGTCGGCGGAACTCTGGCACCACAATGCATTGCGCGCGAAGAGAAAGGCGCCAACACAACTTCGCAGACGGCTTTTGCGGACGGCGCGTGACTTGGCGAACCTTCTGCGCATGCTCCGACGATAGCAGCCTACGGCGCGCGCTGGCGCAGCGCAACCGACGTAGCGTGACTGACCGCGAACGACGCTCGCCAGCGCGCCGATAACGTCGGACGATATAAGGGCCTTTAGTCGCTCTGCGCAACAGTTACGAAAGGTTTTCAAGCCGCCTTACTAAAGAACATCGATAAAGTCTGCTCGTCGCATGGACAAATCAGAAACAGTACGGCTCGTCTTTAGTACGGAAACAACGCCAGCGTATGTATAATAGGGTACACTAGCTACAAAGTATATGGTTACAACCATAAACCTATATGATCCTTGAACTGTTAAACTTTTCTTTTTTCACGTAGCCGGGACCTGTGATCTAATGTGGGCTGCCCCGCGCGCGCTGCGGTGACGGTCAGAACCCGTGGCTAGATTCACGTCTGTGAGCTTAGCGACATGCGATACCCAAAATGTGTGAAGGAACATGAAGCATGGTTTGCGCACTGTCTCATCCTCCAGTGAGAAAAGGACGTCTATAAATACAAATACGCCTGTAAGATTGACTACAAGGCAACAACGAAAGCCATCCTTACTGAGAAGAGGTCTGGTCAGCTGGAAGAAAACAAAAATGAAAAGAAGGTTGACTATAAGGCGGCAAAAAAAGCCACGT
The DNA here is from genome assembly GCF_038994185.2 of Dermacentor albipictus. Taxonomy (NCBI): domain Eukaryota; kingdom Metazoa; phylum Arthropoda; class Arachnida; order Ixodida; family Ixodidae; genus Dermacentor; species Dermacentor albipictus. Next base: position 199,905,553 of record NC_091821.1, on the reverse strand, counting down.
CTTTACTGAGAAGGAAGGAAGCAGGAATAGACGGAAAGGCAGGGAGGTTAGCCAGTTCTCAGACCGGCTCGCTACCCTGTGCTGGGGAAAAGGGGGTATGGAGTGTAAAAGATAACAGAAAATAGATATTGCAAAAAAAAGGAAACCAGATCAAAAAAGAAGGAAAGAAAGGAGAATATGGCACTGCCTAAACTTTATTTCTAAGACCAATTCATTTTTCCCGGTATGACATTAACGCCTTGCTCCATACCTCCCTTAAAACTTCTACGGCGCAACATTGGGACAACCCCGAACATCGACAAGAGCGCCTCCATAGACTTGACGCTGGATTACAATTCCGGCATTCACTTTGGTTGCGGAGAAGCCAGGAAACGCTCATTCATCGATTACGGCTGGGTGTGGCATACAGCAACCGATACCTTCACAAGATTGGACAAACACGGGACCCTGAATGTAGCGTCTGTCACACTCTCGAGACAATAGCTCACGTACTTTGCGTGTGCCCTCAATATGCGGCCGAACGAAGAAAACTCAAATCTACAGTTGACAGCTTCGACTCCCGCCCCTTTTCAGAAGAAAAGCTTTTGGGCGCGTGGAGGAGTGTTGACTGTGCCCAACGTGCCATAAAAGCACTTTTGAACTGTTGAAGTGAGACTGGTTTAGATGATCGCCTCTAGAAGCTGTGAGACGTGTAGTCAGTGCGAAATGTGTTTGCGCAAAAACTTTTTGTGCCAAGATTACTTTTTGTATGGACAAGATTACTCTTAGTGTATTGCGTCTCCAGTGCGCATCCGCATATTGGACAACGTGTATATAGTATCTCATTGTACCATATCATAATCATCCGCCACCTACCTTTCCCTGTATTTCCCACTTCCCCATTCCCCAGTGAGGAGTAGCAGGCTAGAGACACGCTCTCCAGGCCGACCTCTCCTCCTTTCTCTCCATTAAAATCTCCTCCTCCTCCTCCAGTTCTCTGCAAGAAGCGCAACAACGCTTTCAAAGCCTGCTATGCCGAAGACGGTCTCGACCAGTGTCCCAGAACCCTTTCTTCCGACAACGGGCCTTTGTCAAGAATGTCACACTCTTGAGAGTTCTTTTTTGGGCGCACCGAAGAGGGGACACTCACAGAGAAGGTGGGCGATTGTTCCCGCGTAGCTACAGTTATAGCTTGTAGGGCTCCTGGTCATTCCAATGCGAAATGAGTAAGCATTTGTGAAGGCCACGCCAAGCCACAAGCGGCAAGGAAGCGTCTCCTCAGCTGTAGATAGTCCTGACGGAAGACGTAGCCGTAGATTCGGATCCAAGTTGTGGAGACGAGCGTTGGTAAATTCCGTCGAGTTCCAGTGTGCGAGTGTAAGTTCACGTGCGAGTGAACGAAGTCCTGTAGCTGCGTCAGTTCTGGATAACGGTATAGCTACACACTGCAGGCAATCATGAGCAGATCGGGCGGCCTCATCTGCACGGTCGTTTCTGTAGATACCGCAATGTCCCGGCAACCACGGATAGACTATGTTGTGTTTTTTCTCTATTGCGTGGTGATGAAGAAGTCTTATGTCAGCGGCCAATTGTTCATTCGGTCCATGAGGAAATGGCGACATAATTAATGCACTGGAGAGCGGCCTTGAAGTCAGAGAAGATTGACCATGTCTCTGACGGTTCTTCAATTACTAACTCTAGAGCAACACGGAGGGCGGCGAGTACTGCAGCCGTCGATGATCTAAAATGTAATGTCTTGAATTTTATGGTGACGGAATTCGCGGTAATAACTACTATTCCTGGTGAGCTTGCCGAAGAAACTGAACCATCCGTGTAAATATGAAGACGTCCGCTGTGTTTCTCATGCAGGAGCAGTAGTGGGGCTTGTTGTAGGGCTAAAAATGACGATTGTGTTTTCTTTTGAATTCGGCAAGCTCACCAGGAATAGTAGTTATTACCGCGAATTCCGTCACCATAAAATTCAAGACATTACATTTTAGATCATCGACGGCTGCAGTACTCGCCGCCCTTCGTGTTGCTCTAGAGTTCGTAATTGAAGAACCGTCAGAGACATGGTCAATCTTCTCTCACTTCAAGGCCTCTCTCCAGTGCATTATGGCGCCTCGGCATGCGTGGCAGAGGCTGCAGCCATCGCCTTGGCCATTCAGGACGCCGAGCGCCAAACCAATTCGGCTGTCATATTATCCGACTCACAAGCGGCTTGCCGCCTGTTTTTACAAGGAACGGCACCCAAATCAGTAATCAAAATTTTAGGCACTCAACTAGAGGGGCACCACACTATCGTCTGGTGTCCGGCACACGAGCGACTGGCAGGAAACGCTAGGGCAGACCGTATTGCTCGAGGTTTGAACGTCCGAGCAACGGCATGGCCTAGCGATGACCTTCCACCGAATTCTCGTGACATCCTCCTACAGCAAAGGCAGGAGCGGAGAAATTTTGGACATCCTCAGTCCGATTTAAACAGCCAACAGGAGAGGGACTGGCGTCGTATTCAGACGAATACATACCCCAACCTGCACCACCTACACAGAATACACCCCACGAGGTTTACTGACGAGTGCCCGTGGTGCACAGACACACCCACACTAAAAAACATCACATGGGAGTGTCCCAGAAGGCCTCCGCACATAGACAGTCCCATATTACACGAACATCCACTAATGACGAATAGGCAGTGGGAGGCATGGCTTGCGGACGAGGGTCGGGAGAGCCAGTTGGCTCTTCTGGACTAAGCCCAGCGAGCCGCTCGTGCCAATGGGGCCCTGGAATAGGGGCTCCAACCATCGTGCCTTGTTTTATTTACATTTAATAAAGTTTTACTCTCTCTCCCCAGGAATGGTTAGGAGGGCTTCGAGGGAGTGTAGGCACCACAACGGAAATGGTGATCTTGCTGCAGGCGTGAAGTTCGAGGGAAGCTCTCAACAATACGAAGCAATAATAACGCTAAACGCAGAGTGTGGCCTAGAAGCAGGAAGTGACTCGAGGTGGTGTTATGGAATCCGGGCGAAATGCCTGAACTACATTCTTAAGGCATCGACGCAAATATATGTTGTGATTGGGTGATCACGCGCAATGATGACAGTCGCTGCTGAAGATGCACATCTCGGATGGTCAAGGCATATTCTTAGTGATTGAGCTTGGCTCGACTGGAGGACGCGTTGCGTTTGTTCTTCGGGTCCTGCCCAGCACAGCTAAACTGTAGCGCATGAACTAGAGGGAAAGTACAGTATAAAGTTTAAGCTTCGCTCGTACAGATACACTCCACGATTTTCCTGCAAGAAAGCTGAGCACATGGGAGATCATGGTGAGTTTGTATTTCGTGTAGGCAATATGAGGGCTTCAGGAGAGGTCGCTATTATTACCCCCAGAAAGCGGGGGGTCTTCTCATAACTAATAGTCTCTCGATTGATTTTGATTGAAATGGAGAGAGTGTCTCGTTTGGCAGTTGAGCTCGCCTCCTGAAATCATGGGTTCGCCACACTGAAATATTTTTATCTCAGCTATTAATGAGCGGATTAAAAATTTTTCGCGGCAGAACGCTCCCTAGAGCACACGTAACAACTTCCAGCGTATAACCGAAGTTTGCTGTGAGGCCTGGTGAGGGCTCTTTAAAATTATGCACTGAAAGGCACGCGAAGACCACCTGTGCAAGTAACTTAAGTGGCCAGGGGGACACAAAGTGAGATTATAATTATCGCTGTCAGCAGGCGAATGAACTAAAATTGAATAATTGAGTTTTTAACTAACTAAATTAACTAACAACCATTTATCAGCTACAAAACTAACATTCGCTCTTTTATGCTCTCGTCACTTGCTCAATGAGTATGTACCTTATCTGTACTGTCTCACACATTGTTTCTTTTCTCGCGCGCTCTAGTTTTTATATAAGAGCATAAAACATAATGGCCCCCTTCACAACTCCTACGAGAGTTATAGAGCCCCACCTTTATACCATACCCAATGTACTTATCTTCATGTGATTAATAAAAGAACTTGAACTAGAACATTGTTGACTGCAGTGAGTGGGTATGTTTGCATTGAAAAGTTGTTGAAATAAAAGATAGAAGAACCCGGAACCGCTGTCGTAACACGCGACAGCTCCGGCTGTAAGGACAGCGGCAGCGGGCCATGCCGAGATAATGGCGCGAGCGGAGAAGCCGGAGGGCAGTGCGCGTGCGTAATGGTGACTAGACTAGCGGGCATGGTCCTTGCCTGGGCTACGCAAATAAAGTGGCTGCTGGTTTCCAAGTACTGTACGTTTTATGGCAATCAAAGGCAACAACTGCACGGCACACCGCGCTGTCATATCTTGATTTCGCCAGCCGAGAAGGGAATGGGAACAGTTATCATCTTTGCCTATGCCTCCACGCTGTTGTAAGACTGAACACCGCACGAAACAGCTGCGTCACATCAGCGAGGAGCTTTGTGCCGATCCTAACTCTCACCCGCCGTGGTTGCTCAGTGGCTATGGTGTTGGGCTGCTGAGCACGAGGTCGCGGGATCGAATCCCGGCCACGGCGGCCGCATTTCGATGGGGGCGAAATGCGAAAACACCCGTGTGCTTAGATTTAGGTGCACGTTAAAGAACCCCAGGTGGTCAAAATTTCCGGAGTCCCCCACTACGGCGTGCCTCATAATCAGAAAGTGGTTTTGGCACGTAAAACCCCAAATATTATTATCCTAACTCTCTTGCGTGCGTAACCATGCGAACGACAATTAAAATTTGGAGTCGGATATCTCGGAGCACAGACACGCTAGAAGAATTCTTCCAACTCTAACACTGTGTAGAAACACGACTGGCTTTAACTTTTCAATACAAACATACCCCCTTACAGCAGTAAACAAAAATGTTAGCTTTTAAATTTTACCTAATTGCGATGCTGACAGCGATAATTATCATCTCACTTTGTGTCCCCCTGGCCACATAACTTATTTGCACAGGTGGTCTAGGCGCGGCTCCCAGTGCCAAACTTTAAGAAAACCATAAAGCTTAATTTTGAACACCCGGTATAATACACCACCTCAAAAATTCATGCCCTCATTAGGATAACTTTTATTCTTTAAATATGAAACTAATAGCGCATATTGTATGTGAACATCCCACGCATATCATTAAATTCATTTTCAAAACAGGCTTGCTTCCCTGAAGCCTAAAAAACCGAAAGTCATACCACTTTCCATAAAAGGTGATAAGTTTCTCGCCTCAGGCTATCGTCCCATTGTCATTTAATAATTTTTTAGTAAAGTTATCGAGAAAGCAGCCGTATTTCTACTAACAAGTTGCCTATGAAAGTTGACAAATTTATCACCGTATCAGTTCAGGTTCAGGTCAGGCTTTTCTACTTAATTAGCTCTAGTTTCCTTAACAGATGGCATAGGATGGTCATTAACAGTGGTAACCTGGTAAGGGCATTATATATAGATCTGTCTAAAGTTTCCGACTCAATTATTTATGTTATTCTATACGGAAAACTTAATGCCATTGGCATCGCTGTTCCCGCTTTACAACTAATACGCAGTTATCGTCTTGATAGAGAACAAGTTCTTTGTATTTCCGGAATTACCTCCCGACCAAAAAAAACTAATACCGGTGTCCCGCAAGGGTCAGTCCTTGGTCATAATTTGTTCTTGATATACGTAAATGACCTGTCACAGTGCCCTTGAATACTCACAATGTTTGCTTTATGCAGATGACACTACTGTGTGCTGTTGTGATAAATACATCGAAGATTTAATAACGAGACTTAACGGGGGTGCTGCTAAGGTTGTATGCTGGTGTAAGAAATAAAGAATGGAACTAATATGATGGATTTCAAATCTAATGTACACTCTAATGAATACATTGTTGCGGCAACAAGAAAATAAAGACTTAGGAGGACAAGTAAGAAACCATAGGTCGAGCTATGAACTTGAACTGATTTTATTCTTAACGCAGAGCAGGGAGAAGCAACAAATGCGCATGCGTACATCAGTGTTGTTTAGAGTGATTACAGTGACGTTTTTAACAGCTGCATCTAGTTGTCAAACAGAAAAACAGAAGTATCACTAATACAACTCGCGCCTCTCTCTTTTATGTGACACGCCTGCAAAAGTTCTCTTGCCAGCGCATCACTCCTGCCAAGTATCTTAATCTCACGCAGTAGTGGCTGGCATCTGCCTGCCAAGCATGCCACGCAATGCGCATTACCTTTGTTAACTATAGACAATTCATGCTTCCGGGACCGGTACTTATTGTACGCTCATTTCTTCTTTTATTATAATTTTTATTGTATCTTGCTGCGTTATCTTTCCTTTTTTTCTCTGTCAGTTTTTTTCGAAAATTCCATAGACACACTGTTTGTATAGTTTCGCACACGGCCTAAATACTGCAATGATTTTTTTTAGTTTTCCTGTCATGTGTTTTATACGAGGTTCTCCGTCAGTCTTGGACCTCGGGACCTCCTTCTTTATATACCTTTCACAGCGAAGCTGTTAGGCTCTAGTTGGCCTGGATTTTTCGTGTCCACGTGCGTGGTGGTCACACAAAAATGTAAGCCGATACCGGAGACAGTGCAAAGAAGAGGAACGTGCACAGTGTGCTGCTTCTCCAAGAGGCACCACATGACGTCCTCAGGTGATATCATCACTTGACGAAAGCATCATCGCGTGACGTCACTTCTGACAGGAAGACGTCATCAGATTAGGTCATCTGGCGATATCGTCACTTGACGTTGTGGTTATTCTCGTATATTCGAATTACGAGTACAATCCGAAGCTATCATGCTACAACTTGTGTGTAAGTCGTACTTTAGGAACTCTCTACGCAACTTGTGTTTTTTTTCTCCCCACATAGCGTTGCGTCCAAACATATATCCGTCAGGAATGTGGAGTTCCCGACCACACACACACACGCACACACACACGTATATATATATATATATATATATATATATATATATATATATATATATATATATATATATATATATATATATCTATATATATATATAAACGAGAAGAAAGGGGGTTAACCGAGGGACCCGATAATTATTAGTCATATAATGAGAAGCCAACAACTTGGTGTCAGTGTTTGTTGGCTTCTCATTATATGACTATATATATATATATATATATATATATATATATATATATATATATATATATATATATAGTGAAAGCTCGTTAATTCGAACTTCAATAATTCGAACGCGAGAAGGTTCCTTCACGGATGATTCGAACTACGCTCGCCTGGCACACGGCCAGAGAAACGCGCCTACTGCCTACACACAAGGCTGTATTGCCTCCGAAACGGAGAGAACGGCAAGAGAAGGAAAAATCGGAAAAAAATCTAACCGACGTGGGGTCAGCCAGAAGGCAGCGGCGGCTGCCGCCTCTCCGTTCTACGTAACCTCCGAGACTTCTTGCCCGTTGCGAATCTCGGGGGCTTTGCAAATCTTGTACAGCTGCTAATGTTGTGCGGAGATGGCACGGCAAGCGCCAACACACAGCGAATCAAGTACCTCGCAGCTGCGCTTGCAATCAAGAACCAACGAATCAGGACCTTCGCCACCTTCACGTGTTCAGCGTCTTTGTCTCGGCAGTCTTCATCGGTTGTGCACCTCTGTTTTCAGCTTAGGAGGTATCGGCCGTCGCGATTCATTGTGATGGTGTTAAGCCTCGGCTAACGTTCGTTTCGGTGGACATCGGTGGTGTGGTACAGTCGGACCCAGAGCTTCGACTTGAAGATGGCGTGTGCCCGCGGCACACGCCATCACTTTTTGACCCGCCAAATTTCTGACATGCCCTACTGCTTCCAAATCGCAGTGTACTGTTGCTCTCCTTCACTTTCGTTAGTTAGAACTTTCGTTAATTCGAACTGAAGTGACTTCCCCTTGCGGTTCGAATTAACGAGCTTTTACTATATATACATATACACGGACTGCGTGTTTTTCCGTGTTTTTTTAGGGGTCTTAGGTGTCGTATTCTGTAAGCTGCGATTGTTTTTCCGTAAGCTATTCTGTGCTTCTAATTTCATCTTATGTGCGGCATTTTCCTTATGAGATTATTATGTTAACTATAAACAAATATTGTGATGCCCTATTGTGGACTGTCCACAACAGTAATAGATTATTGGCGGTTGTGTGAAGGGGTCTGGGATCAAAAGAGGGCTGATTCCAGACTGGTGCATCTGTGCCTTTTATTCAGCCTGCCGGGCAATATTCTGTAACTATTTTTAACTTAATAAACATGAATGAATGAATGAATGAAACACTCTGTACACCAAGGTAGAGAGAAAAGCACTGAAAGCCCTGCGTGCTGACAAACTGGCGCCAAGTCCGAAGTATATTACAGAAGGTAAACATAAACTATTAGAACGTTGACCTCTGCAGAAGGACAAAGGCGAAGCATGACTGTCTTTTTGTGAAGAAAGAAAGAAGATCAAAAAGAAAGCAATAAAGATATAAAGAAAATCTTCAAGCATGACAGAAGAGCGCCCCGGGGCAACGTGGTTGTCGGGATAAAACCACGCAGTGTCCTCAGAGAGAGTTTGCACATAGAAGTACGGCACATGTGTAAGTACTTGCTTAAACACATATATGTATAGCCTTTTTGTCAGAGTGACACATATCCATTCTCGATGGTTCACCATGAATGGGCAGATACCTTCTTGCTGGCTTGCTCCCTTTATCATGGCGCGTACCCACTACGGGGGATAGGCCAAGAAGCCGACGGGTAAGCGGAGGGGGGTGGGGGGCGGGGGATAAAAATTGAGAGAAAAAGTATATATCGGAGTGAAGTTTAAATTGTACACAATTTAAAATAGGCAAACTAATTCTAGATAGTTTTCTTTACTTACACAGACGAAAACATGTGTTGTATAAAAGGATATCAAACTTGAAGATTATCAATAAATTGTATTTGGTTTCAAATTGCAGATGTATTAAATATGAATGAATAAATCAGTAAGTTAACCAGGTATTCTGCTAGTGTCACAAAGGAATTCGCAGACGGTCATGCATATGTTCCTGTGGAAAAAAAAATGGAGTAAGTGCCCCGGAAAGAATATTTTTAGTACTACAAGTAACGCCTACCTTCAGGAATCGAATTTCGAAATACTTTTTTTTGGCTTGTAAATCGACTGCAGGTTATCACGAAATGAACAATGGTTTCCCGTCAATTGCAGATATATATGGCATGGAGAGCGGGGGGGGGGGGGGGGGGGTGCTAGACAAGATCTCTGTACGTAAAAATTTAATGATTGAATACCACAGCGTAATTTTGTGACGGCGATTTCCAATTTACGTGTAGGACGCCATTGATCGTCCTATGGAAACTGCAAATGTCTAGTCTGGTATTTGACATGTCTATTTTGCAGGGTGCTTTAACAGAGAAATCTTTATACGTCTAGCCACGGTGATAAAAGCAAAAGTCGGCAGAACAGTCATGACTAGTCCATCTAGGGATGCACGGACAAGTGTGTCGGTCATTTTAAATAAAATAAGCTACGCTGACCCGGTACCTATATCAAGTGCACCAGACGGAAGTTAAAACGTATGAATCTTTCTAGCACATTCAAGACTACATTGTCTGATGATGATGTGAGTGCTCTATGGTGTTGGACTGCTGAGCACGAGGTCGCGGGATCGAATCCCGGCCCCGGCGGCCGCATATCGATGGAGGCGAAATGCGAAAACACCCGGGTACTTAGATTTAGGTGCACGTTAAAGAACCCCAGGTGGTCCAAATTTCCTGAGTCCTCCGCTACGGCGTGCCTCGTAATCAGAAAGTGGTTTTGGCACGTAAAACCCCATAATTTAATTTTTTAATTTAATGATGTGAGTGCTGTACACACCTACAGGAAATTGGTCACTATTGCAGCTGTTAAAGAACTTACTGGAAGTTTTAGAAGAGCTAAAGCAATTGCCAATAATTTTGCCTGAAATATGGTTGCCAAATCAAGAACTCGCAATCAATAAGACCGAGACAGAGTCTCGGAAAAAATGCCCACGCCCGCTTTCTCTTCACACATCGATGCATCCTTCGCTATAACATTATAACTTAACTTGTGCTAAATCATCATGTAGCAGGCCGCTTAAATATCAAGTAAGCAGGAATTCAGCATTCGAAGGAAACATATTCTCAAAATAAATCTTGATATTACTTACGGGCTTGTTTTGGGGAATGATCTCGCGCAAATGAACTTTTAATGGTTCTAGTTCTGGGCTTCCACAAAGAACCTGCGGATTGTACAGACGGGACCATATTTCGTCAAAAAACGCAAATTTTATCTTAATGAATGCAAACTGCGATCGTCTCAATAAATATTCGTAAATGTTTAAGTAGGTTTTTACTGTGACACTGCGGAATCTGCGAACAATTGTAGGCAATCTGGCTTCTTAATATTGTTGAGGTGCATTTGGATAAGACCGCGCGCAAGAGGGAGACGAAGTGGTAGACTGTCTACTGGAGCTGTGACCATTGTACCAGCCTGCGCGTTTACCACTAACTGTTTCCTGTGTAAATAGTTATACATACGTTTGTGCGTCGGGCTTCCTCTTGGTAACAATACGATACATTATTTGCAATACATTTCGGCAAATCAAGACAAATCCGCAAAGCCTTTCGCTCTAGGAGACCGAGGGTGTTAATCGTGTATGCTGGTCCACCAGAGAATAAGACGCACGCAAATTCCAATATGGACTGAATATACATTCAATAAATTATAACAAGAGTGTACCTGTGTGGCCGGCTTCCTAAAAAGCTAACAAAAATATCCATTAATTAACTTTTAATTATTCTTTGCTAGATTGAAGCGTGGCAACAATGAAGTCATGTCTCTTTAGCAGAAACCTGGAGACTAACATCGCTTTCCAGATATATGTCCTTAAATGTACTACAAAGCATGTTGGTGTTTCCGTTATGAGTTCCTCAATCGTGCCCCTATTTTCCAGGCGACCTTAACAGGAACTTCAATATATTTTTTAACGTCTGCTTGTCTTACGGTTCTGATAAGCAGTCATGATTTGATTACTGCTCGGCTTCAACTTAAAAAAACAGGACCCGCTGTATTTGAGATTGCTTGAACACCAAAAACTGCGGGATTCTTGGACACGCATCAAATTTTGTCGCTCTATGACCTTCTTAGAGATGTGATTTTTTTTTTTCATTTATAGTACACAAGCGCGAGATACTTCTCTTCGTCGCACACAACACTACTGCTTTCGAACGTCAAATCGTCTCTTGTTGCCTCACAATATTACATTAACAGAAAAGAAGCAGTGTTGAGAAACTTCACCAGTAATTCCGAATTTGGAGCTTTTCGTATCTTCGTAAGATTATTTAAGCAAGACGTAGATGCTTAATCACTTCGGCAACGCTTGGCCAGCAGCATGCATTTGCACCGTCATGCGATAAGAGCAGCATGCCCTGATACCTTCACCAGGCATAACGCCCTATCGCGGGGGTCATGCGATTGATATTCGTTGTTATCGTTGTGATGGGATCAACTGAACGTAAACACAAGTAAACAAGAAAGCTACTTACATAACGAAGAAAAAAGTGATAGCGGAAGTGATAGAAAAAGACTGGAAGAAACAAACGAGAGGTAAGGTATAGAAACGGAGAGAGAGAGAGAGGGAGAGAGTCTGTGTGAGAGAGAAATAGAGAGAGCGGGAGAAAAAGAATCGACAAGAACGGCAGAAAGCTTGGCGAAGTGCCCGACAGCTGGCGCTAGGCGTCCTGCGGTGAGCGCTTCTGTGGGGCGGCTTTCAGTGCTGAAAGTTTGGCCAGAGTCGGCATAAAAAGAAAAATAAGAGACGAGAAGCTGGAAAAGCGAAGACGGAGGGTGAGACACGCGTCTGCGGCAGCAAGTCAAACCAGTTGTCCGAGGTGACGTCGCGAGTGACATTCCACCGCACGCAGCTATCGCCTGGACGTTTTCTCGTTGTAATTAATAAATGTCAAAAGGTTTTTACCCCGATAACAGCTGATAGCCTTCCTGGTGCCGGAGGCCCGGCAGAACGAGAGGAAAAGAAAGAGAATCGGGAGCGACAGACGTGCCACTGAGTCTGCGAAACGTACCCCGCAGGTACGACGGTGGCCTTAATGATACTGCTTTCTCTCCCAGGATGTCTCCGGGGATCGATCTTCTATCGTTATGACCTTAGTGCCGCTGAGCATCTTTCCCGCTTGCTCGGCGGCCCGCTTATCTCGTCTCTTTATCATAGCTGCGTCCTGACTCCTCCAATGTGTTGCAAAGATCGCTTTCGTCCGGGGAGGACACCCCCCTCACCTGACTTTAAAATAAAAGATTGCACCTCAGCCAATACTGGCCCCGGCGCCGAAGTGCACAGCGACGTGAGCCACATCACTTAGCGTCCCTTCCGAGTTTGTCAGACGGCAGGTAGAAATGAGGATGCCACTTCTCAAAAGGTAATAAACTCGAGCTGCCATTAAGAACAGCGAATCGGGCGTGCACTGCTTCGATCAAACAAACACAAAGTCTGCACGCCGCCACACATTCGTCACGTGCTTAACGAATCTTTGTCCAACGCCTTCCATCCGATTCTCTCCCTTCTTACTACCGCCTTCCCCCGCTAGATGTAAGGTGATATAAAATACGACACACAGCGTTATAGCGTTTTACAGCAAGTCTCCCTCTGCAGAGATTCATTCGTCATCCCTCTGATGACTTCATAATGCGCAAGAACAGGACCATGTCGCTAAATAGGGAGCAACATAACTCGAGCATATGCCGTCTTGAGTAAAAGGCATACTGTTGGGTAATGTACTTTGCCACCTGGCCAACACATTATCAAGCAGCAATTATTTGCTAATTACGGCCATCACTTGCGGCGCCTACCGTTAAATCAAGCCGCACATACTGTACGGCTCACCTGTCGCAGCCTTTTGAGTCTTGATTCAGAGAGCGGTTATTAGCTAAGTCGGTTCGTAAGAACGGACGCCGGTCTATGGTTGATACCGAACATAATATTATCAAAGGTGGTCGGTCACTCACCAACTGTTCTTATATATTAATGAAGATATTTATGAATTCGACCCGCAGCTATTACAGTGCCACCGACATGTAATACTGTATTCAGCTATCACGCAACAGTAGGTATTCATGTCCTAAACTTGTACTAGTTCATTGTCAAAAATAGCAGTTTATGGGCGAATTCCTGGCACATGTTATCCTTCCTCAAATATGACATCTTTCATGATATGTCACTTCTCTATGATAACATAGAGAGAAGAGAAAAAATTTGCGTGAAATAACCGCAAGAAAAAAAAAAGAGAGATAAAAAAATTACATTTACCTGCAGATATGCCATCCCGAATGTCAGGTCCATCGCAAGAGGCCTAGAACGGCGGCAAGTGGAATCCTTTGACGGAAAGGCACAAGTCTGGAGGCTTGGGCTTGTTGGTAACTCATGTCAACAAATGGGCCCAGCGTAGAAGACAGTCACAAATAAAGGGAAAAAACACAACACTGGCTATAATTGTTCTTCCATTTATTTATTTATTTATTTATTTATTTATTTATTTATTTATTTATTTATTTATTTATTTATTTATTTATTTATTTATTTATTTATTTGACCATGGTTGCATAATATGTGACCTGTTTTCTGCCGAATAAAGTGTGTTCCATCTTCTCGTGTCTGCATTTTGCACTGCGTCTATTGTTGCTTGCCGGAGGAAAATACATCTGTCATCATTACTTCGTAATGAGGACAGAAGGTGCACACGCCAAACAATTACGGTGAAGAACTAAAGAAAGTACGTCGCCAAATTATAGCAGCGAAACTCCCATTCGTTGAAAGGGACTTTCAACGAATGGCATCACCCGTGGTAGAAAAAACCTACGAAAATTTGCAACAAGCAGCAAGGAAGTTACGAGCCAGTAGTTTAAGTCCGCTGACGGATGTACTCTGGCATGCAATGCTAGAGACATCTACCGGAAGAAATTCACAGCGTGGAGGTCCAAGGGTAATCGATAGCCTTCTAGCTGTGCCACTAGTCTCGCCATCTCGTTATTCTCTCTCACACTACGTGTGTGCTGCCTCGACGTTTAGCACAATCTTGAAGAGGTTGACTTTAGTGCTTGGTAGAGGGCATACGTTCTCATTACATGACATGGTATGGCGATATTAAAATGCTAAACGTGCGCAGCGCCAAATTCGGCAACAAATGAAGCGCCTGTTTAGTGCCTGACAAAAAAGAAGAGTGCCGGGTATATGAAATGATACTGAAGAAGAGCAACAAGAACAGCGACGACACAAGAAAGAAAGAAAGAAAGAAAGAAAGAAAGAAAGAAAGAAAGAAAGAAAGAAAGAAAGAAAGAAAGAAAGAAAGAAAGAAAGAAAGAAAGAAAGAAAGAAAGAAAGAAAGAAAGAAAGAAAGAACACGCACTTCAGCTTGAAACATACACGTAATTTCAATAACCTCAGATGATACTTTAGCAACGAGGTTGGTGAGCAGGTTCTCCAAATCAAGCTGAATAAAAACATAGTTTGAACAAAGTGGTGCGGTGAGATGCACGTGGCAGGACACCTTTCCTGGCAACAAGTGACACGGCCGAGCTTCGAATGGTGAAAGTTATAAAAGTGAAATATTCGAAATCGTCCGCTGCGCATACGCGTACCGTAAATATGTTTCGTTCACTTTGAACTAAAGTAAAATAATAGACAACGCCAACAAAATCATTTAGTACTCGTGTAAGCCGCTCTTCTTTTATTTGTCTCCCAGTCTGGAAGGCAGCTGCTTTAGCTTCTCTGTATCGTGTGGCGTCGACTCTAGTTAGCGAAGCTTATGTTGCTCCCTGAGATACACCTCCCTTTTGATCTTCAAAATTCTCGCGACAATTCAAACGGCGTGTAGATCTTTCTGTTCTCTTTCTTTTCTGTTATTTTTGGACTCACAGCAGCAGCGCTCTCTCACACACATGCTCCTTTATTCTAATTCATTGTCTTCTCCTCTTTCCATTGTCCTCGTTTAAAGCATCCGCGTTGTGCCAATTCCTGTGGTAATTTCCAGTATCAACATGTTTGCACAGCGCAAAAGACGAGACCTGAAGGAAGAACACAACACAGATGCTGAATTCAACTGATATTTATTTGCCAAATCGCAGAACTATATACATGAGCAAAAGTAATGAAAAAACAAATTTTGCATTATGCCACAAAAGTTGTTTTTTCATTACTTTTGCTCATGTATATAGCTCTGGCGATTTCGGAAATAAAGATCAGTTGAAGTCGGCGTCTGTGTTGTGTTCTTCCTTCAGTCCACGTCTTTTGCGCTGTGCAAACATGTCGATATTGAATACAACTCACCCCAAGCTTCTACTTTATCAAGTAATTTCCAGCTCATTTATTCCGTTTCCCTTTCTGCAATTCTGGGGCCAAATCCAAGAGGCTTTTCGTTCGTAAGTGGTCTTAGCCATTGGCTGATCCCCTTCGCTAATAATATGTCCAATGTCAAAATTAGACAGTTTTAGTACTGCGCCATGACGATACGTACGCAGCACGCAAGCGCTTTGCGGAACGTAGCAGCGCTTGTCACGTCAGGATTTTTAGTACTGGGAAATGCATACGTAGTACGCAAGCGGGCGAGCGTTGTTAGACGTTGGGCGCGTCGGAGCGCGTCGGCCGCGTCCGCCAGTGCGTCGAACCAACGGTCGAACTATAGATGCTGTTGATCTCGCCAACGTGATGTTACGTCTGGGCTCGCTCATGCAACGTCGAACTATATTTAGGCCTTTAAGAGGCTCTGCTTTTAATACGGATGCAATACACGAATCATATCGAGAAAAATAAAAACCAAGTACTCGCTTTCTGAGGCTGGCACGGTCATTTGCGACGAACTGCGCCAACAGGAGGTCGAACCTTTTGCGCGAACAGCGTACACTGTACACTTTCTAAAAAACAAAGTTCATATTTCTTTGCTATGGATTACCACCGTGCAGGATCCGGAAATGGCTTCGGCGCGTTCACTTCACGCAGCAAAGCCAAATCGTAGGCCACTCAAAAGTACAGCCTTCCATTGGTCCCCTTCGGCGCCGACATTTTGCGAAACCCTTTTGTCTAGTGCACTGGCGAACAAACGAGAACCACGAGAGCAGCACGGAAGGCTCCCCACGTACGCACGCAAGGATCGGATGCGTGCGTAAGCAGCGGCCGCGTACGCATCACGCACCGTTCGTGTTGCGTTCTGCACATGCGCACTTTGCAGGACGTAGTGATCTTGCGTATGCAACGCCGTTACGTAAGCAACGTACGCAGTACTGAAACTGTCTATTATCTGGCATTGTCACTTACGAAAAATTCTAGTATAAGAGCTTCTTACAGTGATGCTGTATATGGCTAGCCGATTCGCCCGTCCGTCTGTCGCCTGTAACTGTTACGCATGGCGTAACTCCTCCGGCGCTACGCCATGCGCATGCGTGAATAAAAAAATGGCTGTGGCTTAGGTAAGGTTAAGCCCAGGATGCGAAGCACACTAGCCTTTATTTTAGTTCTTGAACCACTGTTTAGCCTGGTGAACTGCTGTTGCTTGGCTATATTTGCTTCGGCTAGACGAAGAAACAACTCACGCGTTACTCTGCTTCGCCTTCAAGAGTGGAACGTGACAGCGTTCCCGTCGACCCGCCAAGGGGTGTAAGACAGTGGGCTACGGCGCAGCGACCACGCGCCCCGCATTGGACGCGGTGAGCGTCGAGAAACGCAGCGTTCTGCGCGGCAACGAAATGTGCGCCTGAGCAAGCGACGCCTAGAAACAGAAACAGCTGCTAGAAACGCCTAGAAACAGAAACAGAAGCCTAGAAACAGCTCGTTTCTAAGGCAACACCGCATTCACTAGACGCGCTTTTGTACCGCTTTGAAGCATCGTACTCGTGGCTCAGTGGTAGCGTCTCCGTCTCACACTCCGGAGACCCTGGTTCGATTCCCACCCAGCCCGTCTTGCAAGAGTTGAGCCAAAGCCACTTCTCCTCTGTCGTGACGTCACGGTGTCACGTGGTATTGAAGGCGACACCGCCGCGCCTGAGGAGCTGAGTTGAGCTCTCGTAATATGCTTCGCATAAAACTCAGTGCCCTTCCGCTCTGTGAAGAACAATAACCAGCGAAGCTGTGTACGTGGGCCCCTTAATGGCGAACTGCACCTCCGCCGCGGGTCGACCCGGCATTACACTATCTTGGGTATCGGCCCAGGTATGCGGAGTGTTTAACGCCTGCTCCACCTCCGCCGCGGGTCGGGCCGGTATTGCACTATCTTCGGGATCGGCCCACGTATGGAGAGTTTTTTGCTTACCCCACCAACGGCACGAAAATTTCCTTGGACGGTAGAGGTACACAGCTTCACTGTAAAAAAAAGATAAAGGTGCGCGATTGGCTGCGCCAGTGGTGAAGTTGTTGCTCTCCGTCGCAGCCAAGCACACGCGCAGCTGTTTGTTTCCGTCTCCGAAATGGGTAGGCCACATTCAACGTTCTGAGCTATACACCCATGCAGAGACCAAATATTTGGCGATCCTGGTGTTATACCGGCGTGACGTATCCTATCTTCACTGGCCGCTGCCTGGCACGCTGGAAACACCGGACTATATCAGCAGCTTAAAACATCACACACAAAGACAAAGTACAGTGCAACGAAAACTAGAAGATTATAGGGGAAAACTCGATAAATTTTAAATTTTGCTAAGAAGGAGTAGAATCGCAAGGCGTGGAGCGAGTGTAAGTGAATGGCAATACTGAAGTCTTACATGCGACGGGTCGCATGTCCGTGTTCTGTGAGTAGATGGCAGTGTGAGCGCGTGGATGGTAAGTGCGAGTGAACCTCAGCGTGAGCGACTAGACGTGAGTGCGAGCGTGAGAAACTGTCGCTGAGCGCAAGAGGACGTTAGTCGGAGCGCCTGTGAGTACAGGTGCACTAAGTAAGCGCTTGTGATCGGTGGCTGTCACATGCGCGACAGCCAGTAGGTGCGCGGGGATGTTTCTGTGAGCCCGACTACGTGCCCATAAGTGTAATTGGATACAACCCATCAGTGTAAGTGTATGTGAGCGCGACGGAAGTGCTTTCCGGTCAGTGTGAATGGAGCTCATAGCGGACTCAAATGAGTGTCCTTGAGACACTGTGTAAATGATGGCTGTTACCTGTCCAAATATTTAATTCTTTTTTAACTCCACTGGACTGACGGACCGTTTGCTGATGCTAGGCTGTACATTTTTTGGGGTGCTGCTCGCGGCGTCAGTTAGGATAGCTGCTTGAGCAGATTCACGTGGGTGATGTATTCCCCTTATAATTGCACAATTCGTCGTCAATTCAGTGAGTGTAGGATCCGTCTGAGCTACCTACTGCTTCTCCTGATGGGATTTCATCTTGGTCACAGTTGCGTCCGCGAACATTTCTCATAATTTGCACCAGCCGCTAGATTATAAAGCGATTTGAACGCCTAAGCCATTTCTTTCTATAACTCACACCCTTACACTCTTTGCGGTTGTAATCGTGCAAGTCAAAGGCCAATTTGCACCCTTTAGGACCCTTAAGGATATAAATCTGTTTGCATTGTATTTTCTACGTAAAGAAAAATTTCGCCTCAGCATAACCACCATAGAATAGGTGCCTTGTCCATAAACTGCTATTAACAGTACAAATGACAGCCAGTATACGAGAAGTACAGCAGGCCGCTTTCACTTGTCACTTTATCATTGCTAGTTGAGTTTTCTGCGTTCAACATGAGCATATGATATATGTAAGACCCCACACTTCCCAGAAAAATTTCTCGCTAAGCGTGCACACTGAGCAAGAACGCGCACTGAAACTTATTTACGTATTATACCGTATACGTAAGCGAGCCGGTCTTTACCCGAATTTATGGACACTGAATAACTTACTTGTGCACTTTAATCGTCGGGTTTCGGCACTCAAGGCCTTAAGGGCTTTGCTCAAGTTCTTAAGGACATGTGAATTGTGCGAACGCCTTTGACTATTGTTGCGCGCCACATCGCGTTACTGTGCGCATTTTTTTCTCTTTTTTTCTTTTTTTCTTCTCTCTTCCTTCTCCTTTTATTTCCTTTACCCCTTTCCCGAGCACAGGGTAGCCAGCCGGTATTTACACTGGCTAACCTCCCTGTCTTTCCTTCCCTTTTGTCTCTCTCTCTCTCTCTGTTACCTGTTCAGAGCTAATAACGTCGGCTCATTCCTCAACACTCATTATTAATCTTACTGAGTCTGGGTGGACGTAAGTACTAGCAAGTAAAAGTAGACGGGAGTGTGAAAGGGCCTGAGCGTCAATATAGACAGAGGCTGTGAACGAATCCAGCGAGTTACTGCCGATGAGTTGAGTAGACGTGTGAGTGAGAATGTAAGTGTGAGTGATTGTCTACTAATTTTGCTGTTGTGCCCACCGGTCACCAAGACACGAAGCAAAGTGGGGCAGGTTCTACAAGATCAGCTGGTTCAGCCGCAAACAGAGCCATGTGCCCACGTTTATCGCGAACCCAGAGGCACAAGAGCCGCGAGCTCGGAGATGCCTTCGATCGCATGGGCCAAGAGTGGTTAACATCCCTGCCTTCCTTATATCCTCTCTTTCTCTATCTATCTATCTATCTATCTATCTATCTATCTATCTATCTATCTATCTATCTATCTATCTATCTATCTATCTATCTATCTATCTATCTATCTATCTATCTATCTATCTATCTATCTATCTATCTATCTATCTATCTATCTATCTATCTATCTATCTATCTATCTATCTATCTATCTATCTATCTATCTATCTATCTATCTATCTATCTATCTATCTATCTATCTATCTATCTATCTATCTATCTATCTATCTATCTATCTATCTATCTATCTATCTATCTATCTATCTATCTATCTATCTATCTATCTATCTATCTATCTATCTATCTATCTATCTATCTATCTATCTATCTATCTATCTATCTATCTATCTATCTATCTATCTATCTATCTATCTCTTTAAGGGCTGAGAGGAGCTGCATGCTTCTTCCTATCAAAAACAAGTCGTTAAGACCAGGTGTGAGAAATACGGTGACGTCTATTACAACAGGCGGTAAGAAGAGGGCACAAAGAACCGAAAAGTGCTGGCCAGTGATATATCGAGGCAAGCTTAAAATGGCTCGAATTTCGGAAGTACTTCAGGTGCACTTGATCACAGAAGTGTCGATGCACAACGCAAACGCGGAGAGAACCAGTGTCACGGGCTGCAGCTCATCTACGGCACTACCGGATACCTCCAGACCAGTCAGAGGAAGGTTTCCTAACTTCGCGTGCTTATGTGCTCACGGCTAGTGTGAACCAAACAACACAAATACCGAATAAAGAGGAAGGAAGGATGGCTACGGCCATAACTCTGCCGGTAGATGACTATACGTGATGTGAGGAAGTTGTGGTTTTGAATTCCGCCGGTTGCATGCTACGTCTCCTGCGGTGGGCAAGCTCAACAACATCCGCATGACATCCGCCAACACCTACTATGCGCATTGTCTCTAGCCTACAGAGAGTAACCAGAAGGGAGCTGATAACCGCATCAACGACAGGCGCCAAAAAGCAGCCATCGGCATCGCACGGCCGAGGTGAAACCACCAAATGCACTCGGCTTCTTGTTTACTGGCGAGCGGAAGGCCTGCGCAGATAGAGCGCATTTCCGTTCGGCAGGTCGTAAACATCGCCACCGGCTAGGGCTCCGTCCGAGCGCGTGGCCTTCTTCGTACGTGCGCACGCCTCGTATCTGCGTCTTCGAAAGCGTTTTTACACTGCGCGCTCGGTATAGAAGAGCCGACAAGTTTCGACATCCGCAGCTCGAGAGCGACCTCGACTACACTTCAGGCGCCGTCAGAGGGCCCAGCTCGAATCTTCATCATCGCCGCGTGATGTACGAGCAGGGAAAGACAAATGTACGTTCATTCGCGGCGGCGCTCGCGTAAGCCCTAATACAAGAGCTGCCGATATAGCGCCAAGCGAGCTCCTTGTCGGTTCGTGATAGCGCGTCCACGACGGGCTTTCAAGTTCAATACCTGTGACAGATAAGATTCACATGGCATACGGGCGTATGACGGCGGTGCACAAGCTTCCCCTCTCACGAGAAGCATCATCACTTTTGACGTCGATCAGGTGCTAAGTAAAGTCACCGATAAGCCCCACTCCACGGTGCGTCTCCGCGCTATGGGCGCTTGCTCTGTGGCCACGGAGAGCCACATATGAGGTACACAGCGGCCTGCGGTTTCTTGGTAGCGTGAGTCGAAGAGCTCTGTTTTATCTCTACACTCAGCGGCGCTGTCATGTACAGATGTGCGAAGCCTAGCAGCATTCACATTGGCGTATATTTATTCTGCAGCGTGTCTCATTCTATAGCAGTAACCCGCCGATCGGAGTGTCGGGATAGATTTCCTAAGTATTATATACTTAAGTAATGCAGTTACATAAACTACAAAATGTTCAATCTAAACAAAAAGAAGTATCCTTCTAGAGCACATAAAACAAAAAGTTAGGAAAATCTCGTTGTTTTCTGGCTGCATTTAACTTGCCATATAGGGCCATAAAGAAAAGTTCCGCAACAGCGAATTGATTGACCTGCTGTAAGAATAAGCTCTTTTTCCATATTAGTTTCCGTCTCTTCTAAGAGCATGCTAAATCTGAACGTTTCAGCGCAGAAAAGATGCACGGTCCGCTAGAAAGCTACACTACGATGAGGTGCTATGGCTTTTTGGCACAGCTGCCTTGGCGGGTGCGTATCCTTACCCCGGCGAGGAAGCTCACTGCGGTAGCGGGGATGGAGCCGTGCTATGCTTTCAGCAACTGTTCGCATGTCAAGTCTTCAATATGACCACTAAGCAACGTATTCAGTCACGAAAAGCGCTAGGAGAGAGTGTAAGGTTTTTGATTGCATGAGTTTCCAGATGTTCCATCGACAATCCACTCTATTATGGAACTGAGCCACATAGGTCATCAGCCTGGATCTATCGGTGATCTTAAGGATAATCATCTCTTACCCACCCCAACTCTCCACAGACCAGACACCAAGTTGAGAACACCGCACTATAGCGGGCTATTTTCTTTAGAAGGTGCAACATATTTTAAAAATAGCCCATGGCAAATAGCACAATTGTAACACTTGATATAAATTACTCGATGAGGCGGCCATTATTTCGACGAGAAAACAAAATGATTCGTCAAATAATTAACATATTTGCGCTAATTAACTTTTTTGATCTGTTGCAGGGCGCATACTCAAATCGATGAATTATAGTCAATCAATCAATCAATAAGTCAGTCACTCACTCAATCAATCAATCAATCAATCAATCAATCAATCAATCAATCAATCAATCAATCAATCAATCTATCAATCAATCAATCAATGAAGTTTTATTTTCGCCGCAGACAATACATTGTTACTGCGAAAATAAGGGGCCAGAGAAAAAAGCAGCATCTGTGCAGCTTGACTAAGCTCTAGCCACCCGTACAGCAGCAGTGACACGACAATTTTTTACATGGATTCAGTTACATAAGAATATCAGCAAATAAAGAAACAACCAGACAGTCCCATCACAAATGGCAGTTACAAGAACAATTACACAGCATACATATTTCAATGAACAATTAGACACATAAGCAGTTCCAATACAGTCACACAAACAGGTCAAATAAACTTTTTTTATTAAGGGCCAGAACGTCAACATTTTTCCGGTCTAGCTCATTTAGTGTAAATGTCAATGCGTAGCCAAGTCTTTCTTTCCCATAATGGGTGCATGAGAAGTTAACGTAGTATGGCGGGATATCTGAAAGAGTAGTAAACTACTTTTCCTGAGATTTGATAATTCTTGGAATAGCCGCACTACCTAATGTGGCGTTCTTATAGGTTCTTAATAATTTGTGTTTATATATATTGGGGATTTCCATAATTTTATGTCTGGGACAAAGTGGTTCTCTGTGTTCTGCGAACGAAGAATTTTCTATTGATCAAAGTGCTTTTTTCTGAATGAGGAAGAGTTTCTGTAAGTTCGTTGCTGTCATGTTTCCCCGTGTTAGCATGCAGTAATATAACTTGATAGTTAAAAAGTGCAAAATATAACATCTTTTTAATGCGGACTGGAAAAGTGTGACGGTTCTGGCTTAATACACCGGTGGCTTTACTTAATTTTGATAATAAAGTTGTCACACGTTCATTCCAAGACATGTTTTCTGAGAAAATTACACCTAGAATTTTAACAAACTTTCTATTTTAATTTTGAATGCCATGAGAGCAAGATGGTCGTCTATTTTTTTAAGGTGCCTGGGGTGCGAAAGAACACACACTTAGTTTTTGACTCATTAAGAATAAGCCTATTGTTCTGGTAACAAATCTGCAAGTTATGACAGAACGTACTTCCCTTTTTCTTACAATATCAATGTCTCTTCCCTTATCGAGTACCGAGCAATCATCGACATAAATAATATATCTACAATCCTCATATATTTTTACAATAGCATTAATATAGAAAATAAACATAACTGGTACCAGTATGCTACCTTGTGGAACTCCAAATTCCTTAGACCGTAGGTAAAATTTATACTTATTTAGTTCGACGTATTGATGGCGCCGCACTCAGGTAAGATTTAATAAGTTGTAGTGTTGTGCCACGAAACCCATAATGCTCTAACTTATCCAATAATATTGGATGGTTGACTCGATCGAAGGCTTTGCTAAAATCTAAGAGTATACCCAATGGCATTACCTTATTCTCAAAATTGTTTAATATTTCTTCCTTCTGAGCTAGAAGTGCTGTCTAAGTGTAGCGTCCCTTTCTGAAACCAAATTGGTAACCTGTTAAGAGGTTATATTTTCTAGCAAATTTCACTTTCTCGAGCCCCTTTCGAGTCCCTTTCTTTTAATCACTTTCTCGAGTCCCTTAGATAACGCAGGCAAGATTGACACCGGGTGGTAATTACCTAAACAATTTTTGTCACCATTCTTGTAGATTACTGATGGTCTTGCTACCTGGATGTTGTTTGGAAAAATCCCCGTCGAAAGAGAGACGTTATATATGTGTGTAAGCGCTGGCGCAATTAAATATATGACGCATTTGATTGGTTTTATTTCTAGATCATCTACATCACGGCTACGGCTATGTTTAAGCTTCTGATACAATGTTTTTACTTCAGCGACAGATGTTGGCAGTAAGTACATTGTGTGGAATAATCTCGGAATATGATTAGTAGCTTCATGACAGTATGCACTAGTGCCAATTTCAAGGAAGAAATCGTTAAAAAGGTTAGCTAGTTCGTTTCCATCAACCCTTTTGTTATTTATAACAAGGTTGTCAATAGTGGCATCCTTAGTGCTCTTAATACCTCCTTAATTTTCCTCCGCACTTTGCCGCTATCGCGCAAGCAATTATTGTCAAATACACGCTTGTAATATTCGCTTTTTGATATTTATTTGTCTTTATTCAACCTATTTCAAAACATTCTAAATTATTTTAATTTTTCCATGCTACGTGACTTAAGAAAGTTGACAAAAAGTTTGTTCTTATGCTTAATAAGCTTGATATGTTCAAGTGTGATCCATGGTTTACTCAACCTTTTTTGTTTACGGTATGTGCGTAATGGGAATGGAACTCAAAATAATGTTTCTTGAAAATTTTAAGAAATGAGTCATAGCACTTGTTGCTGTTTTCAAACGTTAATGTTTCCTTCCAGTCTGTTTGAGCGATCTTATCCCCAAAATTTTCTAACGTGATAGACGATCTTTCCCGGTACGTGAGTTCAAGCCACTCCTTTTGTTTCAACGCGCTGTTACGCTGAATCATACATAAAGTACATAAGTGATCACTGATGTGACTGTTTGTAACACCAGAGAAAATGTTATTAACATTTAAGTTAGTCATGCATAAATCTAGCACAGATGCAGTTGAAAGAGTAACGCTTGTGGACGGTATACTGTTTGCCGTTACTCTGTAACACAAACAAAAAGTCATTCGACCGGCTCGAGAGCTTTTGAACATCAATATTCATATCACCGCCTATTGTCAGCAACCATCCATTTTCATTGGCACAAGAAATTAGGTAAGTTCGCAAGGCGTATCCACTTGGAACGAATTCGCAGGACTGCAACACTTTCGAGATAATAAGTTTCAATGCGTCCGACGAAATGCATTGGCGTTCCAGTTAATTATTTCAAGAAAACGCTGTTTTATGCATTGGAACAAATAACACCAACGCATTTCGTCGAACACTGAAAACAATGTCTCAAACTGCTGCAGTTCAGAGAATTCTTTCCAAGTGAGTACGCCTGGCGAACTCACCGGCTATAATACGTAGATTTAAATATGTGCCGTAATATAATGAAATCAAAAGTTAGCTAGAATAACTATGATAATTATTTAATTAGGCGTACTGATTTATCGTAGAAGTAATGGCCGCTTCATCGAATAATTACAAAGATGGATTAGAATTGTGCTATCTGACAATAGCGACATCTAAAAATCTGGGACCTTCTAGAAAAGATGCACTTTGTATATACAGGGTATTTCACGTAACTTGAGCTAAACATTAAAAATATGCAAAAAATATTCAAATGCTACTTAGCTGGACAGAACCAAGATAATGTTGTTTGCCGTTGCTTGGAGATATTCAGATTATCTTTTGCATTCTGCCTAATTAGATAGTGATAATTAATTACTCAACTTCTCATTTATTATAATTATATCAAATGTGACAATGAGAAAATTGTAGAGCAACATGAGAAACTCCCGTCACAGCTTTCTGTTGCTCAGTACGTGCTACATAAAAGGGTCTTTCGGAGCGTAGAAGAAGCCCGCGAATACACGCAAAGTGCCTCAAGCGGCCAGTCGCACGGCAATTTTGCCTGTATATGCGAGCTTTCGAAAGCAACTGATCAGTTTCTTGTGAATACGAGAGAAGCGCTTGACGGCAAAGGTGACAGAAGCTATTGGCACAGTCTAGTGATTCTTTCTTCTTCATACCTCAATAACTGCTAAAAGCAAAAACTAGGCTCCTACACCTTGATACACTTATAGACTGCCACGTGATATGAAGAGCACCTCGGCACTCCACGAAGCCACAGAAGCTTGCATGGAGCAGCAGATGCGTGCTGTCCGCCATCCACTTGCAAGCAGAACGTGGAAGACTCGCTGGATTGGCGCGACCGAGGCCCCTACCATGTTCGCCTTTCTCCTAGCGTGTCTGACAGCGAAGTTTTCTTAGTGCGAACCCTAACCATGAATGCTGCTGTTACCATCTTCAAGAATAGCTCATGCACAGAAAATTTTTAAAAAATGTCGCTTCTGATGGCGGCTCTGAACCTCGGCCTCACAGCACAAGAGTCCGATGGTTTAACCATTCAGCCACAACCACACGCGTACACTTCTCTCGCGCCAACACCAAGTATAGCTCTTCAAGAGTGGCGTGTGCGCGGCCCCGTCTTGCAGCACGTGCGCGCGGAGGCACGCGCGCGCCCAGTTTCCTTCAGACGCACGTGCTCTCGCGCGAGAGCCTCGTGGCGCTTGAAGGTTTGCACGCTGCGGTCGAGGTTGGAGCTGCGTGGCGTTTCTCCGGCGCCTTGGCCTGGCGGCTGCAGGGCGCCTTTTCTTAAGGAGATGGCGCTGTTTAAGTTTTGCCGGTTTACCAAAGCTTCGCTTACAACGCTTCCCAGTGTACTTGGGACCTGCTTGAGACTTGCTTGGGACTTGCTTGGGACCGAACACAAAGCTCGCGCAGAGTAACATGGACGCCGGGATAGTGAAGGAAGTGCGCGGAGCAGTTCATGTGCGCCAACGCCGCCTTCACTGTGCGTCGATCAACCCTGTGCATATATATGTATACATATATATAAATATATATATATATATATATACCAACAGACTGTGCCACAAAGGCAAGCATAGGGGAAATTTATTTGCAGGTTTTAATTTTTTTCCTTCTGCTTTTCTAATTCTAATTTTCTAATTTTCTTCTAATTTTCCTTCTGCTTTCTCTCGTGTCCTTTTCCAGTGGGTGATTGTTAGTTTCACTAACATAAATCTGGCCTCTCTGTTCCCATTCTTCTCCTTCATGCATATTGACGCAAAGTCAGCTGCCCACTACGAGTCCCGATCGCCAGAAGTCAGCAGCCCACCACAGACACCGATCGCGCCAGAGAGAAGACGACGAAGGGCGCAGTTGTGCCTCGGGGTTTTTAGGGTGATTTATTATTACTCATTCTATATCAACTTCCTGATTTTATTTTAACAGTTAATTCTACGCTATTCAATGTTAATTCCATAGATATTAGGAAATTTATGCTCCAAATTAATTCGGAATAATCCACCCATTTCTTGGCCAATCCCCCATCGTGGGTAGGAGCCACATATGCGACAGGCTACAACAACAACAACAACAACGTCGGCCTTCATTAAAAGAAGGCTGTTCTGATTCGGCGAGCCCGCCTTAGTTATCTTCGTGACATTATACTGCTGGGTACATGCTACTATTGCCGAAGACGCAGTGCACCCCTGACACGTCTCCTGTGAGTATTCCCGAAGAGATTACCCCTGTGCACGGACGTACCAGCCGTCGTTTGCAAGGGCTCCAACCTGAGCACGGTCTTTTGCCCGAGCGTATCCGGACGGTGAACCTGAGCCCACTGCCTACTGCTACGGCCATTGTGCCGGCGCAGTTCATCCTCAACCAGCCCCCCGCAGGGGCGTCTGCGTCAGCAGGCGTTTGGTGCGTTGCGTCACCACGGACCCGAGCACACGAGGGTTGGCCCCTCCCGCGTGTAGCCGTGCGCAGCTTAGCCGTGTCTGGGGAAAAGGGGATCCTGGGGGTTGAGCCGATGCTGGGTGTTTGGACCTTTAAGGCCCCCCGGCGGAGGCAACACACCTCTTCGGCCTCGGCTTCACATAGACGGCACCTCCAGGCTGACCCACCTGGGGGAAATCGGCAGTCGCCTTTTCCTGTCTCTCCCTCCTTCAATCTTCGTCTTTATCTCTCACTTTTTGACCTTTCCTGTCTCCTTTTCTCTTCTGTTTACTTCCTTTCTCCTGGCGGCGAGGGTTAACCCTGTGTGGCTATCCAACCTTGGGTACACCATATTCGGTTATAGTGACGGCGTACGACTGGCGTCGTGCAGTCTTGTATGCAAGCTCTGCCGCGTCCCCTCGTTGGGCTCCGTGGTGGGTGGTCGGCGCTGTTGCCGAATGTATATATTTCTTCATGGAAACTTCTTTCCCTTCCCTTGTTGATCGCCCTCAGAAACGAGGGCGCACCGAAGATGTCTTCAAGTTTTTTGGACACCAAACCCAGAATTTTCCCCGCTTCCACGTTGTTCATTCTGAAAAGCCAAACAAAGCCGTGCGAAACATTTCACCATTCCTTGTTTCAAAGTCCCTGACTGATGTTTTTGGTCCAGGTTATAAGGTATCGAGGATGACAAGCGGCGATCTCCTCTTGGAGCTCCGCGATTTAAAACAATATGAGAAACTACCGCAACTAGTGTCATTTGGGGAGACTCCCATAACAGTAACCCCGCACCGTACCATGAACACCACCCGTGGTGTTGTGTCAGATGATGATTTGATTGACCTGACTGAGGCGGAGCTCCTGGAGGGCTTCAGCGAGCAAAATGTGATCAACGTCAGAAGAATTAAGATGAGGCGGGACGGTAAAGAGATTCAGACGAAGCACCTTATAATTACTTTTGGATCAAGTATCTTGCCCGAGTCAATCGAGGCCGGGTACATCAAGCTCCGTGTTAGGCCGTACGTGCCAAACCCACTCCGTTGTTTCAAATGCCAGCGCTTCGGCCACAGCTCGCAGAGCTGCCGAGGCCGCCAGACTTGTGCTAAATGTAGTGCCCAAGAACACACCTCTGAAGCTTGTGAGAACGCTTTCCACTGTGTAAACTGTGACGGGGATCACGCCGCGTACTCGCGGTCGTGCCCCTCATGGAAGAAGGAAAAAGAAATTGTAACGATCAAAGTAAAAGAGAATATATCCTTCAAAGAGGCACGCAGGCGGGTTTCATACCTGCCCAAGAAAAGTTTTGCCGATGTGACGCGTCAGGGGGCAGCGACACAACGGCCACCGGCGGCTGTCCGACCCACAACCAGCGAGTCGGCAGTCACGCCATCTGCCCCCGCGGCGGTTGCAGCTAGCCCTGCTCCGTCAACCCACCAGACGGGGCCACCGACCACGAAGGTGGGTGCAGCTGAGGCTGCCCCAACCTCCGCGGCCCCTTCCAGCGCTGGCAACAGCCAGCGCAGCCAAATCCCCCACGGAGCCCCATCGACCTCCGGGCTGGTGGGTGCACGGGTCTTGCCCTCCAAGGCAGGGCCCTCGTTGGTAAATTCTCGCTCGCAAGAGCACGTGTCCGGCGCCTCACAAGAGGCAATGGACACTACACCTACCCCCAAGGCGCAACAAGCGCCTAAGGAGCGGCGAGGCTCCCTCGAACGCTCCAGAAAGAGTAGAACGCCCGTTACAGGGCCTCGAAAGAGCTCTGTAACTTAAGGCATCACCTCCGTTTCCATACACACAGCACTTATTTACCTTCAAAATGGCGATACAAATTATTCAATGGAACGTCAGAGGTCTTTTTAGGAACCTTGATGACGTGCAAGAGCTTATACAAAAACACAATCCAAAAGTGCTGTGTCTACAGGAAACACATTTAAACCCACAACACACAAACTTTCTCCGACAGTATGTCAAGTTCCGCAAAGATCGCGATGATGCTGTCGTATCATCAGGCGGTGTTGCCATTTGTATACATAAAAGTATTTCCTGTAAGCGTTTACAGCTACAAACCCCCCTTGAGGCAGTGGCGGTTCGAGCTGTTTTCCTAAACAAACTCGTCACCATTAGCTGTCTTTACGTGCCCCCACACTACAAGTTAACAAAACACGAATTCCAATCCTTTATAGATCAATTGCCAGAACCTTATGTTCTTCTTGGCGATTTCAATGCGCACAGCTCCCTGTGGGGCGACACTCGTACAGACGCGCGAGGTCGTCTTGTTGAACAGTTCCTTTTTCTTCAGGTGCGTGCTTGCTCAATAAGAAGGAACCCACGTATTACTCCCTAGCAAACAGAACCTTTTCTTCAATAGATCTTACCATAGTTTCCCCGTCCATACTGCCCGAACTCGAATGGGAAGTTACGAACAATCCTTACGGGAGCGACCACTTCCCTATACTGATAAGAACATCTAAAGAAAACGAATACCCTCCGCAAGCTCCTAGGTGGAAGGTAGACACAGCTGACTGGGAGAAATTTCGAACTCTCACTAACATCTCATGGGCCGACATGTCTTCTCTAGAAATTGATGCTGCTGTGGAGTATCTTACATTATTCATAATAGATGCCGCATCAAAATGCATATCCGAAGCGAGTGGTCTGGCATGCAAACGACGTGTACCGTGGTGGAACAGCGAATGTAGGATCGCCCGTAAGAATCAGAACAAGGCGTGGGGGTTGCTACGCGCTTGTCCCACTGCAGAGAATCTTATGAACTTTAAGAAAACTAAATCACAAGGCAGGCGAACCCGCCGACAGGCCAGAAGAGAAAGCTGGCACAAGTTCTTATCGAGTATTAACTCGTTTAGGGATGAGGCCAAAGCCTGGAACAGAGTTAATAGGATTAGAGGGCGGGAAACACATTCACTTCCCCTGGTAAACACACAGGGCGATACACTGCAAGACCAGGCAGACTCACTTGGGGAATATTTTGAGAGCGTTTCAAGTCAAACAAATTATACACAATCCTTCCTCAAATACAAACAAACAGAAGAACGTAAGCCATTAACAAGAAAAGGTCGAGAGAATGAGCCTTACAACCGCCCTTTTTGTATTGCCGAATTGAGAGCTGCCTTGAGTGCATGCAACAGCTCCGCACCAGGATCTGATAGAATCATGTATGAAATGCTCAAACACTTACACAATGACACGCAGGTTACACTACTCACACTTTTCAACACCATTTGGGATGCAGGTTACCTTCCAGCTGCATGGAAGGAAGCCATTGTTATCCCTGTTTTGAAACAAGGCAAGGACCCTTCCTCAGTGGCAAGTTACCGCCCGATAGCCCTCACAAGTTGCATTTGTAAGGTGTTCGAAAAAATGATAAATCGGCGACTCATCTTTTTCCTTGAACAGAGCAAAATTCTTGATCCTTATCAGTGCGGCTTCCGAGAAGGACGCTCCACAACTGACCACCTTGTACGTGTAGAGGCAAATATCCGGGACGCATTTGTACACAAACAATTCTTCTTATCCATATTCCTCGATATGGAGAAGGCGTACGATACGACGTGGCGTTACGGAATCTTAAGAGACTTGTCAGAAATGGGCATCCACGGTAATATGCATAATATAATAGAAAGCTATCTGTCAAATCGTACCTTCCGGGTAAAAGTCGGCAACGCACTCTCACGCCCTTTTACGCAAGAAACGGGTGTACCCCAAGGAGGCGTGCTGAGCTGCACGCTCTTTATCGTGAAGATGAACACGCTTCGTGCTTTATTACCACCCGCCATCTTTTACTCTGTCTACGTGGACGACATTCAAATAGCTTTCAAATCGTGTAACCTCGCAGTCTGCGAGAGACAGGTACAGCATGGCCTGAACAAAGTCTCAGTGTGGGCAGACAAGAATGGATTTAAGATCAATCCTAACAAAAGCTCTTGCGTTCTTTTTACAAGAAAGAGAGGCCTGGTTCCGGATCCTTCCTTAGAACTGTGTGGACAACGAATACCTATTAGCAAAGAGCACAAATTCCTAGGTGTCATACTTGACTACAGACTCACTTTCGTCCCCCACATTAAATATCTTAAAGAAAAATGTCTGAAAACAATGAACATAATCAAACTCCTATCCCAGACTACGTGGGGTAGTGACAGAAAGTGTTTGATGAATATCTATAGGAGCCTCATTCGATCGCGACTAGACTATGGTGCCGTGATCTATCACTCTGCCGCCCCGAGCGCACTAAGGATGCTAGACCCAGTCCACCATCTAGGAATCCGATTGGCCACTGGCGCTTTCAGAACGAGTCCCATACAAAGTCTATATGTAGAATCACATGAATGGTCTCTCCACCTACAGAGATCATACATCAGCCATACATATTTTCTGAAAGTCCACTCAAACCCCCAACATCCCTGTTTTAATACCATCAATGACATGACATGTGCTACACTTTTTCGCAATCGTCCGTCCGTAAGACAGCCTTTCTCGCTGCGTGTGAGGGAGCTTAGCGAAGAAATGCACGTTCCACTCCTCGAGCTTCGCCTAATGCATCCAGCCAAGCTGCTACCTCCTTGGGAGTGGCAGCTCATACAATGTGATATATCTTTCGTGGAAGTCACAAAGCATGCTCCAGAGATTGAAATCAAGATGCATTTCCGGGAACTCCAACACAAATACTCCTGCACGGAGTTCTACACAGACGCATCGAAGTCACGCGACGGGGTGTCCTATGCAGCCGTCGGTCCATCCTTCTCGGAATCCGACGTACTGCACCCGGAAACTAGTATCTTTACGGCTGAGGCCTACGCACTGCTGTCGGCCGTAAAGCATATAAATAAATCAAAACTCCAGAAATCAGTTATATATACGGACTCCCTCAGTGTTGTGAAGGCCTTGATGTCTTTCTGCAATCACAAAAATCCAGTATTTAATGAACTCTACTCCGCACTGTGCAAATCATATATGTCTAACCAACATGTGATCATATGCTGGGTGCCTGGACATAGGGGCATCGAGGGAAACGTTCTAGCTGACCAGATGGCCTCATCAATCTCATTGCATGCAGATAATCCTACTGCTTCGGTCCCTGTCACAGACCTGAAGCCTTTCTTAAGAAGGAAACTACGAAGCCACTGGCAACGCATGTGGGACGAAGAAATAAATAATAAACTGCATGTAATAAAGCCACAATTAGGTTTCTGGCCTCCTGTAACAAAATCCCGCCGGACAGATGTCCTATTCTGTCGTCTAAGAATAGGACACACTTTTGGCACACATAACTTTTTACTCACGGGAAACGAGCCTCCAACCTGCGGTAGATGCGGTGAGAGGCTGACCGTCCTCCACGTCCTCCTGGAGTGTCGGGAAGCCGAACATGAAAGAAAGAAGCATTTTCCCTTAGCATACCGGCAGCGCATCCCCCTTCATCCTGTTATGTTACTCGGCCCAGAACCTTTATTTGACACGAACGCAGTTCTAAGTTTTCTGAAAGATGTTGTCTTGCATGTTTTTAGCCCTACATGTTCGTAGCGGGTCCTCTCTCAGAGGATGCCGCTGCGATAGCTCTTTAGTATAGCACATGCCTCTGGGCCCTTGTGTTTCAAGGGCTCTGGCGAGGCAGCAGTGCTCCAAGTAATTTTACCATTCTATATATTTTTATTTTGCATCATTCAACGATAGATTTTAATGTTCACAGTATTCGTCATTAGTCATCGCCATAATTTTATAGTACATAGATTTTACGCACTTTACAGCGACTATTTTTAGGCCACTTTACAGCCAAGTCACATCTCCATAATACATCGTCAACATCACCACTTGTCATGGCGCTCTTTGGCCAAACCTGGCCCTTGCGCCACAAAACAACACACATCATCATCATCATCAACCAGCCGCAGGTGCCGATTGTATTCCACGCAGATGCTACTGAAGGCGTGGAAGATTGGCTAGACCATTTCGAGCGGATGGAACGAAGACCCCCAAGCTGCGCAACGTGTACTTCGCGCTCCAAGACTCCGCGATGACGTGGTTTCATAACCACGAAATGGCATTGTCTACGTGGGACGAATTTCGACGACAGCTGAGCGCCACATACTCCAACACGGAGAGGAAAGAGAGAGCAGAGTTTGAAATACAGGCAAGATTCCAAGCCCCGAACGAGAGCGGCACCACGTATACTGAAGACATGGCTCGGCTTTTCAGACGTGCGGATGCCTCAATGGCCGAAGAGAAGAAGGTCCGATATCTAATGCGAGGCGTGAAGCAAGAGATTTTTGCTGGGCTTATTCGAAATCCACCCACTACACTCGCGCACTTCCTTGCTGAAGCGACCGCAATGGAAAGGTCCCTTCGACAGCGTGCAAGACAATACGACCGCAACGTGATGGAACTTTCCAACAGCCCCCCTACCATGACTTCGGGAAACCACCTCGAAGACCTGCGCGAAACGATCAGGGCTGTGGTACGAGAAGAGCGCCAGAAACTGCAGGTAACCGACGCGCCGACAGCACGAATTTCTGTGGCAGAGATGTATAGTGCGCGACGACATAAGGCAAGTCATCCAAGCTCCTGAACGCTACGAGGTACCACAACGGCGGGAGCCAGTCCGAATGACTTATGCGGACGCGGTACGACGACCATCGCTGTACGGCCCCTCAAACGTCATTACTTCCCACATGACAATACCTCTGAAGAAATTCACTTTCAAAAGCGCTAAAATTTACTTCCGATGTTTCGGCCGGGGACCGGACGTCGAAAATAAATTTGTTGCGCTTTTCAATGTCAATTTCGTCAATCTAACAGTTACCGTGAACTCTTACTGTTTCAACTATATATATATATATATATATACAAACACCAGGTAGCTCAACTCTCACATAGTGCTCCTAGAAAGGCGGACAGTATGCACGACCAATTACAGTGTCGAAATGTGATGTCAGCTAATTAACACCGTTACACTAATTAACTTTTTTTATTATTTACAGCACACGTATGCCAATTGCCGAATTGAAGCCCAGCGGTAATTCAACCATATCCATTTAGCAAAAATCTTGCATTTTGCGCCTTTTTCGAGCAACACGTCTTCAGAGTCAATGGGGAAAGGCATTCCTGCTCTATGTCAACACCTATCACTGTTATCAACATTGCATTTTCCATAGGACTTTAAGCAGTGTGGATGTCAAAATATCGATGCG
Organism: Dermacentor albipictus; assembly: GCF_038994185.2. Taxonomy (NCBI): domain Eukaryota; kingdom Metazoa; phylum Arthropoda; class Arachnida; order Ixodida; family Ixodidae; genus Dermacentor; species Dermacentor albipictus. Next base: position 199,870,622 of record NC_091821.1, on the reverse strand, counting down.
AGATGTCGGTGTAACTAGATGAAAACCACAAATCAAAAGGAAATGGCGTGGACGCTAGTATGATTTTCGGACGCGCAGATAGTGAAATGGCGCCAGTCGAGAATCTCACCATTGCGTTCCCAGCGGCGCCTGTGGCAGCATTTTATGTTCCACTCTCTTCAAGCGCGCATCGTTGGCCACTAGCCGTTTCAGGCCCGCAACAGTGCGTAGCAATGCAACTTCCTCGTAACTCCGAGAAAAAAAAGTCTCCCCGTCTCGCATCAACTCACACCTAACCTTGCCCCATGTTGTCTGTTCGCGACGAAAGACTGAACAGTGAAATACAGCACGAAAGAGCGCCATATACGAAAGCCACTCCGTGCCGTGTTTTACAGCCTTCCCCTCCTGGTCTACACACACCGCTGCGTGGCCTATTTACGTCGCCGGCTGACAAAACTCGGCTGAGGAGGACCGGAAGTCTGCTGGTGAACAACTGAACCTTGCGAAGCCCGGCCCGCGGAATCCTTTGAAAGGATGTTGCAGTTGTTGGCCTCCGCTCGAGTGGCAGCTTTACGACAGCGGCGCAGACTGCTGGCTGCCACTATTTCCTGCGCACTGCACGGGAGCCGCTCGTGGAAGCCGAGATGACACACGCGGGCGCCGAGCGTTTGCCTTGGCGGTAACGCTGGAGAGTTTAGAAGGAACACGAACGTCTGTTTTAAACTCTTGAGCAGCGTTCTGGCTCGTTTGCTTGTCATTTAATGGAGCCCTTTTCTTGTGCGGCTGCTGTTAGCTTGACATCTTTAGCACAAAGAGACGCCGCCTTGAGGAGCAAGTAACCCTCTAATGCATAAAGTATATTTCCTCTTCTGATATGACCAATAATTTCCTCATACCTCCCCCAGGAACTCGATCGTATGTCCGTTAGCAACAAATACCCATGCTGACTTGTTTAATACGCCCCTCTCCCCCAACTCCTGTCCTTTAAGACGATGCATAATAGATCAACGCTCGCATACATCAGTTATGAGCTTATCTAACTTAAAGCGTTGTGGGTGAATCGGTAGAGGAAAAGAACAACGTCGTGGGACAAGCGCCAAAACTCATATATTCCGTAAACACAGAAATTGCTAAGGAGTATGTGTGCACAGTTGGCGCAATGGCGCAGGTGATAGAAAAAACGAAGACGTGAAAGACGAGGTCGTCTTCTCGTCTTTGTTTTTTCGTTTCACCTGTGCTGTTATACGCGAACCGTTCACTCATGCGAACTCGCCCAGCGTTGTTGTAAGCTAAATTTGTTGTCCATAGGGCTGTTTTATCAGTTTCTATATATTCTATTTTTCCATTCATGAGCGCCCCTTCAGGTCGTCCTCTCGTTTGTGTTCTACTAAGGAATAGGCCACATCGAACTGTTCAAGCCTTCATAACGCTCTCGTTGGACGCCACGCTCAGCCGCATTTTGTTCAGCAAATGGTGCTCGACACATCTTCAGCAAGAAGTCGTCAGTCTAATGATTTCTGCTGCTAGTTATGTACAGCAAGCTAATCAGTTCCTGCATTGCAATCCTTGCAATAATAATAATAATAATAATAATAATAATAATAATAATAATAATAATAATAATAATAAGATAGCACAAAAGTTATTGAATTTTTGTGTAAGTTTTCTGTCGGCTGCGAGCAAAGTGTAGCAACGTTCTGGGAAAAACGAAAGCACGCCTCAGAGAAGTGAGACGTGCAGGAGCAGAAATAAACAAAAGGATAATCTTTTTCGACCCCCGGATATCCGACTGCGCTTTCGCGCGGTGTTCGCTGACATGCGCCCGACGAAGGCATTCAATTAAAAGCGTCGGGCTCTGAATCAAGCAGGCCGCTGGCTCGCCAGGCACGCGAAGAAGGGACAAAGGCGGGCATTCCTCGCCAGCGTCGCCGAGACGACGGGGCCCATCTGTCAAGGCGGCTGTATGGCTCGCCTCGAGAAGCCTCTACGCGCTGGCGAGGAATGCGTAAACGGTTGTGAGACAACATGAAACTTGCTTGTCCACGGCGTCGCTGCTGTTGTCTGGGCGCTCAAGGCGGCCGAGGAGAGAGGGAGGACGGCGCGGCGCTATTCGCAGCGTCCACGGGGACGAGACCAAGCGCCAAAGGGGAATGGTTTGGATTCCAGCGCCTCATCTCTTCCGACACTTGGCAGCACCGCCCGCTGCTGCAGCCAAACACGCTTAGTGGAGCAGGGCCAGCGCAAATGAAGAAATAATTCACAGACAACAGTCTTGTTCCTCCGCGTAGCGTTCGTTAGACCGGCTCTGCGTTACAACCGAGGGAACACAGGCGACTCCGAAGCGGAGGGGTTGTCTGCCAAGATTTACGCTCCCCGAGGTAGCTCATCAATCCATCTATGGGCTCCGTCGCGCGAGAAATACACCTCGACCCGAAGGCAGCTCGGTCTATAGTGGCGCGCGGCGCACCGCTTTACATGCACGGCGCCATCGGCCCTGCCTCGGCGTCAAACGCTGTTCCGAGTGAAAGGTAAAATTAGCACAACTTTCTCTTCTTTTCTAAAGCCAGGCTTGGGAGAACGGGGCGCTCGCGTGGCCCAGAGAAAATATATAGATTTCGGTCGGTGCCGGCCGAACGCGAGCGGGAAACATCGGCGAACGGGACCTGCCAGAAATGGGCGCCAAGAGATGCCGCCACTATTCCTGGACGGCCCTGTTCCTATACCCTTGGAAGAGTTCCTTGAGCGGGAGGAAGCATCGATTTCGTCACCATGTATTCTGAACGCACGTTCATGTGCCACAGCACTGCAGCTTCTAATAAGTGTGGTGCTGCAGTTGGAAATGACGCGATCTTTATATAGGAGATTTGTACCTGTACTCGGCTTCTCACCATCGATTCTACAGGCTGCAGATCAACCAGTTGGGCGCAGTTCGGGCTAGTCTCGCTAATGCTCTTTTCCTTGTTTGCTCTTCCCCGTGTACGATGGTTAACGGGTTGCGGTCCTTGTTAACTTACGCGCTTTTCTTCTTGTACCTCATTTTTGCTTATAGTTTTTTGGTTGCTGCTCGTCATCTGCTCCATAACAGGACATAATCATAAATAAATTGGAGCCATAGACGGATGAATATAAGCTAATCTGTCCGTTGTTGCGTGTATACTGGGGCCGCACCATGATCGCTCCACATTCAAGGTGTTCCTCTGATTTGCCCCGAATTTTGAAAACCCAGAAGTGGAGGGGAGATTGGATGTAAAATGGGAAACAGAGACTTTGATGCAGGTTTCTGACAGTTCAAGTTCCACAACGACTCTCACCAGAAACCAATCTAGTTCCTTGCTTCAGCATATAGCGACAGTGCAGCCGAAATAGGTGCTAGCCAATAGCTGCGGAAACAGCGCGCATCGGTGCGTCAGCTGCGCTCTTCAAAGTATATAGGGGACTGCTAGCGGCTGGGCTGCCCAGAGGCACCAGCTCAGAAGCTGCGACCTTCTTCTACGCTGCCGGAAGCGATCAGAGCCGAGTCAAGCGCGGCGCGGACATTACGCCTGGCAGCGCTCGCCACTAACGACGACGGCCCTCCGAAAATAACAGAACCGAGCGCACGTTACAATTGCGAGCGTGCCCCCGACGACTGTCGGGACCTGGCGGCCGCGATACATGGAAATCCTTTCGGAAGCTGCCGCCGAGGGATGGGCGAAATTGGGCGCAGCTCGGCGGGGAGTGCGGCTATTCTGGGACAGCGTCAACCCGTTGGCGCGACTAGGACCTGCGCCACGCTGCCTGCGGGACGAAGGAGGTGTCGGACAAACGCTTAACATTTGTTTTCAGCACGCACCACCTACACACTCCTGGGCTGGTCGATTTTCGCGGTTCGCAGCTCAATTCCGGGAAACCCGCAGCGACAGCGCTGCTCAGTCGAGGGCCGCACTTTGAAGGCCGTTAATCACGCGCTGAAAAGTGAGCTCAGCCGGTAACTTTGGCGTGAAATGTATGTCCGCCCGGGCCAGCCCTCCGCGCCCCCCCCCCCCCCCCCCCCCTCCTACGGCTCGTTAGGCGCGCTGCTGTTTCTCGCCCTCTGTTTGCTGGCGCGAATGCGCATGTATCCGCCGCGAACGTTATTTATCACGTTGGGAATGAGCTACTCCGCAGGTAGCGCGCCGTGTTGACGGAGGCCTTCCCGGCGCACCGCGGGCCAGAGCGCAGGGGCCGCGTGATAATTGGGAAGTTTATGTGGGCTGCGGCGCAGGAGCGCTCAAACTTTCCCTCTCGTCGCGCGGCGGAACACAACTCGTGGGAGTTATAGGGGATGGAACCGGTCTTGGCCCGCGCACATGGGCCTGAGAGCACGGTACTAGACGCCACCCGAGTTTAGCAGCTCGGTGCTGATGACAAAATGTTTCGCACATCGGTACGTGGCTTCGCTTACCGGCGAGTTCGTGACTAAGAAGAAAATGCACAGCAATGGCGATGCTATGCCGCTGAAAAAGCCACTCGAGCCGAAAGTTACAGAATGGTGCTATGGAAGTTGGGATTTCGGAGCTTCCTACTTCGAGGAAGCTAGGTACGTGAAGCCTGACCGAAGCAGCGTAAGGAAACATCACAAATGAGTAATTACGTGACTAAACTAAACACACACACACACACACGCACAAACACACGCACACACACACGCACGCACCCACGCACACACGCACAAACACACACACACACACACACACACACACACTATTGCACGCACACACTTCGGAGGGAGAGAGTTCAATTTTGCTTTTCCAAGCAGAAATATTGCAGTTTTGTAAACGCTAGGCCAATGCATAGCTGGCACAGACTGACTTCTTCACATCGACGACGTGTGTGTAGTTCGTATTTACCGTGTTTACCGTGTTCGTGTTTACCGCACTGTGCTCGTTGTTGCCATGATCTAGTAGGCGGAAAACGGGGATACAATTCAGGCGAGGCAACATAGACGAGAAGACAAGTATATCTACTTCATCCGATCAGGCAACTGTACCGAAGGGCATCACCTTACGTGGTGTACAAAGCAGGTGGTATAATAGGTACAGTCGTTTTTAGAGATACGGCACTGTTCTGACGGTCATTCAAGGAGTATTCCATATCAGTATTTCATTGCAGGCTGAATCGTTTTGTCTACCATTAGAGACAAATTGTTCACTGAATATGCGTTACACTGCGGTGATAATTTTTGGTGAGCTGTCTCGAAGCACCAAATGGTGGTTCGTCCTGACGCTTGCTGCTGCAAAGCAAGTGGAACGTCCCACAGGATACAAAGAGTTAACACGTCGAAGCCGCAAGAATGTCGAAGCCGTGAGACAAATATAATGTAACCTGTTACCACCCAGACTGCGCATGAAGGATTCGCACGTCGATTCATTTCTAGCTGAGCGTATAGGCTCAGAATCACGCGCCAAGAGAGAGAGAGAAAGAACAGCCACGCCGTAAAATCAGGAGTGAAGAAGCACGGAATGGGGGCCGCCCGGCGTGCAGTCGTAACCGTGCGAGTAGGGCCCGGCAGGCCCCGCCACTATCTCGGCCTGTCGGCCGATTCTATCGGCACTGCTGCCCTGGCGCCAGCAATGTCCAGCCGATGGAATGCCCCGACGAAACACGAGCCTCCTGTCCCAACTGGATGGGGGAGGCCCCGGTGCAAAGAGTCTGTCTGGCTCGCCAAAAACAAAACGCCAAGCGGAGGGGTAGGGGGACGCACTCCATCGGTCGGGAGCGTGCTGCGTGTTAACGGGGCGCCGCTGAGACGGCGCCGAAGTCACGTCGCGTGGGAACACAGATGCGGCGCAGGGACCTCGGGCCTCGTCCGCGTGCGAGGAAGCCGGCTGTCACGCTGAGTCGCGACCGCAGCTACGCCTGAGCTAATCCGCGCGGGAGAGGGGGACACCGGCTCCTCCCGGCTCGCGGTGTAACCTTGCGCCTAGGGGCGTTTGGGTGCGCGATTCGTATCGAGCGGCTGTCGCTCGTCGCGGGGGCAATGAGTGCACGCTGATTACGGAACGTGCTGACTAGCGTCAGGCTGCTCAATGGAGCTTCAGTAAGTGCTCTGTCCTTCGCCGCTCCAAGCGCGTAATTGAGATCAAGCGAGTCGTGTTTTTTTTTTTCATAGTCATACGCAGATATACTTGTAGTCAGATCTGCTCGAACTATGCGAACAAAAAGAGGTGTGGTGGTGCCGGCAGATATCCACAGCGGCAACGTCCTTAATTGTTTGTCGGTTCCACATTCATATTCAAGGATAGACTTGCTAACAGGTGCACGGGGATCTCCATAGAGAAATTTCGATCGCCTAATAACTCTACAACTATCTCATTTATTCAAGGACATCTTAAGAGCCTTCATGGCTAACTTTAAACAATGTTTGCTCCTAGTAATGGATGCTCCAGCTAGTCTCCACACACGAACATTGTACTTCCTATGTGAACATGTTGGATAAATGTCACCCAAAATTGACATCACTACGTGTATTGTCCCCTTCTCTGATGACGCGAAAACGTCTTTCACAGACTGGCTATCCTTGTGAATCTAGTGAGCGGCAGTGAAGAATTTCAAAAGGTAGAAAGAGAGAGTGAGAGTGATGTCAAATGATGTACGATGGGAGGGGCAAAGCGTCTGCAAAGAGTTCTACCTTGTCCAAGATCTGCTTCGGATTTGCGGCGGTCACTCCGCCGATTCGCAAGGTCGATAATATGGCAGCGCGGTGCCATCCTACGACTGTATAAGCTGCAAAAACCCCCTGCTACGATGACGTCGAGAGATAAGTCGACAGTCTGACTCCGTTGTGGGAGAGGGATGGAGGCGGCGGAGCCGGGGTACAGGCACTGGCAACATGCGATGGGTGGGCCCGTGACTGGAGCACGGCAGTGAAACGATAACACAGCCCGGATCACGTTTCCGACGCGAACGAGTGTCAACAGCTGCACTCGGCCAGACACGGCGCCGTGAACACATCCATTACTGTTTAGAGGGGAGCACAGAGAGGACGAGTGGAAAAGCGTATGCCCCTGCCACAGGCATCGCCGACAGAGCAAGGAAGGGAGGGGGACTGCTGTCGCAGCGCAGTTTAGGCCTCGTTTAGGTGCTCTCTGAAAGACGGCCAGAGTGAGGGGAGACGCATACAAGAAAAGGCTGTGCAAAGTGAAGTAACTGCGCACTGGCTGCGTGACTCGGAGCCTTTCGCGAGATAGATTATACTGGGAGCTCGCTACCACTAAATTGCGCTAGGCCAGAGAAGGTTGTGTGGCCATTCAGAGGACCTTGGAAATTATCTGTGGTAATATAGCTGCAAGAAAACGGCAGTTACGGCTATCGCTTTGTCCTCACCGGACAAGAAAAATAAAGACAAGTTGAAACAAAATAATAGAAGGACGATAGTCAAAGGGCTAATAACTCTAGTTGGGGATAGTATCCACGCCCGTGCTTGTTGTACTTTTTCTAGTGGCCACTGTCTAAAAAGCTTTCCTTGTTTATTTTCTTACACTCATTAACCGCAAATTTTGTTCAACAGTTCGTTATAAAAGCAAAACTCCTGAGAAAGCTATGTTGCCTGTTAATGACACCATATCTATGCGCTCTAAAGTTGTTTTCCCCCTTTCAATCTAAGACGGTTCTGCCCCACTTTTATTAGCTATTTGGCTATTCTTATGAATTTCTCACGAACCACACTTGGCTTGGAGTGTTTCGGCCAAATCGTGCCCCAGCCTGTCGATGACCAGTTCATTGCCCGTATTAGTCATAGAACAGTTTTTTTCAAAAGCAGGATATATATATATATATATATATATATATATATATATATATATGGTGGCGTGGAGCAGAGGTAGAACACCGGACCTATAATTTGAAGGTGGTTGGAGTGGCGCCTGACACTGGCAAAATATTGCGGGGAGCCGGTGGGGCTATACTAGTCCAGGTGCAACCAAATTAGGAACGCCCACTTTAAGAACAGTTTACACCCTTTGGCGTGCCCCTTCTGCCACACAACAATAATCGTCATCTGCCTTGATGCGTTTTCTTTCTTTAAAGCTGCGAGCACGGTACTTTCCAGTAACGAACGGCATGCGCGTTATCCGCATAATAGCATTCCCGACAGGAAAGTAGCGGGCGCGGCGTTTTCAAGAAAGGAAACGCATCAAGCCAGATGACGATTATCGTTGTGTGGCAGAAGGTGCACGCTAAAAGGGTGTAAACTGTTCTTAGTGGCCGCTAAGCTTCAACAAAGACACTCCCTCACCAGATCAGGGATTTACCTCCCTGGTACTGTATTCGATCGGCCACTACCGCCCTCATGACCCCTGTAATTAGTCCATGGCCTTCAGTCCCCAGCGGCTGTGAAACACCTGACCAAGGTGGTCTGACATGCTACGTGGCAGAGAGCGCTAAGAATCTCTGGATCCGGACGGGCCGCCACTGGAAACAGAACCTGCCAACGCTTAACACGCGAACCCTCTCAAGTGAGGTTAACTTAACAGGGCTCTTTGGGGAATTATCCGGCATTGCCTGGGATATTATTTGCCTTAGTAAGTTTAGAACTCGTGATCGAGGCTTATACAGTGCTGACTAACAGCCACGTCCTCTAATACAGAGTTCTTCCAAATAACGTAGAACACGGCATAGGACCTCTAATCCACAAGAACAAAGCGGGCAACATTGCTGAACTCTACAGCGCTAATGAGAGGGCAGCACTCGTCGTAATAAAGCTGAATAAGATGTATAGATCAAAGCTAGTACAATCGTACGCTCCCACCGCCACTAATGTTGATGAAGAAACAGAGCAGTTTCATCAAGATGTTGAATTAGCAATGACCAAGGCACAAACTCAAACGGCTCAGTATACTGTAGTGATGGGCGACCTCAATGCACAAGTCGGAGAAAAGCAGACTGGAGAAAAAGCACTTGGCAACTATGGCATTGATTCTAGGAACACTAGAAGAGAGATGTTTGTAGAATTCGCAGGAAGCAATAGGCTCCGAATATTGAATACCTTCTGCGGGAAGTGCAGTAACAGCAAGTGCACCTGGAAAAACTCTACAGAAGAAACAAGAAACCAAATCGGCATCATACTCTCTGCCGATCCCAGCATAAGGTCTAGCATAGTTCTCTCAATTTGAATAAAGGAAGAGTAAAATTATTGAAGAAGGAACACCCCAACCTAGATGCAGTAAGGGTAAAAGCAGAGAAATCCAGGCTCGCAAACAAATATGGAGCTTTAGAAGAGGAAGATGAAGATCACACAGACGTAATAAATGAAACCGCAACTAGGATGATATCAGAAGTAGCAACTGCAGTAGGAGATAAGATACCAAGGCAACAAGTAGGTTAGCTCTCCCATGTAGCAGGGGACCTAATAACGAAATTATCTCACTACCCAGAGATCAGGCGGCATTCGCTAAACTGTCAAAGCTGATAAATAAGAAGAAAGTAAGCAGTGATATGACCTCGGGACCGAGTGAGGTGGGTCTTCACCGCAGGAACCAGGAAACGACGACGAAGGCGGGCATCGTGAAGATGAAAAAAAAAAGAATGTAGGAGAGAATGTATTCACTTCATTGGTACATGGTTGTGACTCTATCAGAGTCTCGAGTGGTTCTGATTAACACGGGAGCACAGGACGGCCTTAAATAACCCCTTGTGGTCTTGGGGTCGCCGATGTCTTCTTGGGGAGCCAGTGAAAGTTTCAGTGCTTTCGTCAGGTTCTGCAGTCGACGAGCTCCTGCCCCTCGGATCTTCTTGTCTTCGTCCTTCCCTTTGTGTCTGCTCAGGGCATAAAAGGGTGACACCTTTTCCGGGAAGAGGGCAATTATCTCGTCATGTGAACGCACGCCTAAATGTTTCTCAAACTTGACAGGTCGATCATAACAGTGGCATTCGAAATTATAACGTCAGAATGATTGAGGAAGGAGTAAAAAAATGGACGAAGCATGAAATCATTGAGAAGAAAACTTGGCATAGGACAAGGCAAGATGTATGCACTTAAAAATAAGAAGGGTAATGCTATCAGCAATTTCGAAGATATAGTAAAGGCAGTGGAAGAATTGTATACTGGCCTGTACCCAGAGCACCACGCTACCTTTATTCGAAGTAGGGATGAACAGGATACAGAGGCTCCTTCTATAACTACCAATGGAATTGTAAGGGCCTTGCATGACATGACCCGTGGAAAAGCAGCCGGAGAAGATGGAATAATAGTCGATTTAATCAAAGGTGGACGAAATATCCTGCTTGAAAAGTTTGCGGCATTTTATAAGCAATGCCTCAGGATTGCAAATGTACCAGAGAGCTGTAAGAATACCAACATTATGCTATCTATAAGAAAGGAGGCGTTAAAGAATTGAAGAATTATAGGCCCATAAGCTTGCTTTCAGTATTGTATAAAATATTCAGCAAGGTAAGTTCCAATAGGATCAGGTCAAGCCTTGACTTGAATCGACCAAGAGAACAGGCTGTCTTCAGGAAGGGATGTTCTACAACGGACTCTGTCTATGTCATCAATCGCGTAATTGATAAATCTGCCGAGTACAGTCAACCTCTCAATAAGCTTTAAGATATTATGAAAAGGCATTTGATTTAATAGAGATACCAACAGTCATAGAGGTAAGCATACGTAAATATCTTCAAAAATATTGTCACAGTCTGTAATGTGGGAAGAAGTGGACGCTGATGGTGGCCTTGCAGACGACGAAAAAGAGTTTAGGCTTTTGTCGCTGCTCTACGCTTTTTGGCGCCGCCATTAAAAGCCATCTGTGAATAACCGTACGCTTCTTCCTTCCCGTAAGAGTATCTACAAAGGTTCCAGAGCTACCTTGGTACTCCACAAGAAAAGTAGAAAGTTACCTATCAAGGATGGGGTCAGGCAAGGAGACAATCTTTTCAGTGCTATTCACTGCATGCTTAGAAGGATTCTTCAAGCTATTAGACTGGGAAGACTTCGGAGGGAGGATCAACGGCGAATATCCTAACAACCTTTGGTTTGGAGATGACACTGTGCTGTTCAGCAACTGTGGGGATAAATTACAACAAATGATTGAAGACCTTAACTGAGAAAGTGTAAGAGAGGGGCTGAAGATTATTATCCAGAAGACAAAGATAATGTTCAATAGCCCGGCAAGGCAACAAGAATTCAGGATGTCAGCCTATATACACAGGAGTACGTTTATTTAGGTCCCTTAGTCACAAGGGACTCTGATCATGAGAAGGAAATTCAGAAAAGAATAATAATAGGTTGGAGTGCACACGGCAGGTACTGTCAGATCCTGACTCGGAGCTTTCCACTGTCGTTGGAAAGAAAAGTATACAATCATTACATTCTACCAGTGCTAACATATGGGGCAGAAACTTGGAGGTTAACAAAAAGCTCTAGAACAAGTTAAGGACTGCGCAAAGCGCGATGGAAGGAAAGAAGAATGGTAGGTGTAACGTTAAGAGACAGAAAGATGACGGTATGGATTAGAAAACAAATGGGGATAGCCGATATTCTAGTAGATATTAAAAGAAAGAAATGGAGCAGTACAGGCCATGTAATGTGTAGGGTAGCTAATCGGTGGACCATTAGAGTTACAGAATGGTGCCCAGGGAACGTGAGTGCAGGCGAGGACGGCAGGAAACTAAGTAAGGTGATGAAATTAGCGAATTTGCAGGCGCAAGTTGTCATCTGCTAGTGTAAGACAGCGGAAACTGGAGATCGCAGGGAGAGGCCTTCAGTGGACATTAAAAAATGATGATGATGATGATGACGACGATGATGACGATGATGATGATGATGATGATTATGATGATGCTGATGATGATGTAATTGACAGGTTAGTAGACGGGAAAACGGCACCGCGGCAGCTCAATCGGCAAGAGGATCGCCCGTGTAAAGCGAAGACGTCGGTTCGTATCCCACCTGCGGTCATTTGTCTTTTAGGCAACCTTCATTTTCATTTATTATAATTTATGGATTTTCAATTATATAAACAATTAGTTTGCCCTATGCCTTCCTTTTTGTCATTGTCTGTTGGCTTTTATGGTTGTGACTTACAAAAACTGGGCCTCGATTCTCTTTAAGTTCGTTCTTTATATATATATATATATATATATATATATATATATATATATATATATATATATATATAGAGAGAGAGAGAGAGAGAGAGAGAGAGAGAGTTAACGATACAGGTAGGAATACATTATGTCTGCTACTTCTATTCAACCTTTGTACTCAGACAAGGAACCACCAATGTAGCTTTATTTTTTTATTCTCGCTTAATAAGTACGTTCGTTCATACCATAAGCCAAACTTCGCACGCGCATCACGCACGCGCTATGAGAATGCTCCATAGCCTAATATTCCCTGAACAGTACGCTCAAGATAACTCGTATACCGACTCTCTGAATGACTCACCGACCATACCTAAAACCGCACCTCTTTTCTTATTATTACTCTTTTTCCACACATTCATACCATGGTGGACAAGTTCTTGTAGGCAATGACAATTTCATTGCAAGAGTTACGGACATCGGGATGAACTAGGACAACATTTATTCTACCTGACCCAAAGGAGCTTCTTTGTATTCACTGAGGATGGACAAACTACCGACCACTACACCAGCCGTAAGTTGCACAAGGTGGCGTTTTCATCCCGGTTTTGTTCAACCTGGCTCTGATTGGGCTCGCAGAATTTCCGCCAGACTCGGTCAGTCTGCCAATTTACTAATATGACATCTGCATCTGGCCTTCAGGAGTAACTCGCCCGCAGGTTCGTGAAAGACTACAAAAGGCTGCAACGATGACGTCTACTTATCTTCAGAGAGAAGGCCTTAGAGTTTCAACAGAAAAATGCGGATTAGTCGCCTTCGTGCGAAAATCGATGACGGCATACCCGGTGTCTATTAATGACCACCCTATCTTGTACAAGAGGACCCCTCGATATTTAGTGATCATTGTGGACCGCGACCTCACCTGGAGCCCCCTACCCCCCCGTATCCTACCTAAGGAAAAGACTCCTCTAGATCAGTCACTTTTTCAAAGCCATCGTTCGAAAAGCATAGGGACCGTCGGTGTGTTCTATGCTTCAACTGTACAAAGCCCTCTTCATGGGTTTCTTTTCTTGCATTACAGCACTCGGGTGCTGTCAAGCACCCGGAGGACAAATCTCAGAGTGCTTGAGAGCATGTAAGCTCAAGCGTTTAGAACATGTCTGGGTCTACAGCGATGCGCTTCAACAGCCGCAACGATTTCTATCGTTAGAGAACATCCCATAGGTACGTATATCGCCAGAGACACCCTTAGAAATCATCTTCGTCACCTTTCCTGACTCGTCTTAATGCCTTGCTTCTCTCTCAGAAAATGGACCAGAAGTAACTTTTTCGGGCATTGTAGCCTCGTACCGGTCCTCGCTTCCATGCGATTTCACGCCTGCAGCAAGATCACCTTGTCCTTTGTGGTGTCTCTGACAGCCACAAGTGCGGCTTTCCATTCCAGGAGTTCCAAAGAAGTCAGACTTGCCTACTTGTACCCTGAATCAAGCCGTTCTACATCTACTGCACGATTCATACTCGAATCGAGTTCACATTTATACACATGGCTCTTCGACTTTAACCAGCTCTACTGGTTCGGTATAGTCATTCCGTCGGTGTCAATCTGCAACAAGTTCAAGATCAGCCACGTCACAACATCGACAGGGTCCGAACTTTTCGCTCTCCGTAGTGCAGTGCTATAGGAGCAGCAACGGCTACCAAATCACTGGAATATATTCTGTGACTCAAAAACAGCCCTGCAATCACTCAATTATCAGCTCTGCGCCGCAGCCCACATGAAAATTTGGTAGCAGATATTTCGATAGAGGTCACGACATTGTATATCAGTGGCTACCTGGGCACTGCAACATTACTGGCAACGAAATTGCCGACAAAGCTACCAGTGAGGCATATGGTGAACGTGAAAGCGCCTCGATACCATTGTCAAGAACGTATCCAACGCGGTACCTCAGCGGTCTTGCCCATATTATTACTCTAAGGAAACGGAGCACACCGGAGTTCACCAACCGGCGCCTGTATATGGCATGGACCCGCATATGAGATTGCAACTTATACGTGGTTATAACCGACGGAAAGAAACGTTACTATGCAGCCTGCGAGTAGGAGTTTCTTTCACAGACACCTACTCATTCCTAATTGTAATGGCCGAGAGTCCAAATTGCAGCACATGTGGTGTCGAAGAAACGACCAAACATATCCTGTGTGACTGCCCTACATGTGAAGATGAGAGGAGTGCCCTTCGAACACCTTTCGAGCACTTAGATGACCGTCCTCTCACAGAGGAGAAGATCTTGTGCCTGTGTGCTCGTGCGTCTGCTATGTGCAATGCCACACAGGCACTGGCGCGTTTCTTGAAATGCCCCTGCTGTATGACCGCCTGTGAGTGGCTCAGCGATGAACGTTTCCGTGTTTAACGGTAGAAACTGTGAACTTCTTTCTTCCTTCGCCTCTTTCATTCTCTTTCCCCGTTCCCCAGTGCAGGGTAGCCTACGGGGCTCAGCCTGGTTAACCTCCCTGCTTTCCCTTATGACTTCTCTCTCTCTCTCTTTCGTACGCGGCTAGCATGCTAGCGTTTTGAGCAGCAGTCACCGCGTTTTATATTTATCTATTTATTTATTTATTTCATTACATGTGAGAGCAAGCGCAACCATCGCCAAAGTTACCCTGGTTTCGTGCGTGCAGGGACGTGGGCACACACGCAGATACTCAAGTTGCTCTGAGAGCCTGGTTCATAATAAAAAGTTTTGTGCCATTCAACTGTGTGAAGGTGGATTACCATCGAAGCTGTGTATGTGGGCCCCTTAATGGCGAACTGTCCATTGTCGTGCGTCGAACACCGTATGCACATAAATGGAAGGCGAGGCGCGACTAGTGGCTCCTCCACGATGCTGAGCCTCTGAAGATGATGAGGCACCGGGGGCTATACATACCCATGTATTGTTGCTAAAACGCGGCACGACACTTTTATTAACGGATTCCGGCACGTTGAACAGACACGTATCTCACCCCACTCCGAGGGCACACACTACTTCACCGTAGCCAAGGCGATCGTGCGTTAGTCGACGTCCCTCAGTGCAGTAATGGTTGTGAGGTCAGTAAAAAATCACAAACGGTCACACACAACACAGGCTACACAAAATGGGTTCCCCACCAACTCCCTCTGAAACCTGGCCGTTGCTCCGGTGAAACGTTCCAAGCTTGCGTGATCGGGGCCGCATGGGCGGTTTGCATTTATTTCCGCCTTGCGGTCCTGGCGGGCAGCACGCTTACGGGACCACCACCACGGGAGAGCGGAAGGAAAGGAAAGAAGATGCGCAAGCGCTTGCAACGCTGACAAAGAAAGGGTGGTGCGAACGTAGACATGGCCGACGTGGGTCAAAGTGTAGTATCTGTTCTTTTCAGTTTAATATCTGATACGGGTTTTATTTGGACATAAGATATTAAACATATTTTTGCAAGTTTGAGGAGTGCCTGCTTCACCCCCACCGCGGGTCGGCCCGCAGTATTGCACTGTCTTCGGGATCGGCCCACATATGGGGAGAAATTCTCGATCCACGTGGCTCGATAGACGCAATGCAATTTTTTCCCAGAACCTTGCCATATACAGCTTCGATATAAAAAGGGAATGTTGTTTGGTGCTATCAACGTCTACTTTTATTCAGCTAAAATATGATCTGGCAGTGTACTATTTATATGGCTAAACATATAGTTCAATATCATTATTAATTAGGGGAAAATGAGACATCCATCCAACCGTAGCAATTGCTCCAAAGGAAACCCATACGTGTTCCTCGAATGAAAAGCCTCGCATTGAAGAAAAAGTCGTCCTGTTCTGGGACTCGAACCCGCGACCACCGCCATCCAAATGCAGCCACTCTACCATCTAAGCCAACCAGGCTTTTTTTCCTTTATATCTGAGCAAATCAGGCCGCTAGCAGATAGCAGGCTAAGTTGAATTTGTCAGCAACTCGAATAATAGGCAAGAATTTGACGTAATAGTTCTGCGGAAACCCGCAAGGTGGAGAGAAGTAATTAATTAAGGGAAAATGAGACATTCACCCAATCGTAGCGATTTCTACAAAGGAAACTCATGCGGGTTCCTCGAATGAAAAGCCTCGCAGTTGATGATAGGATGATAGTTGATGAAGAGAATGATAACCGAATTTTTTTTTTTCGGTTGTGTTCGTTCCGTTCTCTACGACGCACTCACACGTATTACGGAAATTTTGTCCTCAGAAATAACCATCACATTCTTTTTATGCGATCCATCTCGGATATTATGGCTTTACAGGGCAAAAGGGCAACGCCGAAGCACATAGCTTATATATGTATCATGCTGGTTCACCAACCGCAGTGATCGCTGTGTTGAGCAGCGCCATCGGCCTCATGCAGGAGGCTAGCGCAGACATATAGTGATTTCAAGCCTACTAGACTTGAAATGCGTCAGAAGGATGCCGGTGTATCACAAATATTTGATAGCGCCTGCCGCATAGATGTTTCGTGGTTGCCTTAGGTTGGCCGTACACGAGCATGCGCTCTTATGTTTTGGACCCTATGCCAAGCGATGACATAGCGAACAGATTTACCATTTCATGCTGGTAATACAGAGACGCCGGTTCTCTTGGTTGAATTAAAACCGATATACGCAAAATAGTTCGCAACACATACACACACCGCGGCTGATAATGCGCGTCGCATGTTTGCGGCCCCAAGAGATATATCTGCGTACTGTAGTTACCGATGCACGGAAAGGCTTCCCTGACGACCTTATATGAACGGACATTGCACAAATTTCACAAAGTACGATCTAAAACGTCTCGAAATCGTTCAGCAGTGCGTGACAGCGATACATTAAAGGCAACGCCGTGCCGAATCGTACGAGCCAGAGAGGAGGAAAGGCTCGCCGCGCGCCCTTTCCTCCTCGCCAAACGAAGTGGCGCTTCCGGTGCGCTCAGCCATTTCTTGCCTCAAGAAGAGCCGCAGCGCCTCGGCGATGGCTCGCTTCGCGGTTTCGGCGGCCGCTTTCCTATACGGGTAGAATGCAAAAGTGCTTCGGTACTTAAATTTAGGTGCACATTATAAATCACAAGGGTTTTTTTATTACTATTATTTTTTTATGGATACGGAGACATCCACTACGACGTATCTCATCGGCTGTTTGTTGGGACGTTAAATTCCAGAATTAGATTTGATTTCCTGCCTGAAACCAAAGTGCAATGTGAATTCATTTATGCACATACACAGGGCCACTTCCTCAAGGCCCCTGGTAAAAATATTCGTCACTTCGGGAGCTGATGTACTGTTAAAATGAGCTCTATCAAATACGCGTAGCCATGCATAACTGAAACACAGGTGCGGAATAGTGACTTAGTGACGCGAAAAAAAGAAATGAAAGGAAAACACACTGCCGTGCTTAGAACGTTTCTAGGTAGCCACCCTATTAGTTCAGATCTGCTTTACAAACCTAAATGGTGTTAATTGAATGTGCTAAACTTAATCTGATAAATGTGCTGTACTAGTACTACATGACTAAGCCTGCTTCCTGGTTAGTGGACTGACAGCTACGGAATTAATTCTCATTCGGATATTTGCACTGAAACTCCCGGGCTCCGATTGTTTTTTGATGACAATGGAGAAGAATAGAACAATGACGTACCACGGGACCACTCGTAATTGACGTTTCCCTAGCGTTGATTGACTGTAGCTTCTGTCTTCTTATGTGTTTTTAGTCCAGATTCCTCGACGCCGCCACCCCGGGATAATATGACGAATCACTATTTTCCGCAAACCTAGATTTTGGGGTATAGCGGAACATGTTTGCAATTATTTTTGGTAAAAGATAATGTTCCAAGAAGATTACAGTTCCCAGACAGCTGAGTAAACATACTGTGTCCACTCGTTCACGCTCGTAAATATTCCGTTCTCGAGTATCCAGTGATGTCCACACTTACATGGCCTCGAACTCACGCACACTGACTTGCTTACGTATTAGAAATTGACGCACTCAGTAGTGTATTCGCCGGCAATTTAGATCGGTTACGCACCAATGCTCAAAGCTGAACGTTTTTTCGCTACTAATCACAACGTAAACGAGTGACGAAGAGTATTACCTGCTTTGCACGTGCTACTACAGAACTTCAAAACATGCACGTCACTCAATCTACCTGCAACATGTACGTCGCTTTCTACCTAATCGCTCAAAACATGAGCGATTAGGTAGAAAATAAGCACTCAGATGACATTGCACCAAGAAACGTTACTCAGCCAATAACATGGCAAGCGATGCCTTCAAAGCGATTTACAAAACAAAAGAAAGTAAAAAAAAACTAGAAGCAAAAGACAGTGACCCTGATTTATTTAAAGGGCGGAAAGTACTCACTACCGTGACTTGGAAAGTTTCTAGCGGAGGGTGCACCATACAGCGGTGCTTGCACCATTTGGACAAGGCATAATGAGCTCAATAAATAGATATGCGACATCTTCTGAAGCTTTCATCAAAGCTTCGTGTAATTCACAGTCATTGCCGACGACAGCCGCTGGAACAACGACTTGCTGCGCCATACTGGCATCGTGCACTGCCACAATAAAGAGAGGCAGAGGAGGCCAGCACAGGCAAGCAATAGAAGCGTCACCACGTGATTAAACACGACCGCGCCAACCGGTGCACGTTGAAAGGCATCATAAGCTTTGGGTTCATGGTAATCACAAGATCACAAACGGTAACGCCTGGTTGTAAAAGAGCCATGCGTCTTACTCTTCATTTCCAAAAACTCTAGAAGATCTAAGACTAACGAGAAATAGAAGACTTTCTCGAACAGTATTTAAAAAAGTGCAGAAAACACCCAAGAAACTAATAGAAAGAACAGCAGAGCCCACAGCATCTAGTGCACTAGTGAGGAAATACTGCTCAATGACGTGTTGATAAAGAACAACGGATACCACTCCATTGAGGATTTTTAGTACTCGTGTCTTCATAAAGTTTTTTACTGCTTTAAAGACAATTATAGATGCTACAGGTGAATCGCCTAGCAGAAGTAAAAGCATTGCTTGCTTTTACGAAGAGCAGTGCTTTCTTGTTGATGTTCGTGTTCCTTTTGTGTGTCTCCTAAAGCTTTGCAGCGTTGTTTCTCAACCAGGCTATTCCAACTAGCCCCAACGCAAGCCTTAATCAAATGAAATGGAACCCATAACAAGGCGAATCGCCTTCCTCTTTCGATATTCGGCATAAGGGACAACGTTTACAAAGAAAACAACTATGCTACAAGAGCTAGAGTGAGGCAACAACAGGTGAAAGACAGAGCGGTTAACCCGATTAAGTGTCCGGTTGGCTACTCAATTGCTATACTACAACGTAACTACAGTGGCCTAAGCGGCGAAAGGAGATATGCTCGGTATTTCATCGCACAGTACAATTTCCTTGTGCTGTGCCTATCTGAAGCTCGATGTGATAGTTTTTGCCTGGCGAACTACGATATGTACGCGTCTAACCGCCCACATGGACTCAGTAGACTGATATATGTGCGCAAAGATAATCCACGGACATTAGTAGCTGCGTCGTCAAGCACTTCTATAGGTGCCGTGGTATATATGACGTGAAGAAAGTGGACAGTGAACAAAATAAAAAAGAGGCACGAATAAATCGTGCCTCTTTATTTTTGCCTGGGTCCGCATTTTGCCCTGGTCCGCATTCTTGCCCCCGGCCGCTCCCTTCGCGCCGGCTATACCATGTCATCTAAGCACCAACTGGCCCGACAACAAGCTTTATTAGACTTCTAGAGAGTTTGCGCGCTATATGCTGCATTCGTGACGAAGACAATAGCATGTCCAGGAATTTTGGACATTGCCCCTTCGGTTATCTGTCAAACTTCACCGCAGTGCACTGGCATAACTTAATGGGCAGCATTTTAAAAAAAATGATATTTGAGAAGGCCACCCTGATTCCAACGACTTTCATTTAGCAACGTCGAGAGGTTACACCCTTTTATCAACCTGTCTACTTACGGAACTTAGTCGTAATGTTTTTACTGCGTTGTAGCAAATTGTGGTCAGGCTTAAAACACTGCTATAAAACATAAATAAGTGCCTTAAATACACATGTTATTAGAAGGACGTAGCCTCCTGACGTTGCTAACCAAAAGTTGTTAAACTTCGGGCGGCTTTACAAAATATTTTTTTTTTTTTTTTTTTTTTGTAAATGCTGCCCATTGAGTTATGCTGACGCATTGCGGTGAAGTTCGACAGATCTCCGCAGGGGCGATGTACAAATTTTTTTAGTATGCAGTAGTTAGCGCGCATTTACAACGGCCCACAGGTCACAATTTTTATAGCGAAGCTCTTAGATGCCCGTTCCTGCAGTGAGCGTCGGCGTCGGTGTAACCGAGCGAACAAGCACAGCGAAGGATGAAAGAGCGAACTGGAGCGCATGCAGCGGGGATGAAAGACGTGAGGAGGATAGCGGAGGAGGATGGCATGGCGAAAGCGTGAGAAGAAAAGCGTAGTGCGGCGACGATGGCTACAAGATGGCGGCAGAGTAGCACGCGTCGTTTGGGAGGTCTGTCTGTGGCGGCTGCCGTAAATCACGTCCACATGTCACCGACGCGCTGCCTCTCGCGATCTCCAGATTAGCGAGACAGTCGAGCCACACTTCACTCCGTTTGCGATGGGCCGCACGACAGATTGCCCGCGCCAGCCAATATATCGCGAAATCAAACCACGTATAGAGCTGTGCTCAAATTTCGCATTAGGCAGTATCTTAACCGTCAGTGAATTTTTCTTCAGCTCTTACAGACATGTGCCGGGCCAACGGATACTCTCCCATTGTATGTGGCTTTTTAGCGCTCACAATGCACTATGGTATAGTAGCGTGAGAAAAGGGAAACGCACTGCGAGAATGAAGGTAATGACGTATCCCCGATTTTCTTTTTTTTTTTGATGGTTGTACATACTCGACCGTGCTGCACCTTACGTTTCGCTCATCCGATTTGGCATCTAATACGGACTGGACAACAGCTGTAGACACCAGATGGAGTCGCAGTTACCTCATCTTTGTTTATCTGCCATCACTTACATACAAGCCACTGCAACTCCCAGAAAGCATTCTATATTGGGCTTATTTTCGATACTTTAACAAGCAACGTTTAGGTAGAGCGCATGGCTCGGGTGATCTCGCGTCAGCTCTCAGAAATCCGATTAATAGTAAATAGAGCTGCTTTTCGTCACCTAAACAAGGAACGTTTAGGTAGTTCATTCGGCGAAGGCGATTCCACATCAGCCCTAGGAAGTAATCTGCCTAAAGGGACCTTTACTGTTACACTGGTTACTAGGCAGATATAGAGGTGTGGATGCTAAGTGCGAACACCTTCGTGCGATTAGGTGATGGGCGCAGTGGAAGTACACTGCAGGTCCGGTCTAGTGGATGACTACACTGAAGCCCACGAAGTATTCTCCGAAACGCAGAGGCAGGTACAGGGGTTACATTCAAGCAATGGGAGAGCTGTGCCGTTCACTAGCACCATTTATGTCGTCTACGAAGACCTGGTAGATCCTGCGAGTCATTCGTTAACTTGTAAGTCACTTCCATCCTTGTCGTTCAAGTAAATAAGGTGAAGTTACAGTACTCAGAGAAATTTTGTATACACCTTGCTTGACGAAGCTCAGTTGCCAAGAGAGAAGCATATCAGGTTCCATGGACAACGACTGCCTGAAATTGTTACTAAAGGTGGACTGCAATCAGAGATACCTGATTTGTGCCTACATATTGTATTAGGATGCCTCACAAGTACTTTAACGCTGCGAAGAAAGGAACAGCCCCAGGCCCCGATAGACTGGCATATTCGGCCCTATCCAACTTTGGTCCTCGAAACACAAAACGTTTATTAGGCATTCACAACATCTGCAGCAGAAGTCAGAAGCGAACAGGCACCAACATCATTGAAAATATCAAAAGTTGTCCCTGTGCTAAAGCCAGGTGTAAGTCCCATGGCTTTCGAATTCTTCCGGCCAATAGTGCTCACAAAGGGCATTTTAAAAATTAATGAAACATTATCAAATAACGTATATGCAATGGTGGAGAGAAAAAGCCAGTTTGTTACCCCCAAACTTTTCGGAATTTTGTAGAAGCGGACGTAGAGGCAGATCTATTGTGGACAACGTAGTAGATCTGACCGGTCTAGAGTACTAAAGGTTTAAGAGAAATTTCAGCTAGATCGATACGAAGCTGCATATATAACATGGTTAGTTATATTCATATTTTCGGGGAACTTATGACTTTTGGTATTCGAGCAAGATCTCTACGCTTTATAGGCAATTTTCACAAGGAAATAAAGCTATTTGTGGAAACGAATGATGGAAGAACTTTGCCCATACTTTAATCATAGTGAGCACATTAATGAGGTTTCCTCAGCCCTGCATTGTTTAATGCAGTAATGTCATTATTAACACAACATGTTCCGCTAGATATGCAGTGCTCGATATATGTAGATGATATCTGCATTTGGACTTCGGCATCTTCTATCGAAGCTAACGTCAGCAATTTTCTTGTTGAGCCTGGCATGAGCCTCTCCACTGAAATGCCAGCGGTATTGTTTTTTACTGTACCATAAAGCGTTGAAAGCATCTGAAATATACTCCAAAGGTAGTCTTCTAACAAATATGAATGACGTAATTTCTCAGTTCGAAACTTACTACGCTGTGTTGTTTAGTGCCCCTTCGGACGATTACGATGCAGAAGTTTTAGAGAGTTTTGTATCTCTTGTAAAACCGTTACAGGATGTAAGACTGTGCATTCATCAGTGGTAGCCTTACGATGCAAGAAATTGAGCTAGCTATTGATCAGCTGCCTTTGTCGAAAACACCCGGCCCCGATGGCCTTTCAAGTGAAATTTACAAAGCTTTCACCTCAATTATCAGTCCCATATTATTGGACATTTTTATTACAAGTTTAGAGGTGGACGGCCTTCCACAATCTTTTTGCAAAACCCACACATTTTAATTCCCAAAAGCTCAGATAAAAATAAACTGCGTTCTGTTGAAACCTACCGACCAATCACATTGTCAAACGTGGATTACAAAATTTTTGCAAAAGTTTTATCTAATAGATTGCAATTTGCGATGTCTATTCTAAGTGGTTCCCATCAGACATATGGAATTAGGGGCCGATACATTCAAACCAACATACATATCGCCCCTACACTTCTTCAATACTGTTATGGTTCCACTGAGCAGCTTGCAATACTCCAGGTAGACCTTGCTAAAGCTTTTGATCGTGTGAGTCACTCCTATTTATTTTCTCTTGTGGAGCATGCCAATGTTGGCTCCATTGTGCTTAAAGGCGTTAGGCTTTGCTACTCGAGTTGTACTAGTCGTTTAGTTATTAATGGCCAACTCTCCGAACCCGTTTCTATTTGCTAATCAGTAAAACAAGGATGCCCGATGTCCCCACTGCTATTCTTTATCGCTTACCTGGAACCGCTATGCTTGAGCATAATTCAGTCGAGTTGCATCCATGACTTCAATATACTGGGTAATGAAGTAAAAGTCTTAGCTTATACAGATGATCTAGCGGTCTTCTGCATGGATAAGTCCAGTGTTGAAAAGGTAGTGTAGACAATAGAATAATTTAGCAGCGTATCAGCAGCACGAATGAACTCCTCGAAAAGTTTAGGCTTATGGTTTGGCTCATGGTGCTATACACCAGAACAGTTTGCAGGCGTTAAGTGGACTGATGTCCCGCCAAAGTATCTTGGCGGGCCGCTAGACACATATATAAAGTAAGCGCGCACTATTGGAAAGAACTCGTTTCGGCCCTGCAAAGTTACGCCCAGACATTCGTTCCACAACGACTTTCTATTTCTGGGAAAGCCGAAGCCTGCAATAAGTTCTTGGCAACAAAAATTTGCTATGCATTGCAAGTTATTCATTGTGCTAGGCTATACATCCAACGCTTACACCGAATCTTTGCAACCTTCGTATGGTCTTCAACTTTTGAGCCCATGAGGCGAGACAATATTTTGGAATGAATGTGTAGTATGTAGTATGGGCAAAGAGGTATGGGCAAAGAGGTATGGGCAAAGAGCGCCAAGCCAGGACAATATTTTAAGGCCAGTTAGTGAAGGTGGGCTGCGCTTAGCACACCTTAATGTGCGGTAAATAGTGTCTCGTTTCTTCTTTTTTTGCGATACTTCGCATCCAATAATTCGGTAATACATGCAAGTCGCACTTGTTAATGCGTTACCTGATTTAGCTGTTTCTTCAAATTTTCATTCGCGTTTATTCTTGCGGGGGTTCATGCAAGTTTACTTAGAGGTTCGTTTCTTGACAGTTCGGTTTTCCGCTGAATACTTGTATCTGTGTCGCGTAAAACGCTATACAAAGATTTACTGTCCATGCTATTTCCGCCTCCATTTTACCGATCACTATACATCACTATACTTCATAGTGACACCATACCGGTAAAAACATGTCTACAAAAAAGGGTATCTTTGTCTCTTCTGTTAATTGTCGCCTTTAGGATGTACCAGAGACAATTGAACATTGTTTTATTAGCTGCACCGACGCCATCCTATTTTGGAATGTCCTCCAAAGGACTTTAAAAAAAGACTTTGAGATTAACGCTCATACTGTGCGATACCTGGTGCCAACCTCTGATAATAGTGCCCCTTTCGATATGTTTTTTCTCATGGGAATGCGCAGTTTGTGGAAAACGCGAATGATGGACTGAAACGCCGAAACAGTGGCACTTACAAGAGCACATTTTATCCAAATGACACTACACCTAAAACATGTTTATGATGGACTCGATATACAACCGCACTGGTACCCTATTTTGGTGAAGTGCTTATCCTTACCGCCCTTCTAAAGTGAAGCCAACGTTTCTACTCACAGTATGAACGCTGCCTCTTTTGTGGGTGACTTTCATTGTGCCCTCCATTCTCTGACTACGCAAAATGGGTGAATGTCGGGTTGAATGCTACGGTTATAGTTACCATGAAAAAAAGATGATGATGCATCGACAACCATACTTTAGAAATTGTCAAAAGCCATCATTCTGTTGGAGTAATACTAGATAAACGTAAAACATTTGGAACCGGTGGAGACGAAAGCGAACAATGTCGTACGTTTGGCGCTACTTGGCATGACACGATGGAGGATCTCAAGAGATACTTTGCTAATGCTCCGTCTGCCTTGATTATGCTCAGCACTTGTGTACTCGCTACCAATATCGCAAGGATTAACACATTCGGCAGATGATAAGTTGCACCTGATAATGGCAAACAGTTTTCGTATTTGCGTTGTCATACCGAAGGCGATGTTAAGTATACTGGTTGCACAAGAGTTATCTATAAGCGTGCTACGACAAGAAACATCTCGCCACTTCTTCCGCCTCCTCATGCAACGTAAATGTCATCCAATATCGACAACGCTACCTTTAAGCAGTGGATCTCATTTACATTCTCTCTGGCTGGATATCAAGCAAGCTTTCTAAGGTACAAACATTATAGAGATCTGCCGCCACCATTGATTCACCCGCTTGCTGGTATGGCTTGCAGGCCTATGTAGGTATAGAATGCAAATACAAGAAATGCGCAGTTCGTTCCTTGGTTCCTGTCGAGTTTGTTTTGCGTCAACTTCACGAGAAAAATAAATTCTGGATTTTATGTGTTAAAACCCGATCTGATTATGAGGCGCGCCGTAGTGAGGGACTCCGGAATAATTTTGACCATCTGGGGTTCTTTATCCTGCACCCAATGCACGGCAATTCAGGATAGTTCAGGATGCGCCATCGTCATTGCAGCCACATGTGAAGAGCGTCTGCTTAAGTTTTCTCGCTCGGCGTCATCCACTATATAGCAGAGCTATATGCCATGCCGGAAGCTAGGGCGTCCATTGCATTGGGAAGTGACGCGCCCGAAAAGTGAGTGCTCTGCTCGGACTCGAAGTCGGCGTTAGAGCTTCTGTGTAACAATCGGGCAAGGACATCATATAGTGAAACTATATATTGCTTTAGTTGCGGAAGATGTTGACAGCGCAGCATCTCGTGCACAACACGTAACAATGGATTGTCCTTGAACGACCACGAAGGCGAAATGGCAAAACAGGCCAACGAACACGGCGACATGTGTTCTACCCGTCTATTCAGCAATTAAGCTTTCCACGGAATGATATTTGGCAACATGGTTTGATCGTGCTGCGAAAAGGTCTCTTCTGTATACTGTGGACACTGAACTAAAATTTAGAGTTTCTATTATCTAACCGAGAGTGGTAGAAACTCGATTTTATATACCTCGGCTAGGTGAGGTTTTTACGGACCACGTAGTACATAAAATAGGACGAGCTGAATCAACACGATGCGCTTGTGGTGAAGAAGATAAGCACATCTGATATTATTTGTCCGCTTTGTGACCAGCAGAGTCGAGAATTTTCCGTAAAGTTTAATGCTATTCGGAGTTAAACGCTCTCTTCAGTAACTCAGACCGTTGTTTTCTCCAGATACTGCGAGGAGGGCGTTATGTACTGTGCGTGTGCAGAATACCCTTGTTTCGTGCAAGCAGAGCCTCACAGTACAGACTGTGTTCATGCGTTCGAACTTTATTTGTCTGTGACGTTACGTCATCCACTACTTGTTTCTTTTTCATTTTTTTCTATGTCCATCAGCCTTTTATACAGTAATTTTTATCATTCATAACTCCTTACTTCACATAGAAGTGAAATGGACTATACTAGAAGCAAGCATGCGTTCAACCTCTCCACTTGATCCTCAGCAAATAAAGTATGATCAGAAAGATGCAAAATAATTGTTCGTTGTACATAACTACATGGGGAGAGAAAATACAGCTTTTATGCCATAATGAAAGTCTGAACGGACCACTCACTATAATTAAGAAAGAGAAACTATTATAACTTTACAGCACCTTATACACCATGTTAGTAATGCGAAAACCGGGGCGTCTTCAAGGGTTCTTAACTGCGTATGCATTAAATAACTTATTCATCCCGGTAAAAATTAATTAACCAATTAATTAAATGCCACTGGCAACGACAAACAACAAATCACTCTCAATAGATATTTAAAGAGTAGTTACATTTATCTGCTTAGTTGGCCTCTCTAAGGTCTCTTGAAGCGATCAACCATTTGCGCTTCACAACTCGCATGGATCTCACCCGATGCCAGCGCCAACAAGTGTACCCTTACAAAAATTTTTATAGAAAATCCATAGACAGTCCATAGACATTTGTCTATGAAGTCTATAGACTGTCTATAGACATTTCTTTAGACTGGTCTATAGACAGTCTATAGATTTATGGCCGCACACTTTTTATAGACTGGTCTATAAAAAGTCTGAGTTTATAGACTGTCTATAGACATTTCTTTAGACTAGTCTATAGACAGTCTATAGACTTATGGCCGCACACTTTTTATAGACTAGTCTATAAAAAGTCTGAGTCTATAGACCGTCTACACACTGTCTATAGACTGTCTGTAGACTTATGGCCATACACTTTTTATAGACTAGTCTATAAAAAGTCTGAGCCTATAGATTGTCTATAGACTTTCGATAGACTTATGGCCATACACTTTTTATAGACTAGTCTATAAGAAGTCTAAGTCTATAGACTGTCTATAGACCGTCTATAGACTTATGGCCATACACTTTTTATGGACATTTTATAGACAAGTCTACAAAGAGTGTATAAGGCCATAACTCCATAGCGGCTATCTACAAGTTAGTTTACATTTTTCATTACATGCGGTAGCAAAACGTTTTGAATGTATTTCATTTCATTTTATAGATATGAAATGCATGGAATGCAGATATTATGCATGTGCACCTGTTCCTTTTCATCTGCACTTATGCATTACCAATAGTAGATTAATAAAGCTCCTGAACCAGCTGTACTTTCATATATGTTGCATAAACAGAAAGAATTTATATAGTGCTGAATCATGCAGTGCAAAAAATAAAACAAATGCACCGGCAATACATTAACCGTTTTTATTGCTCGATATAATACATGAATTCCTTAAATTCTTGTGTTATGCTATTATGGAAACAGATTAAATATTTACACTACTCCTTGGCAAGCATGGTCGCCAGGCTGGCCTTGACCTTTGTGTCATTAGTCCCAAAGGTGCTGCAGGTGTATGCTGCAAATAAGTACATGCAGCAATATGAGGCAAAAATAACAGATGTGTATTCTTTGTGTGTTCATTAAGCAGCTGAATATATTTACTCAAACCATCTAAGTCAATACTTAATGCGGTTTAACTATGACTAATGGCTGCTTGTCAATACAAATCAGTACCTTTATGCAATGTTCTATTGCATGGTATGGTGAACAATTAAACAGTCACAACTGCTGCTCGTGTCAGCAACAGTATGTTCCCTTTTATGACAAGTTCATATATGATGCATTAATGTACTTATCCCAAATGGTCCCTATATTTATTGCGGAAACGTTACCGAGTTGGGCTGTCTGTACAGTTTTTTTGGCTGGTAGTTAAGTATGCCCGTGCAGAGGGATGTTTTCAGGAGACGTGACTGGAATATTCCCAGTATCATGCCTAAGATTGTAATTTATTTTGCTTAGTACACATTGAAATGTATTTCTCATACTTTTAAATGAATGGGTCATTGGCCATAACTTCAACAGATGGCGGATGGGTTGATTGTATTGACATGGTACCTTAATGTCTTGCAGGTAATGAGGCCTCTTGGGCATGCTAACAGGTTTCCAAGTTAGGTATACCACATGAGCACCCGAAATACCACACGAGCACTTTGTGTCATGGCACGACAGATATGCACCTCCTAGGAAACAGAACTGATAGTATAGTTCGAATGAATTCTATCACAGTAAATTATTTAAGGTGCTTTGAAAGATGAAAATTTTTTCTAGGCTATCGAGGTTCAGGACGTTTAGTTAACTCAAAAAAAAACGTATTGAGTAAGAAATGCCTTGTCAGTCTGCTTGACTTTCTTTTTTTTTTCAATAAATAGAACCAATTTCCTTCAATTTTTATGAAGTGAAACGTTTTAAAAATATATTTAACACAGATACTTTCTGGAAACTTTGACATGTAACAAGACAGCATACCTATGTGGCCAATTTAAAGTTTCCCGTTCTATTTCCAAGCCTTTCCTGGCTGTTTTCATGAAAATTTTCTGGCAATCTATGACGCCTGCAGCTTAAGTGCAATAAAAAATACTATGGTTTAATGCTTGCCAAGTAGTGCCAGTCCATAATATTTAGATAAAACGAATAACACGTCAGTCACTTAACATGTAGTATTAGATGCAACTGACTTGAATCCCTTGTTTAATAAAGCTGACAAGGGCTTCGGCAAGTTCGTAATTGATGGCCACACGAGTACAGCACGGAAGACACAGAGACACGCGTAAAACAAATGCAACAATGTGAGGGAAAACTATACAATGAGTTATTTTTACGGTTCAATAGTAGTTTTCTATATAATTTGCTCTCACCACTTACGCCTCTAGTTGACTTTGTTTACCTATGACTAAAGACTACATGGCAATATTAATCAGTACCATTATGATGTTTCGTTATATTATAGTATGATAAGCAGTTAGACAACCATAATGGTAGCCGGTGTTAGCAACGGTACGTTTCGTTTCAAGACAGGTTCATGTGACACACAGTGTACTCATAAAAATGAAAGAAATGTGAGAATCCCAAACGATTCCTATAATAATTGTTGAAACAAAGATACCCTGCTGGACTGTGCACATTTTTCAGGTGTTAATGCAATGTGCCCGTGCCGATCGAACATGCTCAGCATACTGACTGCAGTTTTGAACAATCACGTTAACATTTGCAATTTATTTCCGCTTAGAACAGTCTGCATTGTCTCTTTTCTCATACTTCGAGATGAATACATTTGCCACACTTTCAGTAGAATGCGCATGAATGGGGGCGTACTGATCAGGTCACTTATCAACTAAAACATGTTACGATCTCTTAGGTGTGTTAATAAGGGTAGAACAAATGCAATGTCCACTGAATTATTTGAATAATCTGTGCGTTATCTACTAAGAAAAGACCACCAAATTGATAATCTGGCTCTTTTTTCTTTTGTACAGCGCATATAGTATGCAGTCTGTCCAAGACGACGGCACTACATGCAACAGTAACGAAAACCGGAACACTTATTGCGCACGACAAGGGCTTCATACCGTGCACGACTGGCACAATGCGAATCTGCGCCAGCAGCTGCCTAGAGATTAAGAGCACGTAAGCTGCATAACTACAAAGCATCGAAAGGCGCCTAACGCTTTTCATATAGCTCGAAAGATAACTTCTGCTGCTAAACTGTTTAAAAAAGAGAAAAAACAAATCTTCCAACTACCGTCAAACGCAATGCCTTCAGTCTGAAACGTGTAAAGGTGCTTCCCGGAGCGACTAATTTATTGTGCTCCAATTTTTTCGGCTAAGTTGCGAAGCTGCGAGTGACTGAGCTTATCGCAGGTTTCATGCTCCAAAAGCGTTTGTGGTTGCATATAAATAGATTGGGTGAATCTAGAGATTTTCGCTTGACATTTCTTCAAGTCTCGTGTTTTGCTTGCGGTAACTTCCCAAAATTATTTAGATTGGTTGCCAGAAACCTTAAAAATACTGCTACCTTAAAAACAATGCGAAAACGGCAGTGCACACACTGCTGATGCATGCCCCGCAAACACGGCCTTTCATCCGAGTACGTTAGCAGTTATTTAACTATACGTGTCTGTCAGAACATTCTTGATGCTAACACAATTTCGAGATATATACGTAAAGCGTGTCACGAGAATTTCACTACACATGCGGCGCAGCATTCATCGCGGCCGGATCAAGCGCCACGAAATGAGATCTACCACACTGGCTGCCCAACATACACAATCCGCTTAGTGGTAGGTCAATATCAAGTTAAAACATGGTGTAGCTTCCTTCTTTACGCACCTAAACTATTATGCGAAAATCAACAAGCCCGAGCGATCGCTCGCCGTAAAACATTCCGTATAGTAGAAGCGAGAACAAGAGCGCGTTATGAAACCATGTCAACGACAAACCGACACTATACCCGAGTCGCCTGCGCTACATGCAGCCGCTTCGCGCTACGAAATGCGCTCACATAATCATGAGCTATTGACGCAAAACATCTTTGCTAAAGCTTACCGTTCAGTGTAGTTGACGTGTGATGCCACAAAGATGACACGCATACACAGACACCAACGTTCAGGCGGACACCGCACACCGGTACAACCGTATACGTGCCTGGCGCACTCGTTGAGATGGCGCACCGCCGCGCATGCGCAAGATCTCCGCGCATGCGCAGGAGCTCCGCGCGCAAGAGCGCGCGCGCTCGGAGGAGTGTGAGCGCCTTTTCCTCCTTCATTTTTTTTTTCGCTCTCTCTCTGCGCGCCATGCGCGCCGGAACGGGTGGCTTATTCATCTTTATCACCATTATTCATCTTTTTTCGTGGACGAAGGAAATGCGCTGGCAGGTTGTATGACAAACGCTGTGGGCTATCGTATGAGACTGGAACGCTAACTTGAATGCGCTGTTTGTAAAAGCCATTACAGGGCCCTTCAAAGGTTTCAGACGCATTATTGCCAGCGTCGATTAGTAATACAGCGTACTTGTAGCATATCTTCCAGCGTACCACCAAATGTGATGCCCGCACGTATGTTAGTGCTAATTTTCTGTTCCGGTGATAGGTCAAAGCAATCAGTACAGCATTGAGGTACTCATATGCGTGGCTGCCCAGGCATACCGCCGGCGAAATACTGGGTGGGCTCTGATAATTTGGCACCTATTTTAAGTGAATGAGAAACTTTGATGGGTTTATAGTGCAGGATATCAGTCAACAAAAAACCGCCCTATGTTAGTGACGCAGCCGAGGTATGAAGAAAATGTGAAAAGTATCCGAGAATCGGACGACACACAACGCGAACACCACATGCGCGACATCGGTTCATCGCACATTCACAAAGTCCGCATTGTCAGCTACAAACATTACGAGTCCTTGCTGTTAGCTCGATGCCTGTTTGGAATCCACTTGTAGCTGAAGCTGGCGTTCATAACAACTATTATAACAATTGGATCGGCGTTTTGCTTTCTTTATTCTACTGCCGCAAAAGTGATGCGACAACTGTGAAGACTGTCTTGGGATTGCCGAGACCGACTACGTAGATCATATCATGTGGTCAACAAATGCGGAGGTATACACTATGTGTATACTAATGTCTACAAATAGGCTCTACAGCAATCTCAGCAGTATACAACTTCAGTGGCTTATATCAAACGCAGCTACGTATTATCCTCCGGTACCTGCGCTTGGTTATAGCGTACACGGGTTGGGCCCAGATTAACGATGTTTGTCTATTGTTAATCTATAGACATGCAATACCACGACAACTCAGAGGCAGACCAGGTGGTGAATTCACCACCTGGTCTGCCGGCTTTCGTGACTTATTCACCACCTTTGCCACATCATCACCATCTGACCTTCACCAGCTGGTCTCGCGAAGTGTACGTCCGGGAAGCAGCCAGGATTAGGGCCTTCGGGTGCCTGGAAGACCTTTGTGACTCGGACGTTGCCTGTTCCGCCGCGATCCTCGTTCGGTGCAGCTGCACCGAATGACGACTAGCAGTCTGCACGGTTTGCCCGCCGCGCCGGGGTTGCACGCGGTGCCGGTCGCGCATGAACCAGTGCCATATCATCGCCTTCGCAGAGGGCGGGGAGTATGGGAACTCGGCATTACATATTATCGATTTTCTTATATAGACATTCAATACACCAGGAGAGAAAAAGAAATAGAAACCTTAGCCGACTATTATTATTAACTGTCTAATACAGAGAGTCTATAGACAGAGTATGGACAAAAATAAATAGAGACTGTATCGGCTTTCGTCTATAGGTAGTCTATATAGAGGGGAAGCAGACAAAAAAGAAACAAACACCTTATCGACTTTTTTCTATAGACCGTCCATAATCTATGAGTAGACGAAAACAAATAGAAACCTTATCGACTTTCGTCTTTAGAAAGTCTGTAGACAAAGTATGGACAAAAATAGATAGAGACCGTATCCACTTTCGTCTATAGGTAGTCCATAGAGGGGAAGGATAAAAAAAAAACACCTTATCGACTTTTTTCTATAGGCTGTCTATAGACTGCGAGTAGACAAAAAGAAATAGAAACCTTATCAACTTTCGTCTATAGAAAGTCTATAGACAAAGTATAGCCGCCGTGGTTGCTCAGTGGCTATGGTGTTGGTGCGCCGTGGCCGGGATCGAATCCCGGCCACGGCGGCCGCATTTCGATGGGGGCGAAATGCGAAAACACCGGTGTACTTAGATTTAGGTGCACGTTAAAGAACCCCAGGTGGTCGAAATTTCCGCAATCCTCCACTACGGCGTGCCTCATAATCAGAAAGTGGTTTTGGCACGTAAAACCCCATAGTTTAATTTAATTTTATATACAAAGTATGGACAAAAATAGATAGAGACCGTAATCCACTTTTGTCTATAGGTAGTCCATGGAGGGGAAGGATACAATAAAGAAACAAACTCCTTATCGACTTTTTTCTATAAACTGTCTATAGACTGCGAGTAGACAAAAGAAATAGAAACCTTATCGACTTTCGTCTATAGAAAGTCTATAGACAAAGTATGGACAAAAATAGATAGAAGCTGTATCGAGTTTCGTCTATAAGTACTCCATAGAGGGGAAGTAGGCAAAAAAGAGCAAACACCTTATCGACTTTTTTCTATAGACCGTCTATAGACTGCGTATAGACAAAAAGAAATAGAAACTTTATCGACTTTCGTCTATAGACAGTCTACAAACTTTGTATCAACAAAAGGCCAAATCTATAGAAAGGAAAGGTCGTCTATAAGAAGTCTATAGACTTTCTATACACAGTCTAAAGTCATTTTTGTAAGGGTACTACCCCTGTATATGCTGCTCTAACGGGCTAATTGTGGTTAAGCAGACCACGTTTAAAAGCGATCAAGTTATGACGCCAGGCGCACGTTGGAAATGCCGTGAGGCGACCACCCAGTTGTACATAGAAATCCGCTGTCTTCTGACTCTCGGCGCCTAACGCTCAGGCAATGTGTGTAGCCTTGCGATGACGGCATTCAGAAGCACTCGGTGGCGCTTGTTTTGCTTATGGCCAGTGCGTGGCGCGAAGTTTATCAAACAGACACTTCGGTTAACACCACACAGAAAGAGAGAAAGCGCTAGGCTGCAATCGGGTACATTAAAACTGGAGTGCTACAACCGTGTTTCTAGAAGAGCAAGCTTATCAGCATCCCTTCGATAAGGACGCATGAAGCGCGATGTTTCGTGCTCTGCAATGGACACGCAGGCGCAGTCGCCCGACGTGCTCGCAGTCTGCGGGCGAGCCACTTCACCAGCTCCTTGCTTCTGCTGATTAGGAAGCAATTGACGCGTCCATTACGCTTTTAGGGCGGCCCTTTTTGAAGCCGGGCGCAGCGCTATCGCACTTCAGGAGTGTTGTGACGAAAAACCCTGCTTGGCACCTTCTCCTCCCTCCCGGTCTTATCATGCGCGCGGCTTTTTCGCGTGCAGTCGGACGGTCAGGTTCGACTTTATCGAGTCTTTGGAGACACCTACTTCGCACTAAGCGCGCGCCCCGAGCATACAAGTCTGTATCAATGCTTTCGGGCGAACGCAACTGTGGAACTCCAGCGATAAGACGGGACCGGGAACTACAACATTGTGAGAATCCCGTGCGTGTGGCATCGGCAAATTTGCCGATCTATACGATGGTTCGCTGCTCTTTCCAATTTATCTTAACTGGTTCAAACTGGTTGTCACATGTTTTTTTTCTGGTTCAATGGCTTCTGCTAAATAGATGAACTAAATCTATGAGTCCAACTTGGAAACTGCGGGACACCGCATGAAGGCGGCAAGGCGAAGGGATTGAGGCACGAGCTTGTGTGTGCCATCTCTGTTGTGCCTCTCATCCTAGCCTGCTGCCCGCTACGGTGAACGGGTGTCCATATATATATATATATATATATATATATATATATATATATATATATATATATATATATATATGTGTGTGTGTGTGTGTGTGTATGTGTGTGTGTGTGTGTGTGTGTGTGTGTGTGTGCTCGTTTCTCTTGCACAAGCGTACGCAACACCACCCGCACCACCAGTTTTTTCACTTCCATACTCTTATTTACGCGCCTATTCGAAAAAAAAAGCCTTTCATCTGCGCTGAAAGTGGAAGTATTCAAGACACTTTTGCCGTGCCGACTACAGGGGGCAAAATCTTTCGCGCATTGGCGAATCGAAGCCACAGTGAGCTCCATGTACCGGCGCTCTATGAATCGGCGAGTTTTCCCGCCAGACAGATGGACGACCCTGGCGCCGCGTATCGACATCTCTTCGGAGCGGAGTGGTTTGCTCCACGGCCTCGGGATGGCGGTAGCTGTCTCGGCAGAAGCGGCAGTGCCGAGCTGCTGACTTGAACGGTTTTTCGGCGGCTGTCGTGTGCTTGGCTCGGTTGCTCCGACGCGCGCGGTGCGCCGGCACTGACCGCTGTGTAAGAACTGCTCGTACCGGTCGCACGTTTTGGCGTTAATTAAAAAGGAGGGAACATAGTTCGTCGAGCCCCGTTGACGAATATCAAGTGCAAGCGCCTGAAAGTTACTAATTTGTTTTTCGACACCCGCAACTCATGTAAGGTGAACGCGCAAAATGGCAAGCACGAAGCCAATGTAAATATAGACTGCGAATTGTTTTTACGTCGTTAGAGAAATTTACTCAAATGCAGGTTAAGTGTAAAACAAGCTGTACCAGACAGCTTGAAAATAAACGAATGACGGACACACATTTATTGTTAGGCGAAAAATTCTTCCCCTACTTGCGCAAGCTTAATGTTGCCGATGGTTTAACCACTTGTTTTCCAATGCTAAAACAATTCTGTTGGCTCCAAAACGCGTTTAGAGGGAGAGATTTGTTTCTAATAGTAAAATGTTCACTCTTTCGCACACTGTAGTAAAACTCGCAACGATTTGCCGACTCCCGACTTGTTTTAGTATAATGGGGAACTCGTATTATACTACAAAGTGAATTGTATAATTTTTGACAGATTAGTAGGTATGGTATAATTAGGTAGGTAAGTCTCTAGATTCAGTTCCAAAACTCTGTTATTTAAGATGGCGTTGAACCAGTCTAACTCAGCGCTCCAGTGAGGGAACCGCGTGTCGGGATGAAATTTTGCTAAAGGAACGTAAAATCTCGTTGATATTCACCGTCGCGCGCCAAGTACATTCACAGAACAATCCGTAGCGCGTTCATTGTTGTTTGACAGGTACGAATGTGCTCATGAAGGCCATGAATCCATCCCGAATTCCCCTCGTGAAGATAACTCTGCGCATGAAGTTGAACGTTAAGGTGGCCAAGGCTGCGCTAAGGGAGAAGTTGTGTTTGAAAATCCACTGCGAAGTAAGAAATTGTAGATACTAGAGGAGGCGTGCGAATATCGACGTTTTCGAATAAGAATCGTATACGAATAGTAAGAATCGAATAAGGAATAGTCGAACGCAGACGCACATATTTAAAACAGGCATATTTATTCTGGTATAATTAGGTACCACACTTGTACTGACTAGCGAAAGAAAGACAGCTCCCTATCAGGGGCTATTAGGATCAGTTTTAAACACAAGATTACTAGTTGCTATAAAGAAACGCTGCACGAATAGCCTCACCACATATTTGGAGCCTGATTGCAAGCAAGCTGTCCAAGGATATATGGCTTCTGAATAAACGGTTGCCGTATAATAAATGGTTACCGAAAAAAAATCAACAGTTATGAAAAAAATAATAATAAAGCTGCTGAACGACTTGTGTGTCGCTATCCCATGTAAAAGGGCTCGTTGGAAGGAAAACGCTGGTTGTAGCTTAAAAGATAAAACTGACTACATCACTAGACTGCCAAAAAAACTAAATGACAGACGACAGGCAAAAATAGCAGGTTGTCATGTACGTAGGCTTCCGCTGTGAAACTGAAAAAAAAAAAAAAGAGCCTAATTGTATATTTCGTTTCTGCATTCCTTTGAAAACAGCTGTCGTTGTCACACTTCTGATAATTTGACATACTTTGTTTAGCAGACGGAGAACAATAGCCAGATTTTACAGTCGGTTGTTACGATATATTTGACTAGTTTCGATCTTAGATAATATCGAATAGTTAATTTTCTAATACGAATAGTTAGTGTGCTATATTTGATACCTATTTGAAACTTGGAATATTCACCCACTAGAAGATACTTAAACTACCAATAATCATAGAAATTACTTATTTTAAAAAACAGGTTCCTAAAAAGGTTGTCTACGGGATCATAAAGGGAAAAATAATTTGCCCAAGGCGAGTTGATAAGCCACAAACTTCCAGACGAATGGATACACAACGGTGGAAATGGGAAAAAAGCCTTACATTTACAGGATGAAAACAGAAACAAAGGTCTTACGAGCATAATTTAAAAAAAAAGAAAGAACGAAACCTCTCTGTGATGCAAGCAAGAAAACAGCAGAAATTAACGCTAATTTACCACGCTACCCCACGCTATTTTCTGAATTAGTACAGGAGGCTATTAACGCCTGAAGGGCAACATTTTAGCGATATCAGCGCTAGAGGGCAGGGACACGAGGAGATTAAGGCATGAAAAAAAGAAGAGAGAGAAAAGAGAGGGAGGGAGGCAAGCACTATCAGCGCTATCAAGTGGGGCTGCACGACCATCACCGCTACAGTGAGTCACTGAGGCCAGTCGATATCATTAACTGTGTGCTTTGTTTTGAAAGCTAGCGACGTTTCTTTCTACCTGAAACTGGTCTGTGATCTAGCCGGTTAACGAAGTTCAAATAACATCGCGCTCGACATCATAAGGATGACAAAAGCACAATATGTGCTTGACTGCCTCTTCAAACTTACGCGGGTCAGTGAATGAGTAATTTATTTGGATGAAATTGGAACTGTTGGCAAATATTGCGTCGCCGCTCCTCCACAAACAAATTGTCCATTGATCAAATCAACATATTATGAGGCGATATGAAAAAAGCGTGCCGGATATAGAGCATATTTCGTAAGCATCCTTAAACTGACAATATAGAAGAAAAAAACAGCAACAAATCGGCACGTTCTCCACTTTCTGCAATTAAACACAAATCAATCAATCAATTCAAGCACGTATGAGTGCGTCTGACAGTGCAATAAGGTCTGAGTAGGCTTGCTTTGCAAAATCCACCCCTAACCAGGGGCGGCACAGTAGATTTACTTCTTAGTGGGAAACATGCGATGACACTGCAACTTCAACCAACATGCTTCAACGAAGGATAAACTGGGAAAAAAGGGGAATTCGAGACAGTCGGCGTGTTCCAAAACCAATATCACGGCAGTTTTTCGAGCTTTTTCGATCTGCTCCTGTGCTGTGTGAGGCACCCCCCACTACGTCCTGTACTTGGCGAAACAAACATGCCAAACTCCGAGAAAGAGGCAAAGAAACTAGGTCAACGTGTTACACCTCAGTGACTGTTATGCGACAGCGTTATCAGGGACATGCCCACCCACGCCTTTCATTGCACTGCCTCCAAGACCAGCCTTCGTTGCAAACAACTTTAAAATCTTTGCGAGGACACACATCGCGCACTGGTGTCACGAACGGCCCACCAAGCCATCACCCTTGATTACACAGTACCCCAGTTTTTCGAGTCTATTCGAGTCGGCCTGGTCTCCAGGACTGACTCACTTAATTTACTCGGCGAGACAGGGCCGAGCAGGTATGCCAAATCCCGGGGAGGTCCACAAAGAAACCTTCGCCTTAACAACCAAGCCAATGTTGGTGTTACCATTTGTATCTAAGACAGCGGTGGTTGTCTGCGATTGTGAATATACAGTCCCCATGAGCAAAATTGTGTAGCGAGATGCAGATGCTTTAACCGCATAGCCCCCTCATCTCCTCCCAAGTTAATAGCATTCAAGTGGGGTGGCCCCCATGACAATTTGTAGATTTGGGACGCCATATACTTATTAAGTATTTGCACAAAGGTGCAGCCGCCATCAGATTTAATACGAGCACGGAAGACACATTTCTAGTAGTTAACTTGGACACGTCACTCTGTTTGAAAGAAGCAAACAACAAGTATTTTGGAAATATTATGCATTAATCTAGGAGATTCAAGGGACCCCATCCAGAAATCACTATAGCACATACCGCAGTAGAATAAAAAAGGCGCATCTATTGTGTTCGAGCTAAATATCACAACGGCCGTCATTCTGAAAAATCGTTCACAGTGTTGCGCCTGTATAGGTTTATCATACACTGGACGGCGTCACTTTGCTGTGCAGCTACACCCTACAACATCTGTGCTTACACCTCTAACAGGCTTCTCTTTGTTTTCCTCGAACAGTGATCCCACTGCACACATAAGAAGTCACAAAGTAAAAAAAAAGCGGCGGAACCCATCTCACGGTGACTGTCCACGGTATAATGCGTTTAGCATTGAATAGCCGCCTAATGTAGTGCCACCGTCGAAAGTAGTTATGTATGAGGCGTGTACCGTAGCGGGATTCCTCTTGTGTACGTCCCCAAGAACAATCGGCGCCATCTAGCACCGGTGCGGCGAAGCCTGCGTGTCGCCTCCGAAATGAATGGCGCGACTGTGCGAGCGACTGCCTCACAGAGCGACCGGGCTCCTCTCACACGCTGCGCATTCCAGTGGCACTGCCTAGAAGTTCGCGCATGGCCTCCGAGACGATAAGTGTGGCGCACCGGTGCTTGCGAACACTGAGAATTGCTTCCTCCCTTGCCGCACGCCTTGTGGCACATACTCAGTGACCCGAGTTGGCGAGAACTTCATTGAAGCTCGGCACATAGCCAGTGCATTCATGGCGCAGCTCGCTGGAGTGTTGGCGTGAACTAGGTGTTCAGTGAAAAGCGGCACATACCCAGCGCATTTGTGGCGCAGCCTGCTAATGCGTCGGTTTGCGGTCCTTGAGGAACCATTGCGACGTGGTTTCGATTCCGCTCAGCATCGGAGTAACTTAAGGGATCATTTTCGTCCTTGTAGAGCCGCGCATTCCTGGTGGCACATACCTACTTTACAAGTTGGTGTCGAAGACGTTCATTGAAGAGCTGCACACACCTACTGGTGAATACCGGTGCAGTCCCCCAAGTTGGTATCAAAGGCTTTTACTGGAAACCAGCCGAGTGGCACATACCCAAGTGAGCGTCAAAGAGTTTCTTCGAGCAGTGGTGCCTACTGAGTCCCGCATCTACAGTGATCCATGTCGGCGCGAAAGAGTTCCCTAGAAGAGCGACAAATAATGTACACATTGCCCCATGCTCAGTGACCCAGTTTGGTCCGATGGTTGGATTCGAACCCTGTTACCTCAGCACAGCAGCCCCATTCGCTAACCATTCGACCACGGACTAACCAGCGACCCAGGTAGGCGGGAAAATGTTTAGATACAAACATACATAGATAGTTAGCCCCTGGAAAGTTCGTGAAGTATATCCTACAAATGCTAACGCGTTCAAAGTATATTCTGGAGTTCTATATGCGAAATTCACGATATGATTATGAAGTACGCCGTAGTAGGGGGCTCCGGATTAATTTTAACTACCTGGGGTTCTTTAACGTGCACCCAGTGAAACGTATACAGGCGTTTTTACATTTCGCCCCCATCGAAACGCACCCGCCGCGACCGGAATTTGATCCTGTGCCGTCGGGCTTAGGGGGCAGCGCAACGCCAAAGCCACTATGCCGCCACAGCGGGTAAGTCAATAAGTAATAGGCACACTAATAATCGCAAGGACAATAATAATAATAATAATAATAATAATAATAATAATAATAATAATAAAACGTGCAGCTGACGCTCACCATCTGCTGTAAAGAGAGGAAGGTCACGCTAGATAGAGGTGTCAGGATGCAGACAGTTCAATATGCAGTTCTTGCGAAGAATGCCTGCACGCTTTCAGTTAAAAACTATATTATTTTTTCTTGGTACCCGGGCGTTAACAAATATAAATAGAAGATCGCGGGTGCTATAAGGACGAAACAGAAGGCATATCGTCATCAAATGTATTAAGGAAGAGCTTTATATTTGTACACCTGGCTTATGTGGCAAGCAGACACTTTAAGTCGTAGCGGGTGCAACGATAAAGAGAGTTTCGTTTTATTTCATTATTCATTTTGCTATATATAAGAAGAACGATTTTATTTGAACATGAGCTAAACGCGCACTGATATACTGCAAAGCAGCAAAGATGGCATTCTGGATTTCTGAAGATGGCGCGCGATGTACAGAGCAGTGCCATGCACAGTAACGTGTTGGTCAGATAAGCTGAACAGAGAGTCTGGTGGACTGAAATCGAAGCAGTAATATTGTACGTCTTAATCAACCAAGCTTACTTGGCCAGCACGCGAGATGGAAGGTGTCTAAGGGCTAGAATATTTAGCCTCATACTACCTGTTACGTCAAAAAGCACGAAGAATAAATGCGTATTTTTGAACAAGTAACCAGCTTCCAATGTCAAGTACGGCACTCGCGGAATAAAACACGACAGGGAAACTTTTAAAGTAGAACACCCCACATGTTCAGTTACTCGAGAATGCCGTGTCACGCTGCTATGAAACTTATTTGTTTTGAAACGTATTCGAAATGTATATTGACGCGACGCGTGCTCTATCTAACTGTGCGAACCAAAATTACGCCGATGTCACATGAACTGGAAACGGTGGAAACAAAGTATGCGCATTTTAGCCCCAAGTTGTCGCGTTTCATTCCGTGAGTATAGTACATGACGTATTGTCCACCCTTTAAGAACACCTAACTGATCATGAATATACACTGCACTCTAAAAATGTTTACCTATGCGTCGCAGCATATCCCAGTGACTCTAGTGTTGCAGTACTGAGCTCGAGGTCTCGGATTGGATCCTGACCACGGCGGTCGCCTTTCGATGGAGGCCGAATGCAAAAACGCCTGTGTACCGCGCATTTCGGTGCAAGTTACGGAACCTTACGTGTGGATGGTAAACTTTATTCCGGAATCTTCCACTACGACGTGCCTCAGAATCAGATTAAGGGTTAGGCACGTAAAACCTCCGAATCTAATTAAGTAATTTAATTATTCGGGGCTTATCTGGACGCCCAATAATAATCGTCACCAATCATGCGTACACTTCCTTTACTAGATGCTGCACTCGCCACTTTCGAGTCAGGAACATGATGTCACTCTGATACGCGCGTGCCGTTCTTGACGTGAAAGGAATGCGAGCCCAACGTTCAAGAAGAAAAAATAAAAATGCCCGCAAAATAGACGACTAATATTTTTTAGAGTCAAGATAAGCCCCGATCGGTGCAAATTTTTATCAGAGCGTCTAACTACGCCATTCCTTCGACTATGTCTTCAAAATGTGGTATTGCCTAATTGCATCGCGCACGCTTTAATTTTCAGCCGAAGCAAATTTTCCCCTATGTCAACCTCAGAATATCCACGAACACTATATTAACCGAACGCTATTTTCTTCCCAATAAGTTCTTCAGAAATGGGACAAATGACTTCCACCTTGAGTAAATATACATGTTTTTATCCATGAGCCTCGGTACGGTCATCATCATCTTCCTGTATTTATGTCCACTGCAGGACAAAAACATCTTGCAGAGATCTACAATTAGTTCTATCTTGCGCTAGCTTATTCTCTGCCATCCACGACGGCGCTTTCATTCCCTTGTTGCGCAATCCGTAACTCTAATAGCGCAACCTACGCGTTAAATGACCTGCCTACGCGTTAGAGGCCTACGCGTTAAATGACCTACGTGTTAAATGACCTACGCGTGACCTACGCGTTAAATGACCTGCCCAGCTCCATATTTTTCTCTTAATATCAACTATAGAGTATCGGGTACACCCGTTCACACTCTGATCCAAACCGCTGCGTCCTTGTCTCGTAACTTTACGAATAACATTTTTCGTTCCATTTCTCGTTGCGGGATCGTTAACTTCTTCTCAAGCTTCTTCGTTAACTTCCAAGTTTCTGCCCCATATGTAAATGCCGGTAAAATGCAATGATTATATAATTTCCTTTTCAAGGATAGCGTTAAGGTGCTGGTCATGATTTGGTAATGTCTACCATATGCTCTCCAGCTCATGTTTTATATTTGTGTAAATTTCGTTCTTATAATCAGGGTCCTGCGTGAGCAATTGACCTAGATAAATGTACTATTGTACAGATTTCATCTTGAACACATTCTAGAAGCTGGCTGCCAATCATGAATTCTTGTTCGCTTGTCAGGCTACTGAACATTATCTTTGTCTTCCGCATATTAATATTCAACCCTAAGCTTAAACTGTCTCTGCTAAAGTCCTCCATCATTTGTAGGAATTCATCCTCAACGTTGCTGAACAGGACAATAGAGAGTTTTAGAATAGGGGCCCCAAACGTTTTGGGGCCCCAAA
This sequence comes from Dermacentor albipictus, assembly GCF_038994185.2. NCBI lineage: Eukaryota > Metazoa > Arthropoda > Arachnida > Ixodida > Ixodidae > Dermacentor > Dermacentor albipictus. Next base: position 199,827,103 of record NC_091821.1, on the reverse strand, counting down.
GAAATAGCGTCGAAGCCACTGCGCATGCGCTAGACGCAAACTGCCTTTGGGTTTTGCGTTGGGAACGCTATTTCACCGATTTAGCGGGAGCCCAAATAGCGGCCCCAAAAGTTTTGCGTCGGCATACATGGCGGCACCCATCGAAGCGACGGCTCTAACTATAGCACCAAACTGGGTTCGATTCGCGGTAACGCGTGAAGTTCGCAAGCTAGGAGAAGTGACTGCGGTTATCGCTTTCTCTCAACTAGCGTGTGTTATGAAGATTGACTCATTAGACGCCGCGGATTTTGAATTCGATTGTGGATTTTATGGCTCGTAGGCCTAACGCGGCTAAGCTTGGCTGGTGAAGGCTAGTAAAGTTGGTTTGCTCAAAACTAAACGCAACTAATTGTTTGCTACTTACAGAATAGCCTCTAAATTGTAATTAAATGCGAATACACGCAAGTCAAAATTATTATTCCTATCATAAAATGGTATATTTTATTTAATTATTTCTAATAGCTTTTCTTTGACGCCGTAGTGGCGCTGTCAAAGCAAGACGCTATCCGCAAACGTAAAACCCTATTCTAAAACTCTTCACTCCCACGTGCCCCAACGCTAACACCCGCAAAGCTCTTTGGGGCCACAAACTATAGGGGCCCCTATTCTAAAACTCCCTAATGTCACTGGCAAACCGTAGGTTGCCGAGATATTCGCCATTGACACTCACCATGAATACTTGTTAGTCTAATAGCTTGAATATTTATTATAAGCATGCAGTGCATAACACTGAATAAATTCTGCCTCCTTGCCTGACTTCTTTCTTGATCGGTATCTTTCCGCTTTTCTTAATGTACTTTTGGAGTCTTTATAGATATTAGCGAGGATATTAACATACGCCTCCTTTACTCTTTCATTACACAATGCTTCTGTGACTGCTGATATATCCACTGAACCAAAAGCATTTCTTTAAATCTATGAAAGTCATATACCGTGTGTCTCAGCTAACGTTAGCCAAAGTCTTCAGAGAAAGCAATGATTTAAAAAACTCAATGCAAGATACCGTTTGAGGACCTATGGTATTCGGTCGTCAGGCCTCTGACGACTGAACAATAAAGGTTTTAAAATCGTATCTTGTACTGTATTTTTTATCATTTGCCTTTTTTTTAAATGAGCTTGGCTAACGTTAGCTGGGACACCCTATATAGAGAGGTGGGTTGACTCCGCAGATTTCTCAATTACCTGATTAATGACAAGGACGTGATCCACTATACTAGAATATCCCATCTGGAAACCACCCTGTTGTCTAGGTGGACTGAAATCAAATGTTGCCCTGATTTTATTGGAAATTACATTGGTGAATATTTTATAAAATACTGAAAGCAAGCTAGTGTTCCTATAATTTTTCGTCTTCGTGGGGGATGTGACGGGGGGGGGGGGATGGGTAAAGACTTATAAGAAATGTTTTTTTTCTATTTTACTACCCAAAATATTTCACTTAACGAAGAATATATGCTTCAAATTTGATGCTGAAACGAGCATATTATAAATGCTTCAAACATGGCGCCAGACTTCCCACCTGTGAAGATCAGCTAAGTCTTATAGCGACTTGACACAACTCCCGTCTTCAAAAGAACTAGAAACAAGTAAAAAGTTGCTTTCTGTTTTTAGAATGGAGGATGTGGCTTTATAATTCATTTTGGCGTTTCAGAGTTTTGAATATTCCCCAAAAAATGATATTGCTGATCGTTGGCGGCAGTGCGTTCATTTACATATCAGGGATTTCGCTGATCGTAACTCAGTCTCTAAAGAATTTAAAGTACAAATAGAGCTGTCGTGCTGACATGCTACACTCAGAAAACAGAAATTCCTCATTCCTCATCAAATTTGAAGAAAAATCACAGATTGTGCGTAAACTGGCCCGCTGCCCAGCGCCAACACGTGGTCAAGCCGCGATCACGAAAGAGAGCCCCGTGAAGGTCTCTAGTATTTCATTCAGTTACCCAACAGCAATCCAAAGAGAAAAGCTACAGTAATTGGCAGGAAACATCTTGCAAAGGAATGACTCGTAAATGGTGTGAGAAATTATGGCCCTGTTGAATTTTTGGCCTTGATGGTTCCCAATCGAACACTTAAACGCGATTTCTAGGACACAATGTATTTTCTCACATAAGGAACATTGTATCCGCAACGAACAAAATGTTTAGAGCGAGAATTATTCCAATTGTTGTCATTTGTTTACTGCCATCTACTGAACTAAAACAATTAGGTTTTGTTAAGTAGAAGTGTTAATAAAAAAAATTCCATGCTAAATTGGCCTTGTAGGGGGATGTCAACACAGGAATATTTTTTTGAAGGGAATTACAGTGTGAATCTTTTTCCTTCAGTCCAGTCAAACACCATGTTTATGAACAATATTGACAGAATTTTCATCGATCAAATTGCTTTAGACATTTTTTTTAAATGTTCCTTGATTATGGTACGAAGACATCTAGATATAAAAGCTTACAATTCCCACACTTCTAAATATTTTAGACAGCACTCGGTAAGAATAATGAGAACTATCTTTACGAAACACCTGCGAATAAAAAAAAAGTTCGTTGAGAGGAATCTGCGAAATTTATACATTTTTTCACTTTCCGTACATGCCTACCAGCCCTCCTTAACGTCTCCCTTCTTATGGAGTCGTATAATGTTGGTATTGGTACACCTAAAGTCGTGAGGCATTGCTCTGATTCTCTGACTCAACGAACTGTTATACTAATTTATCCTGCCGCTTTTACCAGGTACAAGTCTTGCAAAGTTCTTCTAAATGCATTGAAAGTTACACATAGAGCTTCTGTATCGTGTTCGTCAATACTTCCGCATAGCTCATTATAGAAGTCCTCTACTGTCTTTACTATTTCATCTAATTTTCTGATGACATTACCCTGCTGATCGTTCACTGTATACATCTTTTTCTTACCTACGCAAAGTGTCATTTCAGTGATTTTATGCTGGCCACATCTTTACTGGTTCCTTAATCTTTCTGACGTTATAATTTTGAATGCCACTTACTTTCTTCTTGTTTATCAGTCTTGACAGTTCAGCGAATTCCATCTGATCTCTAGTTAGACCTCCTTCATTAAGTCCTTTGCTACTTGGGAGAGCTGACCTACTTGTTGCCTCGGTGTTCTATCTCACGCTTCAATTGCTGCTTCTCAAATCAGTCTAGTTATGGTTTCATTCATTACGTCTATGTTGTGTTCATCTTACTGTTCTAAAGCTGCATATTTGTTTGCGAGCACCAGCCTGAATTCACCTGCTTTTACCCTGATTGCGTCTATAGGTTGCCCTGTTTCCTATTGACTAATTTTACTCTTTCTCTCTTCAAATTAACATCAATCCTAGACCTCACTAACCTATATGATCACTTCATGGTTACTTTACCTAACACTTCTCCTTCCTCCATTATGCTGAGGTCGGCACAAAGTATGAAATATATTTAATTTCTTTTTTACTCCGTACGGCTTTTCCAGGTCCACTTCGTGTTATTGCGCTTCTGGAAGACGGTATTCGTTATTCGGAGTCCATTGCTTTTCGCGAATTCTGGCAGTATTTCACCTCTATGCTATTACTAGAGTCAATGCCGTAGTTGCCAATTGTTTGTTCATCCCGCTGCTTTTCCCCACTTTCCCACTGAAGTCGCCCATGACTATGCAGTATACAGGCTTTCGAATCCATATTTAATGTTCTACCCAAGCTCATATGCATGTATGTATAGTTAAATGCATGGTTAAAGTATGTAGGGTTAACGTTCCTGAGAATGTCGTACAATGATCAATGGTTGTAGCTTAGAAGCACAGCGCTGAGTAATGGCCATAATTTATGGTGCTAATAAAATAGTGTTGTACAATTTATGATACCGCCAGCCTAATGGTTATAAAAGCGCTTTCTGCCTTTAACAAGAATGCGTCCAGGAAGAGAGAAAAAGGAAAAAAGAAACATGACAGAGGTTTAAAGCTATTTCGACAAGACTTGCGGCACTTATATTTTCTTTGACTGCAACTATACGCGGCTGAAAGGTGGCGCAAATTACCTGGTGTCGCCTGGGACGCCGCTTCGCGTATGTACACCTGCCGTTTCATCGAGGAAGTTTAGTAGTAGAGCTCGGAGCACGAGGCTATACAATAAACGCCAGCGAGGAATGTCACATAGCGGTCGACAGAACTGCACTTGGCATGAAAGCGGAGAAGGCGAGCGTTTACAGCGCGTAGGCAGCGCGCTAATATTCTGGCGTCCCAGCAAGCTTGGAAAACGTCACGGCGCTTGCGGCTATCGCTGCCGGGCCTTGCGGTGCAACGCGGAACTGCGCGCAGACAAGCGGCGGATAGCGGCCCCATTTCATTCATATATACGCGTCGCCCACAGCGCTCCTCCGACAGGGCCGTAAAGATTTCCATTCCATCTGTGCGAACCCGGTAAAAGGACGCCGTGTACCTCTCGAACTCTTACTGACGGCCAACAAAGAAATGATCCCTTAAATGTCCATTGAGCTCAGACTTTTCTTTCACAAAGGACGCGAACGTTTGGGCGACCAAAGAAAAAAGAAAAGAGAAGGCGTCGAGTGAGGAAGAAAAGACTCGGAGAGGGGCAACAGCGATGGTGACGATTCATCGGCAACTTTCGAGGGAACTGGGTTGCTGCAGCGCTCGACCAACGCGCGCTCTCAAAACGAGCAAATGGACCGAAAAAAGAAACCGGCCAGAGTGATTACCGACGTAAGCAGCGCCAAAAGCGATGTTCGGGATGACTTCGGTGGGAGGACGGCGATCTTTTTCAGCGCCATCCCCGCGCCGTAAAGTGCGCGGTCCATTTGTGCGCGGGCGATAATGAAGCGCTGGCCGGACAATGCGCGGCGGCCGACCACGCATTCTGTATACACACGCCATTGTCCCGAGTCACGCTCGTTTTCGGAACATCGCAGCGGGTCCGCGACACTCGAGGCGCGACCTTCTCCGGCTGAGAATGTCCTTCCGCGCGTTCGCGCCCCGGGTGGCAACCGACGCGGCGCTGTTCTACAGGCACTGTGCGGCTCCCCCATTGACCACTTCCTCCCGCCGTGGTGGCCAACTGCCACAACCGAGTCCGGGATAAAGCAGCGCCGCCAACGAGCCGTCCTCAACGGGCGAGAAGCGGCTTTGCCACTTCAAAAGTACGGATGGATAATAAAAATCACCAGTGAAACGCATAAACCAACCGGGCAGACAACACGCGTCCGAGCGGAAAATGCATATACAGCCATATCACGTAAGCGTATAGAATTCCAGCGTGCGCTCTGCTGCGCGTGTTTTTCTTCGCCCCATGCGTCATATCTCCAGCTTCTTCGGCAAGAAGTTGGTTTGACAGCAGCTCGTCGCTTTCTACGCCCCGATTGTCCATAGAAAAGAAGTCACGGCTACCGGTGCAAGCAAGTATCAGGCGCTTCATCCGCGAAATCACGCAGCTGTGCGCTGTGCCCGACATGCGAGCGCGAACGGCCGCGAAAGAGGTCGTTGTGACCCTCTGAGCAACTCGAGTTTTGGCTCCTACAGGGTTAACTCCGCCTTGTGCGCGTGCCAGACAATGCGGGTGGAGCAACGCTAGTGCGTAAACACTGACTTCCTGAGCTGACCCGCAAGATTCCGCAGACCAACCGACTTCGCTCAACCCCGCTAAAAAAAATATGGGAAAAAAATGAAGGCGCGGCAGGCTCCTCCGTGCGAGCTCTCTCGCAGGCGCAGCCCATTAGCCTACAGCGCATGCATGCCGTGCCTGCCTGCCTGTATGCGGCACTTTGCTACGTATTTTGATCTTCTGCGGCGATTTATGACGAGAAGGTCGTGGCGTGTATATTATACGCGCCGCGGGAACGCCACGTCACCTAGCGCATTACGTGCTCCACGAGGCGTTCGGCTCTTCTTCGGGGAAGGGAGCAAGCAAATGTGGAAATTTCAGAGCGCACGGTCAACCGGCTTGCAGCTGCGGGTGCTGCGCGAAAGCGCGTTTGCGACAGGGCTGAGGAATTGTCCTCTGGGGACGCTCTTCGGGAGTATCGGAGCTGCGCATGTGCGTGCGTTACCGTACGCCTGGACCACTGACTCGCACCAGAACGGCAGGGAACGCGCCCCGTTGCTACGTGTAATCACCTCATCCACGCTCTTGCTCGGATATGTAGGTATCTGTGCTGCATGCGGTCGTGCATAAGAAGGAAAAAGAAGAGAGAAAGATAAAATCGTGCACTGGGTATCGAGACGAAAAGGAAAAGGGGAGGGGAGAGTAGAGCTTCGGTGTTTGCAACGCCTGCTTCAACAACATGCATACATGTGATACACAGCGTTCCTACATGTTCCATATATTCAGTCAGGCGGCCTTAAAGCGACCCACGGGGCCAATGTTTAAGAGTCATGGTTATTTCATACTTTTTTTCTTGTGTGCTAGGCACATTTCTTGCACTACACATCGAGTATTTCGTATGAACAATGAAAATGTATTCGAGCAGACGAAAAATCAATGTCTGTTGTGTTAGCAAGGAAAAAGAGAGAGATAAAGAGAACGGGGATAGAGATGTGGGAAGAAAAGGAGACGAGAAATGTCCTCTTTGGTTTCGAAGACGGCCAAAATTTACAGCTTTCTTCGCTCGTCAGGGGTGGAATGAGGAATGTCTTCTTTCTCCTTCAATCCTTTACTAGCGAAGAAAGAGCAGGATGGTGGGGATAGGGTTACACAGTTCGTGGCCACGCGATTTGCCTTAGTGAAGAAAAATTACGGTTACGATACTCCCTAATGCGAAATTTGAGCGCAGCTCTATACGTGTTTTCATTTCGCAATATATTGAAGCAAAGAGTTTGAGAGAGACACGTAGCAGAGTCGTCGATCGTCGAAAATCTGATCTGCCGGTCAAGCACATCGGCTTTTATACATGAGTCGTCGAAGGCTCCAGTGTAATCGCTTGTGCCGCGTGGCTTCCAGAGCGTTCTAAACAATTCGCGTCGCTCATACAATCCGACTACAATATCGCAAACAATGACACGACGAAACAAGCACGAACGATACCAAACCAAGCTAACGAAACGAGCGCGAGCGAGAGCTCACGTGAGGAGACGATAGTACGAAACGAGCGGTCCCGCTGAAACCAGAAACGAGAACACATCGAGCGGTTGGGCGGGTCCACATGACACCAGTATCCCGCGCGCACGTCGCTGAAGGGGCCGCTCTCATTGGTCTCTGCCGTTCGCGGCTCGCGTCTTTCACCTCTCGCTCCGCGTTCGCTCTTTCATGTTTCGCTGTGCTCGTTCGCTCGGTTACGCCGCCGAAGCCGACGACACCGACGCACACGCTTGCCGCAGCAACGGGCGCCTAAGAGCTGCGCTCTAAAAGCGAAGCTAAACCAACGAAACAAAATCAGAACATAAGATCAAGCCTGCTCAGATTCGCTCCTTTTGAATGAGCCACGTGAAAGGACTTTAGTGCCCTCTCGCTATACCATGTAATAAATAACAAGGCTCACATCACGAAGGATAGAGGAGGCACTGTAATTTCGTTCAGAAGGTGTTGGATGATGAAGCACCGTTTTCTTGTTGTTATCGTGCGTTGATCATGTAATAAAGCAACGAACAAAACAAAACGAGGCCATAATTACTCATCACAAGCCGTTCCACACAGCGAGAAACGGAAAGGAAGCCCTCTTGTGATGCCCAGGAATTTCGGACATAGCCCCTTCGGCAATTTGTTAAACTTCGCCGCAATACACCAAGGTAACTCAATTGGCAGTCTTTTCGAGAATTATTTTTCGAAAGATCAACCGAGTTTCAACAAGTTCTTGTTAGCAACGTCGAGAGGGTGCTTCCTTCCTATACTATCCTTATTTAGCCCACTTAGTCGGCTGTTAGTTCGGAGATATAGCAGTGTCTTTGTCAGGGCCAAAAACGCTGTTATAACGCACTACTAAGTGCCGACTAAGTGCCGATGAAGTGCTATAAATACGAATGTTACTAAAAGAAATTACCCTCTCGACGTTCGTACTTCAAACTTGTAGAAGCTCGGCGAACTTGTGAAACATATATATATGTAAAATGCTGGTCATTAGGTTGGTCTTTGCGCTGAAGCTCAACAGAATACCGAAGGGGGCAATGTCCAACATTTCCGGGCGTGGCAGTGGCCTACTCAGATTTACGGTGCCGGTAGAACAGCGTAGCGGCCAAAAGCGGCGGGAATAGAGATCGGCTGATTGGTCCTTCAACGTCCCTTTAGCGTACGCCAAAGAGGCTGAAGGCGAAAGCCTGCGAGCTGAAGAGACGTTCATTATATGACTTAACATTCTCATTGCAACGCGTTGTTACTTCTTATTACTTGTTTTCTCACACCAAAGGCGGAAAACACGCGCAGACAACACGCGCCGTGGGTTCAAGTGCCTTAATTGACGCTACCTAAATTAGCTGTAGCCTTAATTAAATTCGCCCTAATTAACATCAAAGGTCGTGGGTTCCACGCCCACAAATGGTTTAGAGTGCGACTCCCACCAAAAGTTGAGGGTTGGAGTGCATTAATTAACTCTACGTTAATTAACTATGACTTAATTACCTTCGCCTTAACACGAAAGGTCGTGGGCTTGACTCTCACACAAGCTCGAGGGTTCGGCTTCTACCGAAGGTCGTGGGCTCGAGTCCCTGAATTAACTCTGTCTTAATTAACTCTGCTTTTTTTTCCCCACGATGAGCGGCATCGGAGCCAGCTGTGGAAGAAACGACGACGAAGGCGCTAGCAGTGGCACGAGCGCGTCTCTGCGCGCGGCGAGCTCACATGGCTTTCTGTATACCGCACGCCGCGTTTTTAAGGCGAGCCGTCTGGTGAGGCATTTAAGGCTTTCGCCTTAAAAGACCAGAATGCTCCAGCATTGATTTCCCTAGTATAGTTCATGTAATAACCTCCGTAGTTAAGCAGTCCTCCCCCATAATTTTTCCCGTAGATCCCTTATGAATCGCTATATCTTGAACATATGTTTTTTGCATATTTTCGCTTTACTATTGTTCTTTACCACTGAGGTGTTCTTCGGCAGTTTATTTACCAATAAATTTTTCTAGTCTTTGACTTACTGTTTCAAAAGGTATCATCCTGCAGCCAAATATGACCACTATATAAGAATGATGGCATGATGACTAATAAAACAGTTCAACTACAATCGTACGTAACAGATGCTTTCTGATAATTGTAAGACAAAACTTGGTGAACTGCGGTACAGCAAAGGATTTGCGGGATGCTTACGTAGCAAGTTACAATTTTGATGATCCTCGAGTACTAAAAAAAATTTGTGCGGGAACCATCGACGACGCTTGTCAATGTAAGCGAACAGGCGAACGTTTCAAGAAAGCTGTTCGCTTTACTAAAGAAATGATGTTGTTTAAGGCGTATGTTTTTTTGCTGCGAGGATATTTAGGTAGCGTTTGTTGCTTCCTTGTGTAACTGCATACAGGACAGAGCCGTTAACCAGAACATCTGTAGCGGTAATATAGCTGGTTATACATATTAGCCGATGCGCATACGTGGGTTGTCTCAGCGGCACGAGCGCCGGCGCAGAAGGCAACTGCCGTTCTCGTCTCCTGAAGCCTCTGCCGGGGGAGAGGGTGACGGGAGAAGAGTAGGGCTGTCCTTCCCGAACTATCCACCGTAGAATGTGCGCCAAGGCTCTTGCGCGGCAGCATGCTCGTCATCAAGGCGCCGAATGTGCCCCGCGAGGCGGTTGCGTGAGAGCACGCGGTCTTTGAAGCGGTGTCTTTGTATCGGCAGCTAAGTCCGACCACGGCCAATCACCTACCAAGAAAATGGGTGAAAAAGCCAAAGAAAGGTATTTGCCTAAAACAGTGGCAGCTTCGCCCGAAGGTGAAGTATTCAAAGCGATAGCAGGGTTTAGCGTTGCACTGAAGGTGTCCCAGAGCGCTGGCGGGATTAGGAGCGCCGCCAGCAGTGGTGCTGTAGCCGTTGCACTTCGATGATGCACGAGACCGAAGGGAAACCGTCGGCGTTTGTCAGTGCCCAAAGCAAGTATTAGATTTAGCCTGACGTTTCCTGTCCGTTCTCTTCAGACCGGTCCATGCACCGCAGTGTGGTATGTAAACAGCTGCTCAGTAGGAACGCTAATGTGTGTGCGCACAACGCTCATGCGAGCAGCGGAAGCCAGAACGCTGCTCCGGCAGAGCCGACTGCGTAGAGCATGATGGTGCTCTACGCACCATCACGCTACGGTGGTGACGGCGTCCAAGCCTCCTCAACGGCTCTAGTGCCCGACTCTACCGATGATCTCGTCCAAGATATCGCCAAGCTAACACTCTAGGTTATTACGAATGCCTTCGCATCCGCCAGTGGTTGCACCGTTGTACTTCACACTGATACAGCGCTTCGGCCCCTCCGTCTTGCACCCGTCCTGCCTGGCAACGCCGCCCACGCTTCTCTTGGAGAGAATATAAACACCGGCACTACTTCGTCCTCCAAGCCACCACGGTATGCTTTCGATGCTTTCTTGGTGGTGGAACCGGCTGCCGTGACTACCACAACGACCGCACTGTCCGTGGACACCGGTCCTGGCTCCTTGGGCAGCTGGACAGGCAGCCTGGCGGAGGTGAGGCGCTGCGACTTCCAGCAAACCCGCTTTTGTAAAAATACGGCCATTTCGCGGCTCACGCTATCAATGCCTTGGGTGGTCGTCATGCTTGGCCAGGCTAAAAAAATGATGGTTGGTTGCAGCACAGTGACTTTGCGGTCCAACCAAGGCACGAGACAACTACGCAGGCATCAAGCAGGGGTCCTGGCCTGAATAGAATGCAGCTCTGATAGCTATTTTCGGCCCGCTTCCTTATACCTGCGCGGCCCCTACATCCTCAGGCAACAACTGCGACTCATCGTCGTCGAAGACCGCGGATGAGAACCAACGGTTCAGTAACAGCGGCAGCAAGTCGAGCCCTCAGCCGCCATCGTGTCAGTCAAAGGCCTCCGGTTCGAGTTCCAAGCTCCACGTCGGCGTTCTCAGCCATCCATAGCGAACCCGGCAGCAAGGCCTCTAAGACAGCGGATGAAACTGCATCAGCAGTGGCGCCGACAACAGAGGAATGTGATGACGACGCCGGAGATGTGCGGTACTGCGACCCTTGGGACACGGGCCCAGCCGCCGTGATTCTGCGGCTGCTGAGGGCCGAAGAGCAACTCAACAAAAGCCCGCCTTCGGCAGGGTGGGGGGGATTGGGGGGGGGGGCGCCGTCCGTCGACGAGATAACCCGCCAGCGGCACATCTACGACACAGCGTTCAACTTGCGTATCAAGCAGCGAGATTCGGACCAGGGCTTGGGCCGAATGGCCCAGAGCCATGTAATCCTCCTTCATGCGCTGCAGCAGCAGCCACGTGCAGGCCCCCTCTACCCGGTGTCATCGTCGTCTTCGTCTTCGAAAGTGTCGGTTATACCAGGTCGCAAGGGAGGCATCACAAGACAGCCTTTATGCCAGGATGCCTGTTGCCCGAAGCCACCACCGCACCAGGGGAGCAGTAGCAGCACTTCAGTATCTTCTAGTGTTCAGCAGCAACCAGCCCCAACACCTCGTGGTTCCAGCAGCTGTGGCGGTGGCAATCCTTCAGTTCCGATTCTTGCTACCAGAGGGTAGGGTTTGGCTTTCAAGCAAGCCTCAGCGGTCGACAAGGCCATTTACCCGAACCATCCATTACCACGGTCCTCTATTTCTGAGAACCCCCTCAGCGGCACCTCTCGGCGCTCTCGCCGTTAAGCGCACCATCCACGCAGGTGTCAAGGTGTTCCCTTCAGAGTCAGTGCGATGTCCAAGGCGTGGGGACCACCGCAACGAAGGGGAGCAGATGGCTCTGGCAGCCGTGCTGCTCAATATCTTCTTGTATATCCTAAGACAATGTGTCGTTATTCTTCCTTCCGACAACAGTCCCCGCAGACCTGACGAGAAGCGTGGCCGGCAAGGTCCGCTGCAGCCAGTTGCTGCTAATTTAGTCATGCGGCAAGCACGGTAGCGCTGCTTCAGAATGGCTCCGAATGTGCCCTCCAGTCATTCAGAGCATCACTATCCGCGGACAGCCTCTCCAACTCTTCCTGTGATAGTCCTAGAAAACCTGAGGAGAAGCGGGGAAGGCTGGTAGCAGTCGCACCACTCACAGTAATCAACGGAACACTCTTTAAGGGAATCTCCTCAAGTTCGGCTGAAATTGACAATGCTGAGTGGCGGGATAATTGTCAGGGAGACTTGCGACCAGCGCGCAACAATCAGTGCCGCCCGCCAGAGAAGCTGGTTTTGTGCTGGAAGGCTCACCAATGAAGACTTCAGTCTCTGGATAACTTGTCTGCATGCTAAATTGTGTGATTGTAGGCCGCGCCGCAAACTTGCAGCATGGCCTAGTTTGAAGACGGAGTGCACTTAGTCTAGGGCGTGCGCAAGCAAGCACGAAGACGACGAGACAAAATAGAACACCCAGCCCGGTGAACACGTTTTGTCTCTGTTTCTCCTGTACAGTGCCTATGGGCGATTGATTTCCGTCTCATAGTCATTGAAATCGCCAAGTTTATTAAGTGAGATATCCGGTTTGGACATCAGTCGTACTGCTCTTTGTGTTATAGGAGTAATAATCCCACTGTATTAGTCACCTTGGTCAGTGCGGCCAGAAAATGTCGTTGTCGCTCAGCATGTGCGGAACATCGCTCTTGATTTCAGTTCAAAGTTTCCTGCTGACGATACTGCCACAAGATTCTCGACGATTCTTCGAGATGTGCGAATACTGCCAACTATAAGGATATCGTGTTTAACGTTGTGGCAAGGTGGCACTTTGTGGTACAGTCGCGTAAAGACTCTCTATTACAATCACATTAAGATTACGGTCCCCACATTTGTAGTGCATACATGTCACGCAATTATAGCGTACCAAAATGTGCAAAGTGCAGGTTGGACAAGCTCCCTTAGCTGCGAAGCAATCTAAATTGGTGCTAAACATCTATTCCTCCCTTTATGTCCCTGATTCCTGGCTTCCCTGGCATCATGACTCAAGGGCATGAGTATCTGTGCTTGTGTCACTCAGTTGACGAACTATCGAGCTAATGTGGTAAAATATTTCGACCCAGCGAACAAGAATAAATGAACACGAAGCCTGCGTAGTTCTTCAGAGTACAGCGATAAATTTAACTAAAGCAAGACAACGCATGATCACCATGTGTGGCTGCAATTACAGAAGCATTCTAATTGCATTGCCCAAAGCACAAAGTTACAGCGACTACTGGAATGCCAAAATCGTGAAAAAGGCGTGCTTCCGTGTTGCACGTGTTCGTCAACGTTGTGCGGCTGCGCTTGGTATCGACATTGGATTGGAGAAACTTTATTTATGCCTGCAGTTGGGCGCTCGCGCGCCCCGACGAGGGCCTACGTCATCCTCGAAGTTGCCGTTACTCGGCGCGGGTCTCCGCTCGCCGTTGCCGGCTCGCTGGGTCCGTGCCTTTCGAGCGCCTCGAGGACCTGCTGGACGGCCCAGAGCTGATCGTCTCGGTCGTAGCTCTTCGCGGCTGCCTCAAGCCGCGGTGGGAGTGTTCTTGATTTAGCGTTTTCTGGATATTTAATGCAGTCCCACAAGATGTGCGTGTAGTCTGCGGTCTCCCTCCGGCAGACTCTGCACATATCTGTCGGATATGTCTCGGGGTACATGCGATTCATCAGTTTCGGGCTCGGTAGCGATCCGGTCTGGAGCTGTCTCAGTACTACCGCCTCCGCTCGACTCAGTCTCGGGTGCGGGGGTGGAATAGTCCTGCGAACCAAGCGATAGGCCTTCGTGATTTCATTGTAATCCGTCATGCGGTCCTTGGTTCCGAACCACGTCGGACGGTCTGTCGCCGGGGCGCGGTTGGTTAGCGCTCGCGCCGCGGCGTGTGCCGTCTCATTATGGTTCTCATTGCGTTCCGACGCGTCGCCCGCGTGCGCCGGGAACCACTTGAGTCGTACTTTTCGTTCGTCTAGTTTTACCGCTCGCAGTACGCGCTCAGCCTCCCTGCAGATTTGCCCTTTGGCGAAGTTTCGCACCGCCTGTCTTGAGTCACTCAGCACCGTGTGGCAGTCTGCGTCGGCGATGGCCAGGGCGATGGCTACCTCCTCCGCTTGTTCCGCTTCGGTGCTTCTCACGCTCGCTGCCGTCTTCGTGGCGCCGGTTGACGCCTCTATGACGACCGCTGCGAAGGCGTTCCGTTGGTATGCCGGCCGCGTCCACGTACCGCGCGTGTTCGTCGTTGGCATGCTGGTCGATGAGAGCCTTGGCCCTCGCCGCTCTTCTTCCCTTGTTGAACAATATCTATCCATCTCATCTTCGCCACCAGTCATGTGTTTTTAGAGTAGCGGCACCCAAATTAAAAAATAAAAGTTGTTTTGACAAAAGGGGAATGACTGCTATATAAAAAGTAATCGACAGCTGCTCTTATCCTCCTGCTGTGATGGCAAATACGTAGTTCATACAACAGCCACCGATTAGACCTGTTTCGTATAAAGTTGGTATACCGTGTATGGGCGTTTTTAGGGTACTTTATGTAGGATAGGAATGAAACATGGCTTACTGTGGAGCATGAGTGTCAGGAAGTCTGTTTAGCACGAAGTTCTTAGAGAAAAGCGAAAAAAGGTTAGCTAAACAGAAAACTGCGGATGCCCCGAAAAAGAACTCGAGCCAGCTGCCAAAATATTTACTGCAAATAAGCCTGATACAGCACGGTGGAAACCTCTAAACAATCATGGAAAACGTAAATGTGACTCGGCAGTTTTCCTTTTTTTATATTGTAGACAGGATGCGACTGGTTGTTGTTCACTGCAGCGAACGGCTCCTTGGGGCAGCGCGGAAACAGCCGTGCGCAACGGACGAAAAGTTGACTTACGCCGCTTGCGGCAACGGGATGTCATAAATACTATATATTACGACAACTCTCGATAAACTCTGCTTAAGATAGCAAGTGCGGCTAATTTTCTAGTCTTGAAGATTCAGAGAATATGCAGGAACTGACGGCGTCGTACCGCCTGAAAGCAATTGGCTTCCTGGCAGAGTTGGTTAAGTATGCATAAAGCTGCAAAAAGATTCCTCCTGGTCTGGTGATCAGGACAAGTTTATACAGTATACAGACATATATAGTGACGCCAAATGACGAACAATGAGCCAAGGAACGCACACGGTTAATAGCCGTTTTAAATTGAAATGTACATTTATTTATGATTGTGGGTAAATATTCTTATTAGTTTCACACATGTAGTAAACGAAAAAGGATAAAAAAAAGACAGCTTAGAGATTACAGGTCACTCCGCTGAGGTGTGTCCTCTAACTGGTTCACTGTTCACTGAACAGGCCCCAGGAGAACTGTGGCCTGTTCGACGGCTAAAGATAAATGCTCGATTTTCTTTTTGATGCCAGGAATGGGGAAGAAGGCGTGGAGAGGATGTAGGCTACCACAGTCGTAAAGATGGTCTTGCTGTAGGCGTCAAATTCCACGGTAAAGCTGCATGAAGGGCAGTAAAATACCTCTGAAAGATAACCTAGCCTATAGCCGCAGGAAGAGAAGAGATATCGCGCGATTGAAGCTAAGCGAAGCGTTTGATGTGCATCCTTAAATAATAATAGTATTTGGGGTTTTACGTGCCAAAACCACTTTCTGATTATGAGGCACGCCGTCGTGGAGGACTCCGGAAATTTTGACCACCTGGGGTTCTTTAACGTGCACCTAAATCTAAGCACACGGGTGTTTTCGCATTTCGCCCCCATCGAAATGCGGCCGCCGTGGCCGGGATTCGATCCCGCGAACTCGTGCTCAGCAGCCCAACACCATAGCCACTGAGCAACCACGGCGGGTATGTGCATCCTTAAAGCGTCAACACGAATGTATATATGCTGTGATTGCGTGCATGTTCTTGTGCGATGACCGCAGTTGCTGCCATATACATATACGCCTGGGAAGGCCACGATATAGTTACACGCCTTGAGTTGCACAGACTGCAGGTCGCGGATGTTGGTCTTACATATGTCTACATATGTCGCCCTGCATAGGAAAGTGTAGCGTATCAAACCCAGAAAGAGCGCATTTTGGAGTTCGGGCATCGATTGCGCAGGCACGCTCCGTGAATTTTAGGGCGTTAGCAGTCATAGTTTCTTCCTCAAAAAGGAGACATGAGGGCTGCAGGACAAGTCGTGATCTCTTATTAGTTCTAGGAAATGGCGCGTCTCTTCAAGAAAGCGCTTTACCGATTGGTCCTAATGATGTGCGTTCTCATTGCCTTGAACCTGTAAACCATGAACGAGCATTTCTCGAAGGACACCTCCGGACGTCGTGCTCGAAGGTAATCGGACGTTAGCATGGCAGCTTTCTGGAGTACGCATCTACGGACGCTTCAATCCGGATGACCAAATACAGATATCTCCATATATCGACACATGAACGGATCGAAGAAGCGAATCAACAAGGCCGATCAGCGTCAAGCTAAAAAGCCTGGGATTCAGGACTCAACTTGGAGGCACACCACAGCGAATCTCATGGTGCAATGTAGCAACATCTCTTGTTAGTGCAAAAAGTGACCTCTCATTGAAATAGCTGTATGTCTAATGAAAGACACGCCTACCTAATCCTACAACTCCGAAGGCGCCAAGGATGTCTTCTTGAGTTACGTTATCGTAAGCGTCTTTAAGTTCCACGAACGTCGCCTCGGAATAATTTCTTTTGAATTTTTTGTTGGTGCACAGACAAAACAAGGTCAATGACGTTGTCTATAGAGGAACGTCTGTACAGGAATTCCGCCAGAGCATCAGGACATATCTCTTATTGCTCTAGATACCACTCTAGACGTGTCAGCCCCATCCTCTCCATAAGCTTTCCTAGACAGCTGGCCAGTGCGATGAGACAATGAGGAACGAAGTCTAGGGGCGATTTATCTAGTTTAAGCAGCGGGATGATGCGGACGGACTTCGCAGGAGGAGCGAAAGCGTCGCGCCATGAATTTTACTGAGCCCGAAGAGTATACGTCACCTTGTTTGGCCGACACAAACCGCTCACACAGCCGTCACGTGGGAACACTACAGGGCGCTTGTGCGCAGCGTTCATACCACTGATGGAAAGCACGAAGCCGTCATCGCTCCGCTTCCAAGGCGACTGAATGAAAAATCAGCTGTGCGTCCACTTGGCTTCTTTATCGTTTTGCAGCCAAGCAGACCACCTGTCGTCCGCGTGTTTGCGACAAGCGCTTATCGAAATTCGGCAGAGACACGTAAGGGTGCTCACGTGTGGGAATGCGAAAGCATTATAGTCCCTTTGGTGACAAATATTTTTTTCTTTTTTTTGCGCGCGTTTCTTGTTTGCGCAGGCTCTCCCCAGCGTTATAACTGCGCTTCAAGAAGGCCAAATGAAAACGCGCTCGCTTGGCAGGGAGGAGTTCCTAACTAGAAGTACCGCTCAGTGGCGGCCAAGTGGACATTAATGCTTTTTATTTGATGCACTCATGACGTGGCGCCACCTCCCACCAATTGGCCGCGCCGTCACGCGCCCAACGACGCATCCACTAGGTCACACGTTTAGTCAGCCAGATGGCTGCGACGTGACGTGCGGAATGACGCACGCACTAGTGGAAGTCGTAGTAAGGAAGATGCGTGTTCGGGTGGACGGCGCTCTGTATGTTTCTTGAGAATGAGGCAGTTGACGAAGTTCTAAGGCTGTCTGGCGTTAACTAATTTGCAGTGGGAGTCATAGCATCATCATTCGTCCAATTGCTGCATATCCAAGAACTTCTGTGCTTTCCACGCACTGACCTGCCCCTAACGCTCGCTCCGGTGTTCGTGAGGACACCGTTCACGACTTCTTGGTTGGTATCACGCCAGGAAGCAAAGCTATAATGACTCTGGTCATGTCAGCAATGCCACAAGAGCTTGATGACGCCACCGAGAGTCTGACGTCGCTTGTCGCACGCAGTCTGCTCCTCCCGCTGTCTGACTCGGCACTTCCAAAATTTTATAAATTCCAAGACAACCCTGCGCGATTTCTGCAGTTTGCCGCTTCTTTCAGTAACCGTCATGGATGGCCCGATGGCGTCAAACGATCGTTTGCCGAGAGAAGGCTTCGAGGCGCCACCGATGCTTGGGAAAGCTGCCAAGGTCACGCGTAGCGGTAACGGTTTCACTGGTCTGCACCACTGCAAATGATTTCCTGTGCATACGAGACCGATTTAAACGGATGCAAACTATAGCCGACAAGCCCTATCTGAAGTCGTCATCGTCGACATTTATGGAAAGTTGGGGCACCTAGGTGCGTGTACCTTATTTGGCCTTCTCTTACGGATAAGCAGTACGTCCTCGAAGCATTGCTGGGTGCCGTTCAAGCTCCCATTTTGACGACACAGGCCGCACACTTATATAAACCGTAAAGCTGCCGAGCGGCAAGGGAGCGGAAGTCACCGCCAGGCTGTCGCTACGCAGGATGCTGTTTCTTTGCAAGAGCCGCAAGAGTCATCCAGTCAAAGTAGCGGAAGTTTCTGCAGCATGCGCTAATGTAACGACGTCACAGACTTCCCACAAAGGCTGTAGAACCATAACCGGGCCTACTACGAGACAGGCCCGTTGCCACTGCTTCAAATGCGCATCGGTGGCATCAATGACATATATGTGCTCTTGTGGACATAGGTGCTAAGTGGACGGCACTTCTTCAACACTTTGCTCCATCTAGCGTTCGACACTAAAGTCAGCGTCCACTGCACTGCTTTTGCCTTGGTAAGAATGTGAGCCAGTCGTCGGTTCCGGACAGCTTCTGGTAGAGAGCTCATGCCATCCGATGCAGTCTTCGAGGCATGCTGATTTGGTTTTGAGTTCCTACTAGGGTTGCCAGCCATTCCGAATTTAGTTGGACGGCACCGACTTGTGTATAACCATCCCGAGTACCGACTTGAGCGAACCGGGAACGCGAAATATCCAGAATATTATTGTTTTTTTTTCTACCGATTAAAGATTACTAGAAGAGTTTTTCTTATTACAACGCCTGAAAGCTATGTTGCACATTCTTCTCTCTTGTCTTTTGTTGCACTTGCCATGAACATAAAGGCGGTTAATTCTGGTTTTCTCGTTTCCACTTCTATTGTAGGCCCTTGGCGTTAACTTTGTTGAAATGGCGTTAACATTGTCCCACATGCACACTATACATTTTAACACCCTCAAGGGTGTAAATAAGTTTGTCTCCAGACGAGCACTCTTAGGATGTTAACGCACGCACCCTTGACTCTAATACACGGACCCATATCTCTGAACGGTGGATGTTTGGCTGAAGTAGGGGCGAAATGAAAGAAAAATGTCCCCTTGAGCTGTTCGAGCATGTCGTCCTCCACCGGCTATAACCCTTCCTTGAATGTCAGAGCTTCTGCCCACACACGCAATTAGGTTTCCGCGCCCAACTTTCCAATCGGGGTCTCCTCTTATAATTCAAAGAGGGCATTATCGACACACGAAGCAAGACACAACAAAGGCCCTAGTGGCACTCGACTTCTAAGGCGCCTTGGACAATGTATTCCACGATCTCACCCTGAAATTATGACATATCCTCTCGCTGCGAAGAGCCCGTATAAAATTATGTCCGAGCGTTTCTCCGAAACAGGACGGCAACAATATCGGGACAGGCCCTTTCTGCTCACGCGAGATGAGTACGCCGGAATAGGCATACCCCGTACTCTGATCGGTGCTATCCCCCACACTCTTCAATATGGTCTTCCCCGGCCGCCCAACTACAAACAATCCCGGACCTCCGACACGCAGAGTAAGTGTACGATATCAACCTCTGAACTACCTAGCGATAAGATATGGACATCTAGGACCAACTCCAAGGGGCTGTAGAGGTAGTCCAAGCATACGTGCGTGGCGGTGGCCTTGAATACTCCCCCAAAAATTCTGAGCCACTCCGACACAGCCGTATTGCAAAACCCAGCATCCAGTGTCCAGTGCCATGTTGGATTATGGGCCCAGTGTCGCGCGCGGTATGCTGGGGCGCTGGGCAGGCGCGGCGTACTGCACTGTAAACGGAAATAACTCCGAGGTGGGAGTATACTGCTTGTCCTCTAGCGACCCCCCGGTTCGGAGTTTATTATGCTCCGTATGATCGGAGTAGAATTTTTACTCCGTACGAGCGGAATTTTTGCGTGGAATTGTGGGAGTTTTTTCGAGGTGCAACGGGAGTATAAAAAGAGGCATCGCGTCAGTTTGCGCGAACATGTTTACATGCAGAGGCTGCTGGTCAAATTTCGAAATATGCACACGAGACCGCGTCAAATTCGATGAAACAAGTCAATGAAAGCACATATATCATGACATACATAAACATTCCAGAAACGCCCAATGCAGAAATTTGAAAGACATCCCACGTACACGCGATACTCAAGAGGCAACGGTGCCAGTATATATAGCCACGATACTGTGTGCCTCGAAACCGCCAAGGGAGCAGCTGTGCTGTTTTCAGAATTACGACTCACATGCTCGTTCATACGAGATCTGCCTCTTTGAAACTAACAGAATACCTTAATCAACACAAAACTGTTAATTCAAAATAGTGAGAGAAAAAAAGTTAATGGCGCTATTTTTCAAAACTATGCCATTCTGTGAGTGCTGAAGCGACTTCGCACACTGCCGGCGTTCGCGGCCAAAAAGTAGTGCGTTAGTTACAGTAAGCTAGAAAAATGTAAGTGCATGTGCTGCATAGCAAAATTAATTTTTTTCGATATAGTGGTAGCGTAGCAAGAAATTATTACGTGTGAGCATGACCCGCAGCAGCCGACGTAACACCGAAAAATGCGCAGACATACATTTTATACACCGAACTACTTGCACTGAGTCCAAGCAATCGGTCTCGGTTGCGAAAAGGAGCTACATCGCTGATCTGTCGAGTGAATCCCTAAACTCGTAGCCAGCAGGCATGCGTCTAAATCAGTGTCTCGGATAGAGCGTAATGTTAATGCAATATCGGAAGCAACGACGTGACCAAAACCTATATGCGCGATAACAATTCGATTCACATCGCTCAATAAGAAGCTTTATTTTCAGCACACATATATACTTATGTCCTACCGTTTTTCTTCGGGCGAGGATATCCGTTCGCAGATAAATAAAAACAGTTGCTTGCACTCCGGTCTTTCTCACTGGCAACACAGCACCGCAACGAACTTGGGTTACGCCATTCATGCGCGACTAGCAGGGATGTCGTCGCTCGAACAGTGGCTGCTGTTACCATTGCTACGCGGTCCTTACAAACATTACACCGGACGTTGTCAGCATGTACTCAAAAGGAAATAGAAGTGGCATTCCACGTACTGAAGAACACAAGACAGGGTGACGCAGCACGGAAACACAGCCAGAACGTGAGCCGACATCACGAGCCAGTGAGCAGCTTCGAGGTATACCTAAGCCTTTTTCCGCACTTGAAAACGTGGTTCTTGCAATCAACGTTGTCAGCAAAGTGATCACAGCTAATGTACTTGAAGCTGAGATACAGTGAGCTTCAGGCATGCCTATAACACTTTCTGGAAGGAGATACGGGAAACAAATTGAAGAAACGCTGTCACGGAACGACACTTCACAGACGTAAACAAACCGTCAGCCATGAGCACTGCCCGCTCCGCCGAACGCGCCCGGTCGCTGGCGAGGCGCACAGCCTCATGGGAAGCGCCACGTGACTAACCTGTATCGGCGGAGGGGAGTTTTTTAAGACTCCCTGTCGGAGTTTCACGGGAGAACAAAATTTTTAAGCGGAGTAAAATCGCGTCATGTCGCCCTAATACTCCCGCAGCTAGCCAGCGGAGTGAAACGAGGGAATGGCGCTGTTTTGCTCCCATACATCGGAGTAAATATTTGAGGAGGGGAGGTTTTAGGGTACATCACCTCTTAAAAACTCTCAGCTGGGTTTATTTTCATTTACAGTGTGGGAGGCGCTGAGTACCGATGCGAAAAGCAGCTCTAGAGCGTAAAATACGCGCTGCCGGGCCACCGCATATATATATATATATATATATATATATATATATATATATATATATATATATATATATATATATATATATATATATATATATATATATTCAATACCGAAATCAACAGAGAGCGTTTTAGTGCAATAAAAAGAAAAGAGAAAAACAGATTAAGAATAAGAACGTTACCACCAGAATTAGATCGTCTAACATTGAGAGTTTGGTATTTAACCACTACACCACGCCAGCATTTCTTTCTCTATTTCAAGCTTGGCTACGATTTTCCAGCACATAGCAATGTACGAATAATTTGCCATATCAAGACTTAGACTCAATCTTAATTTAATTAAGCGTTTCGCACAAACAAAGTAGATGCGATATCGCCCCGCCTGTATCAGAAAGAAAAAGTTGATGTCCGTATTCAATAGTATGCTTGCAAGTACCAGAACACCGAGGAAAAAAAATTATGGCACATAGGACGCACTTTGGAGTATATGTTTACCTATACTTTATTGAGTCGTTTAACTTAAAGGCTATGCAAAGATGCACGCGTTGCGTTCAGTTGTATGAAATCTCCAAGTTATGCAATTGTTTACAGCTTCTACTTCAGTTTGACAAGTTCGAATTGCCTCATGATACGTGGATGTAACGATTACTTTGCAGGCCATTGCGAGCTTTTGTGAGTGTTGGGAAGCATTGTGAGCAGAGGTGTACGTAAAGATAAGTATGAAACATCGAGCGCATTATCAATCACCGACACCACGTGACCTCGGAGACCTATCGCTGAGTCGATTCGGCTTGAAGTCCTTTGTCTTTTGTAAACATTCTTCGTGCGTTTCCTCTCCGAGCCGCAGCGGTTAGAGAGGTCCTTCACTACGTCTACACAGCGAGACACCGAGGCCAAACCCGGAAGAAATGACAAAGAAGCTAAACATACGTGCTACACCTGAGCGATTGTGATGCGATAGCATTATCAGGATTATCAGGATTGCACCGACTGCAGGGTGCGCTCGAGTTACAGACGACATTGAAATCCTTTCGAGGACACATATCGTGTACTGGTGTGAGAATCGGGCCGCCAATTGTCATCACCTTTGATTGCCCATCCTCCTGAATGGGCCTAGATTGGACTACATAATCTCCGTGGTCGACCCACTTCTTGTTACGCAATCTCCTGGATCAGCCGGATATATACCGAGTCTGGCTATTACGAATGCTGGTCGGCAAAACACCGACTTCATGCTCAGAAAGGACCCTTCACCTACTTTTCAACTACTCATCATGAATTCCAATTGATGCTCGGAATTGATTCGCCCCTGTCTTCAATAATTAATTCGCTTATCAAAAATTCAGAGCCATTCCACTCTGTTTCAGTTTCAGTTTCAGCTTATTGATGCGATTGAAATTTTGTGCAGAAAAAGTAACTCTAGGAGGTCCCATAGTCAAAGACTGGGGAGGGACCTCCAACAATAAATACATAGAAAAAGTGCTGCTGTGAAGGTGGATGACCAGCGGAGCTGTACATATGATGATATAAATATGTTGATAACAAGTATATTGATTGAAAATAAAAGACACATGCCACAATGAACTTAGTTTTTTTTTTACAATTTCTTTGTTGTTTTATTAAATTTTGTACTCAATGCTTCTTTTTTTATTTTTAACCTTCTTTTGTTTGCTTTTTTAGAATTATTATTTGGTCACCAAGGTAGCTGTCGATTTATGATCGCTTTGATATACGGTCAGTGGCTCTCTGGCGACACTGGGAATGTCCGTGGCCAATGTGAGGTCTATACACGACCGATGATGCGTCGTGGGCACACTTATGCTTGTGCAACATTGAATGCTGAACCTTTCCAAGAGAAACGCCACGAACCACTTTCCGTCTGGCCGAGGCACGTCTATTTTGAAATCACCCACAATTACGATGGGAATGGAATCAGTAGGGGTGATCCAACCAAAGGCGCATACGCTTGGCGTCTGCGGCACGATCTTCGTCCGTGTTACCTGCCGTCCGCTATCGCCAGGCACATTCTCGCTTGTGTTCACGACAGTGTTCTTCGCACGCGGCATAGGTGGAAGGAAACTGAGGTAAGGTTACGTGATTTGCCTATAGAGCCCGTGACGTCAAACCGTAATCCATACTAAATAGTGTATATTCTGGTTTTTCTTTTTTTATTACGATAATTTTTTTATCACGATACGTTTTGACACTTCTAGCAATTAAACGTAGCTGGCGCATACCAGACGATACGCTTTTGCTTTATGCTTTAGCTCTTTTAGCTCTGGGGTGGACACCTTTTCTTTTTTTTTTTTTGCATACGCACACAAACCGCCAGAACCTAGCGTAAAACAGCTCCGCTGTAAAATCTCAGGGAATAAATTATGCTGGTCCAACGCTTATGTTGGGATCTATACGCGAAATGAAGCTATCGCGAAGCGGTTTATCACGTACTACGAGGGCGAATCAGAAAGTCTTTGCCCCTATTTTTCGAAAGCCAAATTACGGCTGTAAATGCGAAGTCAACATATCTATTCCCAGCGGTGCACTTGCCTTGTCTACCGGTAGCTCCGCGGCACGGCGCTGCTGTCAGTTGTTGAAGATGGTGGTTGTGCTTAACACGTCCACGGCGTACGAGCAACGAAGTGTTTTCTATGGAGCCAGGCATGAACGCCCATCGAAATCCACAGCGAAATGCAGCCCACGTATGGGGAAAGATGTCTCGCTTTAAGAAGTGTGAGGTGTAGGTGTTGTGAATTTGCAAAAGGCCGTGAAGACTCGCATGACAGGGAGGGATCAGGGAGGCCGCGCGCGTCGCTGACTGACGACAACTTTTCTCAAATTTAGTGCTGCGATGCGACAAATGGTCTGAACCGGCGTGGGGACTATGTGGAAAAATTATTATTATTATTATTTGTTCTGAACACATATAAACAGTTAACAGGAAAGGGAAAGCGAGGAACAGGCTCGCAACTGCCAACGGAAGGGGCACAACGCCTGCCTACTCTTCTGAAGGGAGGTGACAGCAACACAGAAATGGAAGGTAAGGAGGAAGGGAGGAAATAGGAAAGGAAGAGCAAATGGTGCAAGGTACGTAGAACAGTACGTATATTTGTGATTACCTGTATGTACCTTATTTTGCTTTATGAAAATAGGGACATATACTTCCTGATTCGCCCTCGCATATAACACTAAATGCGATGCGTACAAATCTCTTTATTTTTATTTCATGCAACTTCTAATATCCGCCCTTACGCGCTACCCTTTTCAAAAGCCATGCCAAAATGCAACCGCCTGTTAAGTGAATGCACACTGCAGAGGAAGAATGGCGTGAAGAGGTGTATCGGAGGCAGACAGAAGAACGACATACATTTCATGTACCTCTTATGTCACAGTACAGATGTGTCACCACATTTAATGCAACTACACTCCTTTTGTCACTGAAGGACAAACTCATCCTGAGGCATTGGCCAAGAATGAGCACATACACAGTGGCCGGAAAGTGGGGATATGGAAAATACAAGAAATTTCAAAGAAACCATCGAATATCATGCGCTATTTCATTAAGAGACCTGTTTTCATCGGATATATATCTATGAGGCGACTTTACATGTACATGTTTTATGATGTAATTATTGTTGAATCACACACCCACGCAGTGAGTTCATAGCCTTTATTATATATATATGGTCATATCATAAGAAGCCAAGAAACACTGACACCAAGGACAATATAGGGGAAATTACTTGTGCTTAATAAATGAAACGAAGAAATGCTAAATTAACGGAAATTAAAGTGTATGGAAAAACAACTTGCCGCAGGTGGGAACCGAACCCACAACCTTCGCATTTCGCGTGCGATGCTCTACCAATGGAGCTACCGCGGCGCCGTTTCCCCATCCACTTTCTTGGTTATTTATGTGTCCTAGTAGAACCCTGGGAGTGTTACTAGGACACATAAATACCCAAGAAAGTGGATGGGGAAACGGCGCCGCTGTAGCTCAATGGTAAGAGCATCGCATGCGCAATGCGAAGATATGGGATGGTTCCCCATCTGCGGCAAGTTGTTTCTTCATCCATTTTTTAAAATTTCCGTTAACTTATCATTTCTTTCATTCAATCATTAGGCAGAAGTAAGTTCCCCTATGTGGTCTTTGGTGTCTTCGTCGGCTTTTTTGTGACTCTAAGGCAGCCCTTCACAGCATCAAGTCCGCGTTACGTCACAGAACTTACGAGCAAATGACATCTGAAATCAGGGAACTGCACCACCATGCTCTGGAAAGGGGACACCACATTGTATTTCAGTGGATTCCGGCTCACTGTGGCATCGTCGGCAACAACCTAGCTGACAAGGCTGCCCGGTGTGCCCACGAAGATACAAAGACGCGTCCAACACCTTTGGCGAGGTCGGACGCTGCCAGAGAACTTCGCCTACTTGCGCGCAAGAAGTCCCAAGATCTCTGGACATCAGGTGGCTTCAATTGCAGATTACGTAAACTGGACCCCACGCTACGGCTACAAATGCCATCTAGCCTTTCCCGCGGCGAAGCAACCTTGTTGTGTCGCTTGTGGTTAAGAGTGGCGTTCACGAACGCATACTCCTACCGTATGGGAATGGCCGAGAGCCCGATGTGCGACTCCTGTGGGTGCGAGGAGTCCATCGAGCACCTATTGTGTACCTGCCCTCGCTACGATGTCCAACGCCTCTCTCTGCGGGCAACTTTACACAGACTAGACTCGAGACCGTTCACCGAGTCAAAGATACGCGGACCGTGGCCACAACCATCACTGGCTCGAAAAGCGATTCGTGCACTAGTGCGCTATTTGAAGTGCACGGGCTTAAGAGACCGCTTATAGTGTCATTGTGTAAGGTGTCCCTCCCACATGTACTCAGTGCTGACTCTCTCCCTTTCTTCCCCTCTCTATTCCCCTTTCCCCCGCCCCCAGTGTAGGGTAGCAAACCGGATGCTGTCCTGGTTGACCTCCCTGCCTTCCCTACCCTTGCTTTCTCTTCTCTTCTCTCTCTCGTCGGCTTCATGATTAATAAGAATCGGGCTCCTCGGTTCCCTTTATTCTCGTTTGTGTACATATATATATATATATATATATATATATATATATATATATATATATATATATATATATGCGTGTGTGTGTGTGTGTGTGTGTGTGTGTGTGTGTGCGTGCGTGTGTGTGTGTGTGTGTGTGTGTGTGTGTGTGTGTGTGTGTGTGTGTGTGTGTGTGTGTGTGTGTGTGTGTTGATGGATAAATATGTACAAAGAAAGCGAATAGAACGGAATATATATGGAAGTCAAACCACATCGTCAACAGACTATGGTAACAAGAAAAGCATAGGGGAATTACTCGTTTATTTAATTAATATGTAGAAAATATAAGTAAATGTAATTGCGAGTAGATGAGAAAACAATTGGCCGCATGTAGGATACCAACGCACGTCTTCGCATTACGCGTGCGATGCTCTTACCACTGCGCTATGCCTGGCGCCGCCTTGGCGTCCAGTTTCTTGAGTAATTATGTATATGTACTAGTCAACCATGGCAGTGCTAGCTAGTGCCACAACTTACGGCCGTGGCGGCGAATGTGGAACTTCATTTCTGTCTCAAGGCGTCACGGGGTATACGTACGTGATATTTATTTATTTATTTATTTATTTATTTATTTATTTATTTATTTATTCTGTGGAACCTTGTGCCGGACTACCCTACCAGGAAGATGCTCCACCCTAACACGATTCTGTCTCGCTTTCTCTCTCTCTCTCTCTCTCTCTCTCTCTCTAGGTGCAGAAAGCTTCACTTTAAAAGCTGTTGCCCTGTTAAATAGGAAATATTTACAACACCGTGACGGTGGTGAAGGAACGGAAGAGGTGGGGCATCAGCGCCAGAACGTACATGGTACACTCGCGGACAACTTTCTCTTCCAATGAAGGGAAAGCTACGGGGGAGGAGCTTCTGCACATGGGTTACCGCGCCAAGTGGTCCGGTCAGTACTTTGGTCAAGTAGCCCGGCAGCGTTTGGCAGGGTTTTAGGTTTCTTGTAACAGACGCTGTACCGGCGAAGCTTCCACGTGCGACAGTTTCGAGCTTGCCCAGACGCTGAAGGGAACAGCCGCCAAATAAGACAACTTTAACAATCAGTGGTGTATTATGTCTTATTTAACTGCTGTAAATCAGGTGTTTATATTTTCCTTTCATCAGCTTAAACTAGCATGTATGACAGCGCTATACTTTCTTCAGAAGTGCTCTGGCGTGTACACAATTTGCCTCTCTTCCTTGGCACAGTTGTCCGCGAGTATAGATAATATTCCGCAGTTATGTGCTCAGGTGCGTTTTCCAGAGTTGGTAAGTGCAGTTTCCGTAGAACAAGAATTTTCGCAGAAATTATTACTAAAATACGAGAGTGATGTCAGTATTCTTTCCAAGCCTGAAAGGGCCCAGCCATAAGTTCCACGTAGTTTTGGGAGAAAAAAAGTCGTCCTCCTTCAATAAGCGTTAATGCGTTAGCTCACATTGCTAACGGCACTAGCAGTAAAATAAAGCTACCCTTTTTATAACCTGCAAATGTTTCACACGTCTCCCATGCAGAAAAAGAAAAAGAAGAAGAAAGAACACAGACGCTTTCGCTGTCGGCATTAAACGGAACGAGGGACCCAGCAGGATGACACTCCACCGTACTTCTACACCCAGTAGCTGGTCTCGCATTCGCTTACATTCAACACCGTCCCCAACGCTCGCCGCCTCACAAAATCCTTGTAGTTGAGTTTTGCGCTTAATGAAGTCGACTATAGAACATACGCGAACGCCTTTCTGTGGCGTGGGCGTGTGCCGATCATAAACAGCGTAGATCACGACAGCGAGCACGGCTGGAAACACTTCGGATTTTGTTTATTCCACCCAACATCCTTCAACACTGACCACTTGCTTAAACGTACTTGCACACAAATATCGACACCGATTGAAGTTGAGTACTCTTAAGCGCTTAAAGCCTGTTTCACATGATGCGATTTTCGTCGCACCGGAAGTGCGATTTCCGTCGTTTGCGATGAAAATCGCAGTCGCAGTGCCGACCCCCCGATTTTCGGCTGCGACCAACCGGTTGGTCGCACAGTCGCACCGTCGCACCGATCGCTGCGATTTTCCGTCGAAATTGCGCGGAGAGCTGTCAACGGAGCTATTTCGCCGGTTTGTTTTGATGGCGTCTCGCACGAGCAGTGCAATCGCGGAGACGTGGATCGTCGAATTAGGTACGTGCGCGAATTAAGGGAGAATAAAAAAACTTGTACAGATTGCATTCTCCTATTGCTATGCGTTTGTTGACACGCTACACAGCAAATGAAGTGCATTTTCACCTTTGCTTCGTGCGCCTTTGCGAGTTGTCAGTCCTAGGAGGTGTTCGATCCCCAGCAGACGACGAGGTCGTCACAATTTTCTTTTGTTGAGTAGCATGCAAAAATCGCGCTTACGGAGCAGCTTGAATTATTTCAACCTCGGCAAGGGCAAATGACAAGACAGCAAAGTACCCGAAGTTTCTACGTTGCGCTGAACGCGGTACCGTTCAGTTGCATTTTCTTGTCGGTTTTCAAGCATGAATTTCCCGATTCATCTTGAAAGCTTATCTTGCCTCTTATTAAATTTGACAGAGCAAAAGTGTAGGCTATCGTAATGAATTTGCTACGGTAGTATTAAATCCGTGGCTTGAATAAAATATTACATGCACGCTAAGTTGCACCTCTTCTCTGGAGATTTTTTTTTCTTGCACAGAAACCAATAAACATAGGCTATGTTGCGGACTTTGTATCCTTACTGCATCTGTATGAACACTTGCTCTGCAAGGTAATCAACTGTACAGCTAGCAGATTAATTAAATTGCTTGCTATAGAGGCAAAGTGACAACGTACCCTCCAGCACAATTATGTAGAACTCGTGCAACAATGCGAAAAGCAGGCAAACGGCCTGTTCTTGTGGGGATAAAACAGTATAAAACGACACGCTGAAGAAAAGTAAATCAAAACTGTGCAGTGAAGTCAGCCAGTACAAGCAGTTCTTGCACATTCACAGCGGATCAAGTGTGCAGAAACATGCCTTCCATGTTTCTAGTAAGTTTCTAATAAGTTTGTGATCACATATATTAGTGTGTAAATCCATATAACGATATCCGCTGCGATTATTATTTTTATAAGTAATGAAATACCATGCTACTTGCAAGAACGTATATCACCCAAGGATTTCAGAACAAATTTCTGCGTTTCAACTATACACAATATGTGGCTTATTCAATAAAAGACCATAAACTGGGCTTTTTTGCCATGACAAATTTATTCCAAACTTTACTTACATACAGGCAAGAAAAAAAATTATAGACAGAAATATTGTTCTTCAATTTGTTCACCTGCCACTGTGGCTATAGCATTCTGCTGCCAACACAAGGCGAGGGGTTGATTTGCCAGCCATGGAAGTCGCATTTCGATGGGAGTTGTAGGTGAGAAAAAAAGCTCTTGCACTTAGATTTAGTTCATCACCTTTTATTGAACCCTTACACTTCAAAATACTATTGCATAGGGGGGCATGCTTATGCAAAATCTAACACCAATAGAAAGCAAAGGGCAGAATTGTAAACCAACCATCTTTCGTGATAATTCGAGTGTGTAAATATTCATTGCATCGATATGTATTGTTCAACAGCACTGCACAAATAAGCATGAGCAGGTGTAGCAAGTACTCTGTCAGGAAGCTGGTTCTACAGATGTATAAAAGGCATGAATGCTCATACTACGTCGCACACATAGCACAAAGAAAACCTTTTTCGAGAGTTGTCCCTTCTGGCAGATATGAGTGGGACATAAGCAGCAGAAACTTTATTGCAGGACATTGTGTAATACTGCTTATGAAAGAGTGAAGAGAGTGAAAAGGCTTTTAACAACAGTACCTCATGCTGCTCTAATAAGAGGAACGATAAGCAAAAACATTTCTGGTAGAGCACTTAAACAGCAACTTTCTGAAAGACAGAAAATTTCAGGTGAGAGTTGGAGGTACATTTGGCGCACACACACCAACAACACGGGCATACTACAAGAAACACTACAGCCTATGGTGTATTACAGTCCGTGGGAAAGCTATATTATACAGAAATCAAGAATGATGCAACAAGCCCTCGACAACACTGCAGACTTTCTTGGCCAGTCTGGCCTCTCGCTTTCTGATAAGTCAGCTCATATGGACGTCGGAAAAAAAAAGAAAGACTAGAATCAAGAACTACCCAAGATTGCACATTGTGATCCACATAGCTGGACAAATATGCCCGCAAGTCAACATCCACAAATCCTCAGCTAGTGTAAGCCCGTGACGGCAGAGCCAGCACGTGGGTGAAACAATTATGCAATGCCTGGACGCAACTTCCACACCTGGTGAACAGAATAATCTCGAAATAATGGGGGTGGACTAGTGCATACTATAGAAAATCGCAGATGCTGTGCTTGTGTCCAAGGTATGGCACGGTATGAATTACCAGCAGCACACAAAAAAGACAACTCATCGAATACAGGCATCGGGTAGTAATAACAGGTCTTTCCAACTGTACCATGCTTGATGACCTCTATGAAAAAGAGCTGACGAACAAGCTCCTAGACGGAGTAGAGTTGCAGCCTGCAGCACAAATTCTTTGTCTCAAGAGCTCAGAACCTCGTCCCAAGATACTATGCCAGCTAGCATACGAGATGCAAAGATGACTACCCCTCCCTTCAGAAACACAACCTCGGGAGTACCTGAACTTGAAACACAACAGGCCCATACCGTGGAATATGGGGGCAAACAATTAGGGCAGGAGACTATATGCAACTGCCAAACACACAGAGGAGGTTGCTAATCATGAAAATGCAAGCAAACATAAGGCACATATAGTACACTCATCTGGCAATACCAGTGTAACAGTAGTATGACACTACATAAAACTAAACGCCATATAAGTGAGTACCATTCCAGGTCATCCTACACCTAGAAAAGCTGAACTGAAGGCAATCAAAGCAGCACTTGTAGTGCAGATTACACCCTGCATGGATTCACCAGAAACTGTCTGGGCCTGCACATCACACAAGATTGTCGGGAAAATCAGGAGATTGACACGCGACTTGCAAGCACATAGCCAGAAATTAAATTACAGAATACATAGCCATGCAGATATTTCAGGAAACAAGCGGGCTTATAAGCCTGACATAATAACTGAGAACTAGATGAGTTTGTGTATATTCATTATTAACTAAAGTGCTACAGATAGACAACAGACAAGAAAGAAGTACTCGGTGTGTTCACTTCGTTCCTGTCCATCGAATTTCTGTTGCAGTATAGTTAATGAATTCATAAGGCTGCACAGGAGAAGAATGATACCTCTGCCCAAGGGCCCGATCTCACATCCAAATCCACGCGTGTGCACAGACACACACAAATGTTGCAAGAGTGGATAGCATGAAGCAGTATCAACAGGATGACACTAGATATGGATGAGGACGAACTTTCAACTGAGGTTCATTTGTAAAAATGTGGCGAGTTATATAAATTAGCACAAAAAAAAAGGACGATGAGCAAAACGAGAACAAGGTGAAAGCAGGAGCCAACGTTTCGACAAGTGGACTTGTCTTCTTCAAGGTCCACGTGTGAAAACGTTGGCTCCTACTTTCACCTTGTTCTCATGTTGCTCATCGTCTTGAATTTCCATCTCCTGCCTTCCCCGAGTTTTCCCCAGAAAAAGAAAGACATCTTTGAAGGATAGATAAAAATTGGTGCTTGATACAGGCAAACATAAATAAAGATGCTACAGAAAGAAAATATAGAAAAATTCCAAGTGCAAGAAAAAAAAAATCATTACAATTGCCAATCCTGCATGCCAGCACCTTTCAAGAAACTTTGTTGTTATTCCAATAGACGGACTGACAGCTTGTTTATGCAAGCACATACTTCCAGTTCCATGCCACTGGGAAAAAAATGAGTTTCCTGGAAGGTAGCCACATGCACACTTGATGATCACAATGTTTTTTTTTTCCCTGGACTTGTATATCTATATGTATTTTCTCCCTTTCCTGCTTTTATGTTTGGTTTCATCAAGCACTAGTCTTTATCAGGTTTTATTGCTGTACTACTTTGTGGTAACCTTTATAGATCACTGCATTTTCACAATAAACCTTTTAATCAGAAGTTAGCATACCCTGTTCTTACTGCTTCACACTGTACATTCTTGCTACATTGGCCAAATAAAAGATTTTATAAGGTATCATGAGGGCCATTAAAGTGACTTGTTGCAGTCTAAAAAAAAAAAAACGAATAGCCTGGCTGCAGATGGCACCAGAGAACACATAGGACAAACAAGAAAACCGAGATGATCTAACAACCAAAAGTTTAATGTACACACCGAGTAAATGCTCGCTGACAAGCAATAGACTGAACATGCACAAAAAGGAGAATCAAAAATTAATGTGTGTTTCCCGAGAGGAAATGCATCCATTTCTAACGGAGGCCGTGCTGACAGGATTAACCCAGCATTTTTAGATCTACAGCTTGCGTAATTTCTCTAGGCAGCTGATCTGCACAGAATGCTAGCTTCTTCCTCTACAATGCACGCTCAGATGTGGAGAGTGCATTGTAGAGGAAGAAGCTAGCATTCTGTGGAGATCGGCTGCCTAGAGAAATTATGGATGTTGTAGATGCAAACACACTGGGAGAATCTTGTGTCAGCATGGCCACTGTTACACTTTCAGAGATGGATGCGTTTCCTGTTGGAATCTGTATGGACACACATCAGATCTTGCTTCTGCTTTTTGTGTAAATTCGGTTTATTGCTTGTCGAACAGCATTTACTCGGCATGTTCAATAAACTTTCATATATTAATACACCTCATGATTGCCTTGGTTTCTAGCAGAAAGGTGTTCATTCTTTTTACAGTGAAGCTGTATATGCCTAGGCGAAACACTCATGGTCCGATCCCAAAAACCCTAGTGTAGGGGTATGAGCCATTGTTTAAGGGGGTGTGAGCCATTGCATTCGTCTTGCATGATGGACGGCGACATTTCTTTTTGGGTAGACAGAAATGCTTATGCATTTCAAACATACATTTATCTGCGTATTATTGCAGGGAAGGGACACAGAGGGGGACGGGGTTAAGACAAGATCATGATGTCATTATTATCTCACAGCAAAGGTGTGGTGGGCCATTGGCTAGACCGATAGTGACGTCGTTTCTCTCTAGCAGCAGAGCACGCGTGCAGCAGTCTCTCTCCGACTTCCCAATAGGTTCGAAAATGTGTCCCTGTATTTAATTAAATGAAATGTGCAGCCCCGGTGTGTCACTTCGTAACTGCAGTGCATAACTGAGTCATAAACATTATGATTAATGCATTAAAAAACACAAGTGTGTAACATAATTCAGAAAGACTTTGATGGACCCGCTGGAATACCACAATGAACCACTCATTGCACTTTCCATGATAGTGATCTTGCAAAGTGCAATGTGTGGCATTCCAAATAAACAATGTGATAAACCCAAGCCAAACATGTGCATAACCTCATTAAGAAACACAGACATAACCAATAATATAGAAAGACTTGAATAAACCATTGAAATTAACCCAGTGATAAACACCGGGGCTGCACATTTCAGCTTTGCTGGTTTACTGTCTGTACAGGGTGCACGGGCAGTAACTTTTTCTGTTATTGTTTGTTAAGTATTGTATAATGTTGTGCCAGTAAAACACGGACTAGTTGGTGCAATGTATTGGCACTGCTTTTTTTGATGTTTTTTTTATGTTGTGCCCTTCTTCCTTCTGTAGCTACTTTTCTATTCCCCCTCGCATAATACTCCAACCTTGCAGCCTGCGAGGTATATAAATAAATATGTATATAAGCACATGTCATTCATTTATCTGCATATACCTCGCATCATTTCTTGCTCAACAAACGTCACTGCATTGATGTCTCGCAGCGTGCATCTACATTAACTGCCATTTGCGTTTCGGTATGGTTTGTGAACAGTGTAATGCATAAAAATTACATTACATTAAGGTTGTGACCTATGCGGTGCATAAGCAAACCTTGCAAAAGATGACATGTTGGATTGTTGAAAATAAGACAAATTGTATATATCGCAGTTACTTTAACAGTATTTAATTGACCACTTGACAAAAACTTCACTTCGCATAGATTCCAACACGTACACTGAATCTGCAGTTTTCTTCTTTGCTTATTGATGCAGTCGTTACTGCATGGCCACATTGTAGATTTGAAAACAAAGTGAAATAAATTTGTTTGTTGCAATATAACAATATGTGTAGATCACTGCGATTGTAACACAAAAACTTGATACATACATGCACACTATAGGATGCAGATAAATGCTCAGGACAAACTCCAGAATGTTTGCATCCGGATACTTATGAAAGTGAACAGTTTCACTCCATGGCTGTCAATGAGAGGGAGAGAGAAAACTTAATTGTGTTCGTAGAACAAAAATGCATTGATAAGCTTAGACATATAGTCATTGCTTAACACTTTCGAAATGAATAATTATAGCTTACTATCGACATTGAAGCAGCCTTTCGACAGCAAGAAAAGGAATAAGTTTCTCCAGCTCTGAACATTGAATTGCAGGAAATGCAAGCAGGCATAAAATTCTGCCAATACAATCTGTTTAGGAATACCAAATTGGAATAAACACTGAGGCTTGCATTTGTTCTTTCTCTGGCTGAGCAATCTAGTTTTAAATGACTCCCGTAAACACGTCGTAACAATGTTGATCTAATACAGGTTAAATGCATGACTAGCTTAAGAAATCCGGATGATTGCTATAAATTACAGTGAAGAAGCTATAATATCTAATAACATTAATAATATAATAATAATATTTATTTCCACAAAACAGGCTAACCTTGAGAGGCGTGCGAGGCTGAGCAGAAAGCTGAAAAATTCTACGGCAAGTCCGCCTGCCGTGGGCCTACGATCCTGCGTTATGAATAGCGCGTATTGATATGGTCTTCTTGTTAGAAGTTCCTAGTATACTACCAGCGCGAGACACGGGACAACAAAGTGGACGAGAAGCGTGTCTTTTAGAATGCTATGTTACAACGTACAGGTTTTTACAAAAGTGACGGTAACTGCTCGAAACATTTGATGCGTCGGCTTTTGCGCCTTTAGAAATATTTAGAGAGGGCTCCCATATATACATTCGCAGCGCGAGCGCGGCGATGGACGAACCAGGCTAGCGCTAAGGTTGAATTTCACAACACAATTTTCATTCCACGTCGTAATCACACAGATCGTTTGAGGCTTCGTTCAGGGGCACACGCGGGCGTTCGGGTTGGTGCTTCTTGTTGCGTTTGGCGTAAGAATATGGCTAGGAGCAGGCACCACATATGCGCAATGACGGGCAATATACACGCATCATTTCTCCAGAAGCTGACGCCGAGCACGGGTAGCGCGAGGATCTTGTTGGGCTGACACGACAACTTCGTGGCAGCCGAATTCCGAATACTGCATATACGGTGAGGGTAGCTATATGAACTTGTCGATAGGTCATCTTGTATATTGTTGTAGCGCAGGCAGAACGAAACGGTCATAGAAGGTAGATAAAATAACACACAGCGCTGAACCATAGAATAAAGAATCGCTGAACCACCTGCGAACAGCTGTTTACCATTGTTTACGTGCGCGATGTCGCACTGAACTACAGAAACCGCCGTCGCGCACTCCGAAACAAATGTTAACTTCAACACGTTTTTAAATTACAAAACAAGCATATTATTTGCTCCTAATAAAGAAAAGTCAACAATATTATAAGTTAAACGTTTTATTCATTACAATAAAATAATTGTGCAACGTGTGCCATGAAACCTGGCAGTAAGCAACCCTGGGAATCGCACCAGTCGCATTGTTAAAATCGCAATCATGTGAAATGGGCCCTCTAAAAATCGCTCTGCGACGCGTGCGACAGCACCGATTTTCGTCGTTCCAGTCGCAGCATGTGAAACAGGCATAACGCAGCTGCTCTGAGGAGACGTGTCAGAAGTCCGCCGGGAGGTGCGGAAAGCCATAGTACTCTCGAATACCGACGTATTCGAAGAGAGGACACGAATCGCAGCGCGCCGGTGAGCCGAGCGCCATCTCGCCGGCGTTTGACCCCGGTGCCGTGAGAGGGCGACATCAGTTCGGAAACGGCGCGTGCCTTTCGCTGCGAGTCGTCGCGCGCCTGCGAGCCAGAAGCTTCGTCCGCTGCTGCGGCTGCTGCTGCTGCTGCTGCTGCAGCCGCTCGACGAATGGCTCGACTTCCGGCGGCAAATTGAATTGCCAGCCAGAGATCTTTTGCCCGTCGTCTCGGCGTCGGGATCCTGAAAACAATTACGAGGTCGACGTTTGCCTTCTTCTCGGCGATCCACTTTATCGCCTTATCCAAGCAACGACGGCGCGTGCCCAGGCTCTGCGCGGGCTTTATCGTGAAGAGTTATGCAGCGTCCAGATCGTACGCGCCCTCGACTGCGCGCTGATTGCTTGTGAAACACTTTCATCGAATCCAGACATCGCAGCGCGGGAGGCTCCGGGGGCTGCTGCCGCTCGGACGTAATTATATACGCGGGATAATGAGCTTTTCTTGGCGAAGGCACTCTGCTGGCTAGCCGTCCCGTGGTTGTGAAACGCGCCTCGCAGACGACGACGCTACCGTTACATGACGGCGCGCGTTCTATTCGGAGAGAGAGAAAGGGAGACAGAGAAAGCCGGGGGCATACGTGACGGCAGAGCTGTAGGGTGCGCGTCGCAAGCGTTGGGAGGGCGACAAGTCCAGCACGGCTTTACACGGGGCAATACTTTCATAACCTGGGGTCAGATATCGGTGCAGCCCATCTCTTTTCGCCTTCCATACACTAGATGGGCACCAAAGCTGCGGCAGCTCCCGAGTTCACTCAGCTTTAGAAATGAAACATTCGCCTCGTTACTCGCTTCTCCTCAATTGCTGTCACTCGCAATATATAATATAGATAAAGAAACAAAGTCACCGATTTGTGACAGTTTGTTCGTTGTTGCTACAAGAAATCAGCTGAAGCTTCCTAGACACAACAATGTAGAGTTTTCTAGAAGATTTAAAGCCGCTCCGGCTCATGACCGCACGTGTCGGAGGCCGCCCTGTGGAATTGTCTCTAAAAAGCGCCAGTGCTTCCGAAGAGACGGCACACAGAACGCAGAACTCTTTTTCTATGTCATTCCTTCCACAGACGCTGCAATCGATCACGCCAGTAGCGGAGCGGCGAAGAACTTTGGAACTTTTGAGAAAGACTGAACTCGCGTAAGGCACTGCCCAATGTATTTTGTACTGCAGGGTTTGGGTTGTCATACCTATTAGAACACATATCCTTCCGTTGTCTAAGATGTTGGTTGTTGTATTCCTTAGATGTATGCTGGAAAGGCGAAAAAACAACTTCACGTGAACGATGTCTCTTTCAGCGCATACTGAGCCAGTGAACATGGCGTAGTCTGGCTGATTTATAGCATCCAATAAGAACCCACATTATAATAATAACAACTATTTTATTTTTGCCTCAAAAACTACAGGCAGGGGAGCTGAAGTAAAAGCTGTCATAATCAGCTTCACTGCACCATAGCTCCTAAATACAAAGCAGCAGCGACAGGTTTGTTTCAGCATTGTTTCCTAGAGACGAAGCATGCCGCAACCTAAGTGATATCACTCCTGCAAATTTCAGCATGAACCCTATGGCTGCTTAATATTTATTTATTTATTTAATTGCAGTTTGAAATATTAACAAATATCTTGCGGCCCACAACTCCGGCGACAGAAGAAGGATGTCTGGTGATATGAGAAGATTAAAGAATGGCGATAGGAAGTAAAATGAACCCGTTGGAGAAATAGAGCAGTTTTATCGAATGTTGCATGTACATTCAAATGAATTTAAGAAATAGCAGGAAGACAACACGCGTATGAATTTCTACGACTGGTCACATTTAACTGAAAGCACCACGAATAGAATACTATAGCAAGTGCAAAGAAATCGACTGGAAGAAAGAAAGAAATAGAAGCAGAAAAAAAATTAACGATAACGATAACGATACTCCCTAATGCGAAATTTGAGCGCAGATACCTGTTTTTCATTTCGCGATATATTGGCTGGCGCGTACAATCTGCCTGGTGCGGCGCGTTGCAAACGGAGCGAAGTTTGGCGCTGCTGCCTCGCTAATCGGGAGACCACGAGAGGCAGTGCGTGGGTGACGCGGGGACGCGATTCACAGCAGCCGCCGCGGACTGACCCCCGCTATACAGACGACGCGCGCTATACTCTGGCGCTATCTCGTAGCCATGGTCGCCGCAAAGCCCGTCTTGCTCGGCACTATACGCCTTTCTTCACACGCCTTCGTCATAACTCCTCCTCCACTTTCCGCCACATGGTTCCGCTGCACCCTCCTCCTCCGCTTTCCTCCTCGCGCTCTAATCACTATCGCCGTCTTTCATCTCCCGCTGGGCTCCGCGTTCGCTTTCATCCTTCGCTTTGCTCGTTCGTTCGGTTACGAGGGACAACGCCGACGCTCGCTGCAGAAACGGGTGCCAAGGACCTGCGCTCTAAAAAAAGATGATGCTGCAACAGTTGCCGCCGTTGAACACGAGTTACGAAAAACACTGCCGAGTGAAGTTAAATCAGTCGCGAAATCGGACATTCATCCGGCTTGGCATGAAATACGCAATCTACACTGAAACTCCCAAAAATGAAATACGAAAAGTTTCCAGTGCCGCATCAAACATGTGTCATCTGCGACTT
The DNA here is from genome assembly GCF_038994185.2 of Dermacentor albipictus. Lineage (NCBI taxonomy): Eukaryota > Metazoa > Arthropoda > Arachnida > Ixodida > Ixodidae > Dermacentor > Dermacentor albipictus. Next base: position 199,787,300 of record NC_091821.1, on the reverse strand, counting down.
GCTGCTGTGGCCACGACGATAAGGACATTCGTCATCTGCCCCTCGAGTGCCGCAGACACGCTGTGCACCCAAGGCAAGAACTCTACACAGTTGATCCGGGCACCGGCTTAATGAGTCGCAGATTTGGTGGGCCTTGGAGACGGAAAGCAGCACAGCGGTAAGCTATTAACTTGCTTGAATGCTTTTCGAGTACGCGTGAATATTCAGCATCTACCACACTGACATTTTACACAGAGTACGATAAGCAGTTCGTGAAAGTGCTTTGTGACGTAGCACTAGTTGTAAAGCCTTGTGTATAGGCATCTTGTGCATGTCCCAATTTCACCTTTTCTATATGATGCACAGGCGAGATAACCAGCGCATACGTATACTCATGCGCTTGTTACCAAATCTGTATATCATTATCATGCGTGTGCTTTGAGTTCCTGCGAAACACATGAGCACCTGATATTTAAAGGTCCTACTTTACTTACGTAGCGCACGTCGCTACTGAGGTACAATCGACTTCTTGGCCTGGTGCGTGCAAATCCTCGAAATTAAAATTAAATCAAATTCTGGGGTTTGACGTGCCAGAACGGCGATGTGATTATGAGGCACTCCGTGGCTCAGGATACATTTTGACCACCTCGGATTATTTAGCGCGCACGCAGTGCACGGTACACGGGCGTCTTTCCCTTTCACCTCCATCGAAATGCGGCGGCCACGGCTGGCGATTTGATGCCACGCGCACGGGTTTCGCAGCGCAACGCCAAAGCCACCACGGCAGGTGACAAATCCTCGATGAGTGCCTCTATGCCCTGTGCGTCTAGACGCGGTCAGGCTCATTGCGCGCTTCTTGTTTTTCTAGAAGGAACTGTCCTGGCTTCCCTTTGTGGCGGATTTTTATTCTTTTTACTGTTATTTTTTTATTTGGGAGTAAGGAGACCCTGGACATCATTTTTTTTTCATTTTTTGGGCATTCTTTTAATTAGCGCGAACTGCAGTGATATTTTTTTGTTCCTACAAACGTACTTTATACTTTGTCATTGTTTTATTTTAGTCTTCGTGATCTA